>NC_022013.1:56515942-56548661 GCF_000317375.1 Microtus ochrogaster
GTTCTGTGTTTGTGTCTCTATGCTTTCTTATCTTATTTTCTGGAATTTTACAGGTTGTGATGGTCATTTGAGGAAATAAAAATATTTAGATGTTTTTAAAGACTCATTTATAAAATCTAATTTTGTTTCATTTTTAAAGTCTGATATACTAATTGTTATGTATGATATCACTTCTTCAATTTTATTTGATCTTATTTTATTCCTCATTCTCTTTCTGGTTTCTAATTTTAAAGAACATAGGGAGCCAAGCAAGGAGAGGTGTTAGCTTTATTTAGAGATGCCTGATAATCACTAAACAGCAGCATAGTGGAGTTTATATGAAGAGAGGAATGTGTCTTCCAAGGACAAAAAGCTTTTACCTCATAGCCCAATTCCAGGCTTTCCAGTTTCCTGTAGCAACACTCACAATACCTAAGCTACCAACAGCCTCACTGCCTAGACAAACCATCCTTCGTGTTGAAGAGGTATGCCAGTTAACCTTCAAGTCCTGCCTTGACTGGGTGTGGAGTCACCTAGAGTGCTTACCTCTGAGCATGTCATGAGGATGTTTCCAGAGAAGATTAACTGAAGACATTCTGAATTAACAGAAGATCCATCCTGAATGTAGGTGGCATCTTCTCATAGGGTAGCGCATAAAATAATGTATCTTTCTATTGAAAGATACAGGGAAAGAAGGCAGAGGAGCATCCACTTCAATTCTGCCTCCCATAGGCACAATGTACCTATTTACCTCATACATCTGCTACCACGCTTTGCTTACTGTGATGGATTGCATCATTTCAAGCTGTGAACTATAGTTAACCTTCCCTTCCTAACGTTTCATAAGAATGAAAAAAGTAACTAGGTATCCCAAGTGCTGGCATTTCAGGTGTGTCTCCGCACCAAAGTCCAAGTAAGGCATTGAGAAGGAGTAAAAAGAGAGAAATGGATGAAAAATGATTTATATTTCAACATCCTTCAACTGTGTGGGTAAAGATTTCATTTCCCTTGGTTAATAATGAGGAAAATTCATCTTGAAAGGTCCATATAGTTTGTTCTCTAATCCCATTGGCTTTATTTTTGAAAACTGTCGTCATCCACGTTTATGTGAATAACATTGAAGGTATATTCTGTGCACAGCTCCCCTAATTATGTGGAATTCTCTTTTAGGTATGTAATTACACATAAATATTAAAGGAAATGAAGTTACATAGCTAATATTATTTTTATAGGCAATGTGCCCTTTAAAAATTTAACAGTGTCTTTGGGTCTTTCTGACAGATGTAGGTACATGTATATTTTAATGATTTTATATAGTATATCTTGGGATATATATAATTACGTGAATGACTTTTATACTGACAGTATTTAAACTACTGTAACTCTATTATAACCAATGAGATGTGAATATGTTACTTCCTACAGTTTGTACATACTTATGAGACTGTCTTTATATTTGTGTAATGAACATATGCTTTTAGAAAATGTCACCTTTAATAACATGCCAGAATACACATTGTTCTAACCCTCATTTCTTACGGTCCTCCAGTTTTATTAATGTCACTAAGAGCTGAAAGCCATGATACTTAAAATATATCTGAGTGTCTAATTGTGAGGACAGTCATTTATGTATTCACTTTTCATCTTTGAAGATTTTACATTTTGATTTGTCAGCATTCTTTCCTTCTCACTATATATTTAGCCAAAATATATGTGAAATTTACTTTTTAGAATTATAGTTAATTTTGTCATATAACTATTAGTATGGGTATAGCCAGTTGCAGCAATCCTTAATTTGGCATGCTCCTTATTTAATCGTTTTTTTTTTTTTTATTTTCTTTGTCCTTGAAGGATGCCTTTGTACATATATTTATTTGGCTCTATGATGTCATAGTAAACCCTTTTTATTTCTTTTGTATAATTGAAACTTATTAGGAATATTTACTCTTTTGTCTACCAAGCTCCCAACATGTGAGATTCTTCTCCGTTGTACTTCTATTGTTGGCAGGAATCTGTGTGTCTGACCTACTTCTACAATATCAATGCACTAATTCTATTACTCCATAGCTTTAATATAATTCTTCTTATCTGATAAAAACATTTTCACCTTCTCCTCTTTTAGGTATAGCCAGAAAAGGAAGGGAATATTGAAGGAATTTTGTCCACCATAAAGGAGGTGGAGTTCCCAGAGTCAGTCCATAGCCAAACTTCACTAGACCTGTGGTCAGGTGACTTGTATTTTCATGTGGAAATAATACAGAAAAACATGATGAAAATGACCTAGAAATCCAGGGTTTTGGACCAGATTCATTACCCAGATAAGCACCTGAATTACCTCTCTATAAAGAGAAGGATAAAATGAATATTTCACAGTAAGACTGAGGAAAATATATCAAATAAAATTCTGCCCATTCATCAATGCCCTGTTCATGTCTCTAGGATGAGAGATACACGGTTTTTCATGTTCATCTTTGAAGCTTACTGTGACTTTCTACTGTGAGTATCTGTTCTACTTGTCACTAAATTAACTTTGAAGGGAATATATTTACAGTTAGGGTTTCTTATCACTGCAGAAGCTGGGTTCCTAATGAAATCCCACTTCTAGGCTCCCACAGGGCAAGGTAACACCTTTGTAACAGTGTTTCCTCTTGCATGCTAATTTCAGGGGTACAGCATAAAGTTTGAAATGAATTAAATTCTACCTCTCAATTAAAACAAATATTCTGAATTGTTTTTGTCATGAATTCTCTTTACTATTCCTTTTTTTTTAATCTGTAAGATGTTTACTAATGAATATAGTTTTGTAAAAGAGAAATAATATGCAGTTTTTCTCAATTGGTAACTAAAAATGCATTTCTCTTCATAGATAGATTTAATGTTTGACAGAATTAGGATATTTTAGTTCAAATCCTTCCTTTCTACCTACCATTTTCTAGACTGAAGTGCCTGATTGATTGGCAAAATGATTGATCTTGCTTTTTGAGACAAGGTCTTGCTATGCAGCCTAGCCCAGGTTGTTCTTGAGCTTCAGAGTCTCCTGCCTCATTCTCCATAATGTTAGTATTATGTGTGTGTACAAACACACTTTGTATATTATCCAGTGTCGTGGATGAGAGGTGATGTACCGCTCAGAGTCTAAAGATGTACTGAATGTGCTGCCTCTGATTTCAATTCTTAATTCTTTGACTGTTTAAACTGAAGGTTGAGATCATTTTTAGGTTTATTTTCCAAATCACCAAATGCATTTTAATCATGACAAGTTTGTTACCAAGATTGCATTTTTGTAATATTTTATTTTCTGGTGAAAATAAAATGGTAAATTACTTTATATCCTCACATGGTCAGTATTAACCTGGATTCGCATGTATAAATTTTGAGTGTTCCCTTGACTCTTCTTTTAATGATATCAGTTGTTTTTGATTGTTGTTTGCATTTTAAGCAGTGTGTGTGTGTGTGTGTGTGTATGTGTGTATGTAACCATGCAAGGTCTCACAAACATGCATGCACACTTAGCAATACCTGAGTGTGTGGATTCAGGAGTTTTTATACATATCAATTCTCTTATTCTACCTTGTGTGTTCTGGGTCCAGGGGATCAAACTTGGCAAAAAACTCTGTTATATGCTGAGTCATCTTACCAGGACCTCAAATTAGGTTTTTTTTTTCTTCAATATTGAGTGATGCCTTTTCTCTGCTTCATTTGTGTATATGAATAGGCTTATAAAATCATCTGTAACCTTCGTCCGCAGAAGTTTTCTTGGCACATGTGGCAATGACTATTGTCATAGCAGTGAGCACCAAGGCTATGCTCAGCTGGTAGAAGGTACGAGTCGACAGAGTTTTACCTTGAGGTGTGTAAGGAACACATATGGACAGGGAAGTCTGTGCTCCACAAGGAGGGCCTCAATTAGCCTCTCCCCATTAATTGCCTCCTCTTACTCACATCAGAATCCCCTTGTGTTAGAACAAGATTCCCCTGGATTTGAACTGTTAAAAATGAAGCAGCTTCAGGCCCAGCGGGAGAATTATGGCAGCCACTCTGTAATCCTTCACTGTTTGTGCAAACAATCTTAACTTTCAGAGTTTCCTCACAGTGTATTCATGGGTTTCCTGGTTCCTTGGCTCATATTAGGTTTGGAGATCAAGACTACTCCATTGGTATAATATCTTCAAAATCAGAGCAACGATGGTGTCCCTGGTCCTATGCTGCAGCTAAGGTCTGTGTTGATGTCTGTGGTGTGTTCTGGCAAGGCAGTCCATGTTGAGATCCGTGGTCCATGCTGTCCAGGGACTACGTGAATGTCCATGATCTGTGCTGCTGCAGACTGAAAAGGGCAAGGAAGCTTCTTTTGCAGTGGTATTGATGACTGTAGACTCACAGTTGAGAATAAGAGACATAGAAGGCTTCTATGACAACCCCCCCTCCACTCCAGTCCCACCAAAAGAAACAGTCTAGACTGTAAGACATCAAGAGAACTCTTAAAAAAATCTGTGAGAGGGATGTGGAAATGTAGTTTTTCTTGGTTGATATCTCCTTGCAGATGTAAGGGGTTGGGAAGACTTAGTTTTCTTCATTTTTTTTTATTGAGCTATACATTTTTCTCCATTTCACTCCCTTCCTCCCCTCTCCTCTTCTACATCCTGTGATGCCCATACTCTGAATTTATTCAGGAGATCTTGTCTTTTTCACCTTTCTATGTAGATCCATATATGACACTCTTAGGGTATTCTTTGTTATCTAGGTTCTCTGGTGTTGTAGACTGCAGGCTGTTTTTTCTTTGTTTTATGTCTAGAAGCCTCTTAAGATTAAGTATATATTATATTTGTATTTTTGGGTCAGGGTTACCTTACTCAATATGCTTTTTTCTAGATCCATCCATTTGCCTGCAAATTTCATGATGTCATTATTTTTTTTTACCACTGTGTAGTACTCTATTGTGTAAATGTACCATATTTTCTGTATTCATTCTTCAGTTGAGGGGAATCTAGGTGATTTCCAATTTCTGTATATTCCAAATAATGCTTCTATAAACATAGTTGAACACATGTCTTTCTGGTATGATTGAGTATCCTTTGGGTATATACGTAAGAGCAGTATTGTAGGGTCTTAAGGTAGACTGTTTCCTAATTTTCTAAGAAATTTCTATACTAATTTCCAAAGTGGTTGTACAAGTTTGCACTCCCACCAGCAATGGAGAAGCATTCCCCTTACCCCACATCCTCTCTAACATAAACTGTCATCAGTGTTTTTGATCTTGGCCATTCTTACAGGTGTAAGATGAAATCTCAAAGATGTTTTGATTTGCATTTTTTAATGGCTAAGGATGTTGAGTATTTCCTTAAGTTCCTCTCAGTTTTTTGAGATACATCTGTTGAGAGTTCTGTTTAGATCTGTACTGCATTTTTATTGGATTATTTGTTCTTTTGATGTCAAGTTTCTTGAGTTCTTTGAATATTTTGGAGATCAGTCCTCTATCTGATGTGGGGTTGGTGAAGATCTTTTCCCAGTCTGTAGGGTGCTGTTCTGTCTTGTTGACGTGTCCTTTGCTTTACAGAAGCTTCTCGGTTTTAGGAGATCCCATTTATTAATTGTTGTTCTCAGTGTCTATGCTACTGTGGTTATATTTAGGAAGTGATCTCCTTTGCCAATGCATTCAAGTGTACTTCCCACTTTCTCTTCTATGAGGTTCAGTGTGGTTTATTTTGAAGTCTTTGAGTTTTGTGCATAGTGATAGATATGGATCTACTTCCATTCTCCTACATGATAATATCCAGTTACCCCAGAACCATTTGTTGAATATGCTTTCTTTTTCCATATCGTTATTTTAGCTTATTTGTCAAAAATCAGGTGTTCTTAGGTATGCAGATTGATATCTGGATCTTTGATTTTTTTCCCATTTGTCCTCCTGTCTGCTTTTATGCAAAAACCAGTCTGTTTTCATTACTGTAGCTCTATAGTAGCATTTGAGTTTGTGATGCCTCCAGAAGTTTCTTTATTGTAAAGTATTGTTTTGGCTATTCTAGGCTTTTTGTTTTTCCATATGAAGTTGGAACTCAGTTTTCTTTAAGAGACTGGCCTCTGGGTGTTTGATTATGCTCCAATGAGTATATTGGTAACACAAAGTGGACCACATATTTTTTACTTTTCTTTTCTTATTTTTTTATGAGACATTACAAGGGGGTGGGTAGACATGGGAGGGCAAGGGAATTGAATATGATCAGGGTGAATTATATGAAATTCCCAAATAATAAAAATATTATGTTAGAAAAAATACTCTAGATTTCTTTGCTCCTTGTGATAGACTTTAGTGCCTTTTCTTCCAATTTCAGAGTAATTTTGTCATCTTTCACAGAACTTTTGAAACAATCCAGAGAGAACTATTTATGCTGAATGAAAACTAATTCAGAAACTTCACCACCTCCAGCCTGAATGAGGCCATTTAATAAAGATTTTCTATGTGAAGTTCCAAGGCACAGCCACATGTGATGTCTATTTATTCATCTCTCATTTTTCCTTGTGTGAGTGTGGTGTGTGTATCTTTACATAAATATGTATAAATACTGCCATCATATTGCCTTGTCCACGGGTGGATACTCATCTCTCTAATGTCTCTACTAGACTCCCTCTTATAGTCACAGAGCTGGTATTAACTCACTGTTCCTGTTCTGCAGTTCTGAACCTGATAATCTCCATCTTTCATGACTAAAACTTTTGCAAAGTTTTTTATTTGAAAATGCTATTTTCTGATTATGCAGTTATTCTTCACATGCATTAAACAATCAGATCTTGATAAGTATAGGAAGTAGCGTATCTCTGAAGGATGTTTGTCTTCTTTTTTTTTTTTGATTGAGTTCTACATTTTTCTCTGATTCCCCTCCCTGCCTCTCCCCTCCTCTTTCAACCCTCCCCCAAGGTCCCCATGTTCCCAATTTACTCAGGAGATTTTGTATTTTTCTACTTTCCATGTAGATTAGTTCTAGGTAAGTCTCTCTTAGTGTGCTCATTGTTGTCTAAGTTCTCTGGGATTGTGATTTGTAGGCTGGCTTTCTTTGCTTTATGTTTAAAAACCACCTATGAGTGAGTACATGTGATAATTGTCTTTCTATGTATGGGTTACCTCACACAAAATAATGTTTTCTAACTCCATCCATTTTCCTGCAAAATTCTAGATGTTTTTATTTTTTTCTGCTGTGTAAATCCATTGTGTAAAGGTACTATATTTTCCTTATCCATTCTGAGTATAAGTCTGTTTTAGAGAAACATTTGATGCCAGCCCTCTGTTTCTGTTTCCAGACTGCTTTTGTGATCTCTTCACTCACTTCAAAGAAGTATTTTCATGCTTGCCTAACATTGGGAATTTAGATGGGCATGGGTTGATACCAGGCAGCACATTCTTGTTTAATTCTAGGGTGTGATGCATGAGATGATTGTGTTAACATTTGTTGGACTTTTCTTTGGGGGCAGGGTTGTACGTTGTCTGAGCAAACAGGAGTAAACAAAAAGTATCTTCATCTGTTGTGTTGTTGTAACAGAATTCTTGATGCTCGGTGATTTTTAAGAAAAGCAAGTTTGCTTGGCTTCACTGTTTGACAAGTTCAAAGTTCAAGAAAAGCAGCCATACTTAGATAGCCTCACGTCCAATCCTAACATTACAGATAGCATCACGTGATGGATGAGGGTGGGACAGTTTCTATAGCAAGAAAGACTCAAGGGAACACTTGAAGAAAGCTGAATTCACAAGAACACCCCGACAGTTGGTATCTCATCCACTGAGGCTTATAACTGACTCCATTGCGTGCTCACTTTGGCAGCACATATACTAAAATTGGAACAATACAGAGAAGATTAGCATGGTCCTTGCGCAAGCATGACACAGAAATTCATGAAGCATTTCATTTTTTTAAAGATATATTAATTAAAGGAGGCATTGTGGGGTTGGGAAGAGGCTTGATTCTAGAGGGGTTCCCAGATGTCCACAGGAATGTCCCCAGCTAGGACCCAAGACTCTTCTGATCTCTTTTCTCATTTTCTTCCCTGAGATATCTTCAGGGACAGACACTCATTAGGTTCCCTTAAGGGCAGAGCCTCGTCCTTTCTTTAGTACAGTATCCATAAGAAGAGCTCAGACCCTGCGCATACAGGCTTTTCACATCTGCCTTTGCACACTGCCAATTATGGAATGCCAAAGGTTGCCTTAAGGCTCTGCTCCGTGCAAACTGGTTTTGATGTTGGGATCTCCCAATTTTATCTTTCATCAATCAAGTGAGTAGAGATTTTCCAGGAACAATTAGGTGGGTTTAAGTTGCTATTTGAAATGAAAGCTCGGCTGGTTACAGGTTCAGCCTCACACCTCTATCTTCCTCTAGTCCCTGACTTGGGAGGTTTAAATGCATTTTTCTTGTTGCTTGGCTGTCTTGCAAACCCATCTCTGATCACCTGCTCCTTGTAGATCTCACCTTCTTTGTTGTTGTGTCACGTTGTTGGACTCCTAGCTCTGGCTTTGATTAGCATTCAAATTGCTGTCCTAGTCTCACTGAGGAAGTGTCTTCTGTTTTGCTAGGATGCCAACTTCTTGATGTTTTATTATCTTCTGTTGACAACCCCCAGTGCACATTCTAGGTTTTGCTGCCCCACTGAGTCTGTGGCTGTACCTTCTCCTTTTTGTTCCCTGGCATCTGTTTTGTGTTGCATTTTCCCTCCATTTCACTGTTAGGACCAGCATATAATTTATCATTTATAACAAGACAATTTTGAAAGAGAAGGCACTAGGATAATAAAATGGCTCAATTTTAAAAATCTATCAATAGGCAAGTTAATATGATTATATTAAAGACCTATAAAAAATAGTTTAAGAATCCTAAGCAAAATATCAGTAAGTAAAATTCAATGATATATTAAAAGGATGATATGTCATGAGCAGGCAAGTGTAATCTGGCTCTATAACTATTGTTTTACATTTGAAAATCAAAGGACATCATTTACACATCTACAAACATAGGAGCCATATGATCATTGTGACACACAGAGAAGAAAAGATGTGATGGTTTTCTCTAGTTGTTAACATCAAAAGCATAAAGAGAATGAGCCCCTCGAAGGTGTCCATTATGAAAACATACTTCTTGAAATATTGATTTTTGACACCCAATGTTAGAAGTGAGAAAAAAAAATGGTTTCTTTCTGTTTCTATTTGAGTTGGTACTGGCAGTCCCATAAGATGCCAATCAAGACAAAGGACAAGTTCTAGGTGTGCCCTAATGCTTCTTGAGAGGTGTTGGCCTGCTTGGTTATATCCAATGAAAAAAATCTATTTGATGGCCTAAATATGAAATGCCCTCACATACTCTTATATTGAAGCCCAGATCTTTAGTGCTATCACACAACTGGAAGAAGTAAGATACCAGAAATGTATTCTTGCTGTATATGCTGCCCTGGCCCCTGAGAGGAGCAAATTTTGCACTTTCTTCCCTTGTCCCCATGGTGTTCTGCCTCTCCATGGTCTAAAGACAACAGAGGCAGATGACCAGGGACAGGAATAAGTGGCACTGTGAGACAAATTAAACATTTCTCTTTTAGAAGGTGTTCAGTCAGTTGTCTTGTCATGGTTACAATGAGTTATTTTTATTGTCATCGTGACTGGATGTAGAACACACCATAGCAAACCTGTATTTTATAAAGGTTTAACTGAAGAGGGAAGGATTGTGATTCTGGACTCAATAACAAAAAGGCAAAAAGGGAGCTAAGCACAACATTGTCTCTCCCTGATGCCTGAATGTGGATGCTATGTGACTAACTGCTTTACATTCCAGACACAATGACTTCCTCCTATGATGGACGATACTCTCAAACTGTGATCTGAAGTACACCTCCCTTCCTTACATTTCTTTTGTCTGTTTCCTGTCAAAGCAAAGACAGAAGTGACCAGTGTAGTGATAAAAAGTTCACTAGACTTCATGATGGACAATAGACACAGATCAAAAAATTGTCAAAGTTACAGGTTCATCTCTACCTTTAGAATTTTTGTATCTTCTTAAAAATGATGTATACTCATAATTATATTCTTTTGTTTACAACTGCTGAAGTGTTGGTAGAACAACTTGAAATGAGCAAATAAAAATAGGAACAAACCATAAAATAGTGTTGAATTTATAAAATATCATGAATAAGAAAGCCACAGTGGATCAGCACACTGCTCACAGAGACAGGATGACTTGCCATTTCTTTTCTTTATCTATTCTAAGTGTGTCTACTCTCCACTTTACCACATTTGTTATATGATCATTTGACTGGCAAATAGCTTCATGAGCCTTCCTGATTATAGTTGGGTGGCTACATACTAGAAGTAGCTGAGATTATACTGCTGAGAACACCACATCAGAAGGAATTAGCAGACACTGACCACTCTTCTCTGAGCAGACTGCATAAACAGGCTATTTGCATTAACCATTGAGAGGGAGAGCTTGGTGCAATTATCCTAGAAACAGGAACGGAGTGAGGGTTACTGCTAGTCATGTAATAATGTCATGTTTATGGGATTAGAAATGCTTTAACTCTCCTGGTTTCTGGTAGGTTTGAGCATTGATATGTAGTGCATCTACTCACCTTAAAGTATAAGATAATTTATGTATCTTTTCACATATTTTTAGAATACATGTACTTTTAAAGAAATTAACAGAAAAATAATATTTTATATCTATCATATTAATGTTTTCATGTATTTGTGAAAATTCATGTTTCTCTCTTGTAATTTTTTTCCTGGTTGACAAACTTCTTTTTTATTATTTTTATTGAGCTATACATTTTTCTCCTCATCTCTCTCTTTCTCCCCATTCCCTACTACACTCTCCAGTGACCCCCATTCTACCACTTTACTCAGGAATTATTGTCTTTTTCACCTTCCTATGCACATCCCTCTACGTATCTTTTAGGGCACGATTTGTCATCTTGGTTGTCTGAGGTTATGGACTGTAGGTTGGTTTTTTTTGTGCTTTATGTCTAGAAGCCATTTATACGTGAGTATATATTATATCTGTCTTTCTGGGTCAGGGTTAGCTTACTCAATATACATTTTTTTCTAGATCCATCCATTTGCTTGCAAATTTCAAGATGTCGGTATTATTTTTTTAACCACTGTGTAGTACTCCATTGTACAAATGTACCACATTTACTTTATTCATTCTTCAGAGAGACATCTAGGTTGTTTCCAGGTTCTGGATGTTACAAATAATGCTGCATATATATGAACATAGTTGAGTACATATCCTCGTGGTATGATTGAGTATCCTTTAAGTATATACCCAACAGTGCATTGTAGGGTCTTGAGGTAGGTTGTTTCCTAATTTTCTGAGAAATCAACATATTGATTTCAAAAAGGGCTATGTCAGTTTGCACTTCCACCAGCAATGGAGGAGTGTGCCTCTTACCCCACAACCTCTCTAACATAAGCAACTGTCATCAATGTGTTTGATCTTGGCCATTCTTACATGTGTAAGATGGAATCTCAGAGTTGTTTTGATTTGCATTCCTCTGATGGCTAAGGATGTTGAACATTTCCGTTGAACATTTCCTTGAATGTCTTTTAGCTATTTGAGATTTATCTGTTGCAAGTTCTCTGTTTAGGTCTGTACCCCATTTTTATTGGATTATTTGTTTTTTTGAACAAATTTTGTTCTTGAGTTCTTTGTATGTTTTGGAGATCAGTTATTTGTCCATTGTGGTGTTGGTGAAGATCTTTTCCCAATCTGTAGGCTGCCTTTTTGTCTTATCGACTGTGTCCTTTGCTTTATAGAAGCTTCTCTGTTTCAGAAGGTACCATTTATTAATTGTTGCTCTCAGTGTCTGTGCTACTGAGGTTATATTTAGGAAGTGATCCCTGTGTCAATGCATTCTCCGTTGATTATGTTACATGATCTGACAGTAAATTAAGTTTGGCATTCTTTGTCCAACAATGCCTTTGTTTGACCTTCATTTATTAAATGTAACTGATTTTTAGGGACTTCTATATTATAGAAGTTGAAATAATTAACACATGTATTACATTATGTTTATTGGTATGTTGTGAATACCTAAATTTTATTTTGTAATTTAAAAATATTAAGTATAGTCATTATTGCATATAATATATTTTTTAATCTTACCCCTTCCCTCAAATGGAATTTTGTATCATTTATCCAAAAGCTAATCCTCCTTCTTCCACTTATCAATAAACTGATTATAGTAAATTAACAGACTTTGATTGACTATATTCTGATTCTCATAGTTTCTAATTAGAAGTCTGCAGTTATTCAAATACTTATTCCTCTAATTGTAAGTATAAGTAACTCTGGTTAGTTTTCCATTGACTCCTTGAAGCTACTAATGGTGTTTTCCAATGTGTTTTTATATTAAATATTCATGGAATTTCTATATAGATAAATGATTGGGTTTTTAGAATAAATTTTTAAGTTTGGTGACATATTAGTCTTTAAGTATTTTACTCATCCTTTCCTTCCCTTTCTTTAGTGACTCCAATTTTCTGAAAGCATGAAAAATGTTACCTGGTAAATTTAACTATACTTAATCTATTTCTTGTGTTTTATTTTCTAGTGACCTATCTTTCTACTTAGTGATTTATTTTTTTCTATTGTTATACTGCTATTGAACACATTTGTTGAACATTTTATTTTAGTTATCATATTTTACAGCTCAGTAGAATTTATTAATTTTTCATTTTCTATTCCTTACCGGGGAAAAATCTTTATTTTTATTGTAAGTGTATTATCAATGCATTTTCCATCATTTTAACCTTCATCTCTATTTAAGTAACTGGTGTCCTAATGGTTTTGGTCTCATGTTTTTTGTTTCTTCATCATCTCTAGGTTGTTAACTACTCCTCATATTTTTCCTTGATCTTTATGTGTTAAGTGGCATTAGATGGTATCTTGAACATGCTAAATGTTATATCATATAGATTCTTTTATCCCCCTAGGGCTTTTGTTTCCTGTGTGATGGATTGGACATAAAACCTTGTGTATACTGGAAGAGCACTCTACCACTGTTTATACAACAGCCCATTTTATGATTGTTCTTAATCAAGTGATTGCTTATCATCCTACAATATCATGGGCACACCACACCTGTGATATATAGTGACTTAAATGCCAATCCAGCCTCTTGAAAGTTCTGGCTACCTTTACTTTGCCTTATATAAGCAGGGTTTGTATGTCAAAAACTTTAAAAGTTTGTGCACAGTATTAAGATTTTGTGAATTGGGGCTCTCAAGTTGACTCAGTGAGAAAAAAAAGTGTCACACAAGAATGAAAACCTGAGTTTCAATCCTTTGAACCCTTGTCAATCTGTGCACAGAAGAACACACCTTTTATCACAGTACTTTCATGGTGAGGCAGAAGCAGAGACATGAGGATTCCTGGAAGCATGCAGCAATTTAGCTTAGCATAGAAAACTTCAAATCAGCAACATATCCTGTCTCAAAGAAGGTAGAAAGCTAGGAACATTACCAGAGGGTGTCTTCTGATCTCCACATGCCTGCCATGATATATATGTGGACACACTCACACAGGAGCACACTTACATACATACATACACACACAAACAAACACACACAGACATACACACACATTAAGAACAATAATAAAAACACAAGAATAAAGGAGTTCTATAGCTTTGTTTCTATGCCACTCCCACATTTCTAGTGCCTCTTTCCCCTTGATGTCCAGTATATCTAGTAGTACCAGATATTTTCCTACCGAACAGTTACATCTCAAAAAATCTCTTCTTTTTCAAGTTTAGTTTGTTACTGTGTTTGCGATAATGATGAACAAACACAGTGTGGTGGCATTGAAAAATGTGCAATTTTCACATTTGAGGGAGAAAGACACATGGTGAGAAGGGAGAGGGCAGAAAGATGGAGGAAAAGAGGAAAAAAGAGAGGGGGAATGAGAGAGGAGAGGAGGGAGAGATAGAAAGGAAAAGAGGGAGAGGAAGGGGAGAGAGAGAGGCTGAAGGACCTCTTATGGTAGAGAGAGCACCTCATCCACTAGATGTGTCTTCTCTAGCAATCTCCAGATGATTAGCTTTTTCTCAAACTTTGTTTATCTTAAATACAATTGATAATTCATGACTACTGATTTTGAATGTACTCATTAGGAACTTTCTCCTCCACGGTGAATGCCAATTCCAGGATGTCAAAATGTCCCAGCAGAGGAGCAGAAATCATCACAAGCTCCATACTACAAGTGCTTCGTTGATAGTTGAGTTCTTACTAATTCAAGAGGTATCCTGATTCAGATTTAGTATTAGGTAGAAAATAAATTGTCTACTTAACCACTTTACACACATACGTGTGGAATTGTTTGTAGAAGAATGCTGTAATTTAAGTCTCATTAAAACATCAAATTATTAAAGATACATGTTATAAAATAACGTATAATGGATCACAAAGCAAGAGTTCAAAAATAAATGAATATCAGTTTCCCTACAACTGAACAAAATGATATCCCCCCACACCTAATAAGTATTAAATTCTACTGTTCACTCAGGGAGTGGTGGGCTCTCACAACCCCTTCTTCATGTATGATAAAACTTCACTGAGCCCAACTTTGTCCATGTCTTGTCCAGATAACCATAGGTACAATGAGCTAAAGATAGCAATAGCCAGGTCATGTCTAGAACATGTTTTGCTGCACAGTTGCCTGACCCCAATCACTTACGTTCTCGCCACCTTTTTTCCTGTGATGTTTCTGAGCCTTGGAGGGACTGATATAGCTGACTCATTTAGGGCCTAGTACTCTATCATCCCTTTTTCTCATCACTCTGGCCAGTTATGGATTTATCTGATGACTGCTTCTCACTGTAGTGAGAAACTTCACTGTGGATAGCTGATGACAATGTGAGTATTCAGCAGTGCAATAGTAGTAGGTCCCCCACAGGGTCTATGAAAGCCCTAGACATGTGCTCCAGAGCATGGTTATAGAGTCAGCCTGTGTTCCTTTTGATGGAGGAAATCAGGCCTCACATCATCATAAAGTGCCTTGACAGCATTTACATATGGTCATGCCACAATTGTACTGCAGTGCTCCCATTGCATAGGAGATCATTATCATGGCTTGCAGAATTCACAGGTAAGACTAGGTAAGACTGTTGATAGCTTTTCTTGTCTAATAGCCTACCCAGCACCACCCAGCATGATAAAAGCGATCCAGGAAGGAGGAAGCTTCCAGTTCAGCTCAGCATGCTTTCTCTATGTCATGTGACTATGGTGTACAGTATCTTCTGCAATAAGTTCTTACCAACAGGTTCTGATAGGGAACTGAGAGCAACAGTGAAGATGCATAGTATTTTGGAGACTTCTAGGGTGTACTCTAAAGCTTATGAAGAGGAAATAATAACACAGTTTTATGGTAGCTTTTCCAGGGACAGAAACTTCAAAGTCAGAGTTCACAACTGCCAGTCTAGAGACTTTTTCTGCCATTTGACTTTCTCCTTCTTCCCTTGAATTACTGACAAAGGTTACAGCAACATGGATTCCACCTACAAAATAAGTAGCCAATACTGCTTTGGTAAATTATGAAACTTTTTTAACTTGACACTCATGTCTTCATTTAGGCTGTATTTGCAAAGCAAAGAAACCAGGGAGGATGGCATTTTTATCTAAGAATAGGGTAGTTTGATATGGGCCATAACTTATCCTGGCATACAGCAAGAGACAAAAACAAGGTCTTCTTGAAGTATATGCTACCATAATTTGTGCTTGTTCACTGTGGTGGCATTGTATATTTATAAAGGAAAGAATGAGCAATCGATTTGGCTTGAGAACCCCAGAGAGCATCAGAAAGGTTTTGACATTTGCAGTGGGTCTTAACAGCATTGAATAATAAAGAAAGAAAGCAATATGAGCAAAGATATGGATTTTAGAAATTGCACAATAAGGAGAATTATGGGATGTATAAACAATAGTATTTGAACTTGCAAATAATATTGGATTTGCAAGTAGTCTGAAGTTGATGTATTGAAAATAAGTTGTTCCCTGTGTATGCACAACAAAACACAGGTAGCAGGAAGCTACCTGATGGGGTTCCCAGCAACAGAGATCTACTAGCAAAGTATGTTCAGAGGAAGGATCTTTTCTTAACACAGTGGAAAAGAATGTTAAAGGGAGCAAGACTATAGGCAGAGGCTTATTGGTAAAGTGTGAGTTCAGGCCATGCAGTAGACAGGTGATATTTACATGGAAGAAAGAGGGGACAGTAGTGATGGAATTGCTCACCTTGGGGCCAATAGAGGAATGTCAGTGGCAAAGTGGCAGTGAGCTACACATGGGTGATATGGTTTGAAGTTTGCAGCTGACTAAGTGGATCACTAACACAGAAGTGTTAAGAGAAAGAACTTGAGGCTTGAGGGGTGGGAAATGAAGCTGACTTGGAAGATAATAGTGTATCCATGTGCCGAAGTTCATCAGGAGATTAGTAACGGATTTCTTCAGTGGACATGTGTCTGTAAAAATTCTTATTAGTAACTTTAGTTCCAGATATGGGCACAGAGAAAGGCCTGAAAAATCACTGCAGAGAAAAGGGAGGGCACTTTGCAAACAAGGAAATGAAGTGTCAGCAGTAGGAGAGGCAGATGAGAGTGACACCGTAAACCTCTACGACAGAAAAGAATTCAAAAGCAACTTGTTTATATAAGTGTGGAATTATGGAGCTAGGCCAAATGGAATGATACCTCCAAGAGCCCAGTGTATTTTATTTGTTTGTTTTCCGTGGAAAACGGTTCTTCTGAACTGTTAGTGGAGTAGGGCAAGAGGGTTGGGAAGTTATAAAAGATAAAAACTAAGAGCACTGGATGCAGGGTTGGCCTCAGATGAGAAGGAGAGAGGAGATGAAAGAAAGGTGTTTCTTCTTCACACAGAAGAGCTGAGCAACGGTGAGCTAGCAGATGCGGGATGCTTACAAACAGCTAGGGAAGACACGCAGTGAAAAATGAGTCACACTGTGCCCGCTGCAACTTCTGCAGTGATTAAGAGCATCACTGAAGGGTAACAGCATCTAATGCATTCTTACAAAGTGTGTCTCCTAGTCTTTTTACCCTTCGGCCAACTTTAATTAATTTAGATCCAGAGATAATACTTGACAATCGTGTAAGAAAAATTGTATAGATAAAGCGAGATGCAGGGAGTCATTCTGAAACCTCTCTGGAATGAGAGAGAAACACAGTCTCCTTAAAGGTCTGTCATCTTCTTTCTCTTTTACTATCTCACATTTGCTTTAAAGACTTAAAAGACTTTAAAGGTTATTAACCAACCTATTACAGAGCATGTGAGGTTTGCTTGTTTACTTGTTTATGTTGATTCTGATTTATATTTGGATTTCTTTATATATATATATATATATATATATATATATATATGTGTGTGTGTGTGTGTGTGTGTCTATATATATTTAATTTTTTTTTAATTTTAAATATCAACCCCAGTTCCTCCTCCCTCCCCTTCTCCCACCCCCACCTCTCTTGGGGAGTCAAAAAAGTCTATCATATCAAGTTGAAGCAAGATCAAGTCCTTCAAATATCAAGGCGGAGCAAGGTATCCCGTCATAGAGAATGGGGTCCAAAAAGCCAGTTCATGTCCCTGGGATAAGTCCTGGTCCCACTGGCAGCCCCCTCCATACAACAGATCAAGCCATATGCTTGTGCCCAGAAAGAATCTAAAACAAAAGGAACCTGAACTTCATTACTGGTTTTAGTTACAAGAATAAGAGTTATCATGAAATATAATCCAGTCTTCTGAACGGGTCTTTTGCCCCACACTACTGGTATGGGGACATTTCCTGGGGATAACAAAAGAGAATTACATGCCAATTGTTATCTGAAAAGATTAGGAGATATGTAAGTAAGATATCTGTTGCTGTTTTGAAAGGTTCAAAATTGTATGAATGGTGTTTAGCTATTAAGCTAAACTGGACACAATGTTGACATTGATTCGGTATTCTGTTATTCTTAATCTTTTATAAATTCTTCGGTTTTTTCTCTCTCTTCTCTCATTTCTCTCTCTCTCGTCTCTCTCTTCTCTCTCTCTCGTCTCTCTCTCTCTCTCTCTCTCTCCTCTCTCTTTCAAAAAGCTTCGATAACAAATTTTCTTTTCTAAATCTAACTAATTCTTTCAAGTCAGGTAAACTTCACTTGCTAAATTAATAGATACTTAAGCCAATCAATGACAAAACTCCTAAGTTGGAAATTTTCTTCACTAAAGATTCCCTTGGGATCTCAGGACATTAGAAAGTGAATATGCTCCCGTGGAGGGCTCACATTCAACATTGTGGATTCAGAAGCCCTGTATGTGGAAGGAAATCGCCTTGGCTAGACCCTGGCATTCAGCTGATGTTAGTAGCTCAAGATTATGATGGTGAAATCCATAACCCACTTTATTCCATACTTCTCTGCTGGCTCGATTACTAATTTATACTTACTGAGGATCTTACCAGACTTCAAAAAAATCCTTGTTTTAGATAACTATCCTAATTATGAGATATGCTCTACTATAGAACCTCTTTCTCTCTCTTTATTTTCCCCTCTCAAGGTGATCAGGGAGGAGACATAGACCTACATCCTCAGTCGCCTCCTATCTACGTCCCGGAAGCTGTATCTGGAAGCTCTAAAAAACTTGGGTTTCCTCCTACCACACACGAAAAGACTGCGAGCAATGGCGTTGGCGAGGGTAAGTCTGGCTCGGTCTCTCTCTAAAGTCGCAATGCTTTACGGACGAGAGATGATGGAGACTCCTCTAAAAATTCCAAACGTAGCTTCCCTTTCAAACTCTTTGGTTATTTCTAGCGTTCCATCCTCTTCGCCCCGATCTTAACAGCTAAGAATCTTCTGGCTGGTTTATCATCTCTAGCTGCTGGCCTCCTTGTCTCTGTTTCCGTAACTCAGCTCTTAGCTTCCCATGGAATATGAAACCACTGGGCTTGTTCCTACCTCTTCCCCAGCAGGTTTCTTTCTCTCACAAGGAAACTTCTTCTTTCTATAGAGCAGCACAACTGTTTACTTCGCTTGGCAGAAAACACTGCACTTTGATTTCAGAGGTTGAGTACGTCACAATTTTAATTTTAGTTTTGCATTTATTTATTCTAATTGAACCAAATCTTATTGATAAAACTCTTTATAATGTTCCCATTGTCTATCAGCCCCAAAACTATCTTTCTGCACTCGGCTTTGGAATGCTGAGGCAGGATATCTAAACACAGACACTTAAGAACGGCTCCCTACTGGCAATTTTAAGCAGGACCACTAGAGGGAGACACAAGGCTGAAGCAGAGAGGTTAAGAAGGGCTCCCTCTTGCCTGCTGCCTTGGGTTCTTTTGCTCTGCTTCCTCTTCCTGTGAGCTCCACCCAACAAGTCTTCATTAGGCTTGAGGCAACCCCTACCAGTTTATAGTTTCTCCAGTGTCTATATAAGTCGGCTTTATTCTCTATCTCTCAGAGGCACCAGCACAGGCCAGGCACACTTTTCTGAGAGAATCAGGTCCTAGAAGACTAGGGACCTCCGAGCACAGACACCAGTGTTTACAATCAGAGTTTTTCACATGTACCTTCTCTAAAGCATAAAAATTCGAACCATTCCAATCTAACGCTTTCCCTCCAGCTTCCTAGAGGATGGGAGATCATTCAAAACATAATTCTAAGCCGGGCGATGGTGGCGCACGCCTTTAATCCCAGCACTCGGGAGGCAGAGGCAGGCGGATCTCTGTGAGTTCGAGACCAGCCTGATCTACAGAGCTAGTTCCAGGACAGGCTCCAAAGCCACAGAGAAACCCTGTCTCGAAAAACCAAAGAAAAATAAATAAATAAAAAACATAATTCTGCTGGGCGGCGATGGTGCATACCTTTAATCCCAGGACTCAGGAGGCAGAGGCAGGCAGATCTTTGTGAGTTTGAGGCCAGCCTGGTCTATAAGAGCTAGTTCCAGGACATGCTCCAAAGCTACAGAGAAACCCTGTCTCGAACCCCGCCCCCGAAAAAAAAACCCAGCAACAACAAACAATTTCTTTCATAATACATAGTTAAAATCCTTGTGCTTGCTTTATAATTCTATTTATTAAAGATTCTCATGAAAATCACTGATATATTTCAAGTCTCCTAAATAGATCTAATTCATTCCTATTTCACCCAAATGAATGTTAGGTCAAAGCCACAAAGGTGTGATTTGTTGATGGAGCAGCAGGGATGAGGGATGCCACTATGTCATATCTCTGAATACATTTATTGACCATGTGTGTTTTGTGCAGGTATCCCGAGATTGCTAGCCTGAAAGGAAAAGTGACAGGGAGCCACTGAGGACACAAGTATATAAAAAGAAACCCAGGGTCCAAGACTAAAACAATCTAACTATTCACACCAGAGTTTTGTTTTGTTTTGTTTTTTAACAAAATGCATTACTCACAGACAGCCACAACCATCAGCATCCTCTGGGACCATATGAACAACATTAACCTCCACATGGGCTGAGATCTGCAGAATAAGAATCTGTGTTTAACTGTGGCGATTTCCACGTGTTTCAGTTTGGTGAACACCACTAGATATGGTATAGCACAGAGGTGAGGGAAGGTCTAAGGGAAGCAAAAATGATTTGCTGTGTCTATGCTCTTTTCCAATCCCAACCTTTCACTTCTTCTTGGTTCTCCACCTCCTTCGACATGACCTTTATTATACACCATTGCTAAATTTTAGAAAAAGATAAAAGGGGACATTGTTTGAACTCTAGTCTTCCCAGAATTAGAAGGGTGGGCTTGGCAAGAACTGTAGAAAGAGCATGACTTCAGTCTTACAGATGTTGCAATTCATTTATTTTGTGGATGTGTGTGTGTCGTTATTAAGTATTTTTGGAAAATCTGGAGATTGAATCCGGGGTCTAAAATATACTATATAAGTGGCCACTAACTACTTTCCTAATCCTGCAATTAGTTTCAAAAAGAAAAAAATAATGAAGCTAATAATTTCCCACCATAGATTCCTTGTTACCTATATTTCCTTTCTTCTACTGGGAGATTGGTTGATGGCAAAAGGACGCCATTGCATTTCAGTCTGGTATAGCTGCTTGTGAGCAGAGCATGGATCAACAATGCACATAGATATCTGTGGGAAGGTAGTCATTGAAGATAAAAGTGTGCTGAGAAAAACAAGCGAATGAGCAATGCCTGTGGACATGAAATAAGTTAAAATGCAGCTAGTCTTTGGGGTAATGCGCTCTCTCATGCTTCCATAAGGATGGGAACTTGGCAAGGCTGCCCACTTGAGAAGGTATCCAAGTCTGGGAGGTTCCAGTGGAAGTTACGGACAAAGTAAACACAGAGGTGTCCCTAGTAATCTTAACTTTGAAAACATACAGAAGCACAAAACTCCAAACAAGGCCTGTAGGGAATGCACTCTGGATTCCCGCCAAGTCCTTCACTATCTTGCTAGATGTAACTATGATCCATAGGAAAACTGAAACACAACAGATGTGGACAGCTCAGAGGGAAAACACATATTTGACAGTTGCTGAGAAAATATATCAAGTTAAAAAAATATCTGATTTGTGTTCTCCAAGATAAAGAAGAAACATGAAATGAAAAAATAATATAGAAGGAAAGAAGAGGTGAGATTAAAAACAGTAAGATTCTGAGATAAAGTAGCATAAATTGAAAGGTTTAAAGACTGTCATAATCCCTTAAAAATAACATCAAAATTAAAGTTGGCATTGTGGTCTAAAAAGCATAAAATGATGCAGAATATTGAATTGCCATTGAAGAGAATAATTGACAAATTATTCCAGAAATTAGAGGAAAAGATATAGTAGAAAGGCAAGGATTCCTGAGAGAGTTGTAACTAGAGACTACTTGTTCACTTCCCGCCAGCCCAAAGCCAAAATAATCATAAGAAACTATATTAATTACAACACTGCTTAGCCTATTGGTTCAGGCTTCTATTTGGGTAGTTCTTATGTCTTAAAATAACCCATTTCTATTATTCTGTGTATCATCACGAGGCTGTGGCTTACAGAGTAAGATTCCAGTGACTATCTCCTTTGGCAGCTACATGATGTCTCCCTGACTCTGCCTACTCTCTATATATCCCTTCCAGCCTGGCTATATTCTGCTCTGCTATATGCCAAAACAGCTTCTTTATTAACCAGTGGTAATAAAGCATATCCATAGCATACAGAGGGAAAGCCCGCATCATCTCCCTTTTTCTGTCTAAATAAAAAAGAAGGTTTTAACTTTAACATAGTAAAATTACATATAAAAATAGGTATTAAGCAAGAATTACAGTTGCAATATTTTGGTGAGTCTAAGGTTTTATATCTAATTTATCTTTTATTATAGCTAAGGAAAACTATAACTTTCTTCAACTCCATCAAAGACCTGAGAAGGATACAATATTACCTAAGTAAACAAGAAGTACATTGTAAGCAACTTCCAAATCTCTAGAATTGACAGAGACATCTCACTACCTAGGCAGTCCCACAAAGTTCTGTAATGTTGGCATATCCATCTTCAACCTACAGGCCCATAGTATCCAGCAAACTTTTCCATAAAGCAGGAAATTTGAAGATCTGTTCTGCCTTGTAAAGGCAAAGTTTATCAGTTACTTCCTTCTGTGTCCTGCAGAATGTCTGGCAGTTTCTTCTGTGAAAGAAGGACCAACCCATCTTTTGAAAGGTTTAGCAGTCACTTTTCTGTGCATCATGCATATCCAGGTCAAACAGTATAAATTGAGTAATCCAGGCAAGAGAAGTTTCTTGCCCAAATGGGTAGCCTTGGTCACATTGAAAGCAAATTCCTTAACAAGTTTCTCCAATGCCCATCAGCAGGCTAGCAGGTCTGTTGGGTATAAATTACCCTGAAATGTACCTCCATCACAGACAAGAGGACACCTCATGAGTCTAGATGGGTCCCTTCTCCCTTTTCTTCTTCTTTTTAAGGTTTAATTTATTTTTAATTTTCTGTGTGCTTGTGTGCTTGTGTGTGTGTGTGTGTGTGTGTGTGTGTGTTATAGGGAGTGGTTTGAGTATGTGTGTTCATGTGAGTGCAATACCTACTGAAGTCAAAAGTTGGCATCAGAAAACCCAGGCTTGTAATTATGGGTCGTTATGAACAATCAGATATGGATGCTAGGAATCAAATTCAGGTCCTCTGCAAGACCAAGGTGTGCTCTTAGACCTCGAGCCATCTGGCTAACCCCATTCTTTATCTTTCTTATCCTTATGCAACTTCTAGTTTCTTGGTGCTTCCCTTTCTTTCTGCTTTGTTCCTTGCCCCCTTTTAAATTTTTCTTTCATTTTAAAACAATTATTTCTGTTTATTTCCCCTAGGAATGAGATCTCCCAATATAATCATCAGTCTAGTCATTGACTGAATTTGAAATGTAGGGTAAGGAATTGTATCCTCTGCATTTTTCTCTTTTGCAAAGTGGGCCAAAGAACACAAGAATGGGGGACAAAGAATGTATGATCAGTAGACTCTGGACACTGGATTTGGTTTATAGTACTAAAAACAAAGAAAAAAATAATACATAGTCATCCTAGAAGTGTGAATTAAAGCTATTTTGAGACACTTCAGACAGAACGGCTATCTCAGGATCTCTAGCCACAGATGATGGTGAGGATGTTTGTTATTTTGAGACACCCCAGGCAGAATGGCTATCCTCAAGAGCTCTAACCACAGATGATGGTGAGGATATTCACAAGGAGAAACCTTGCTCACTCTTGCGGGGAGTGCAAATCAGCATGACTATTTTGAAAATCAGTATGGAGTTTTCTCAAAAAATTAAAGATAGAACTACCATATGACCGAGCTATACCACTCCTGGGAGGAACTCTATATCTGATCACAGAAGTACTTGTATATTCATGGTACTTCTGCTCTATTCAAAGAAGGAAACAGAACCAGCCTGGATGTTCATCAACAAATGAATGAATAATGAAAGTGTGTTGCTCATACAAAATGCAAGTTTATTTGGCTATAAAGAAAAATGAAAATTTCTAAAAATTGTATGAATGGAAAGTAGAGCATTAAGTGAAGTGACCCAAACCAAGAATGACAAAACCCACATGTTCTCTTTTACACAGGGCTCTTAGCCTGCAATGTGTTTGTGTGTCTGGAAAAATGGATATATTGTGAAAAAAACTTACAAATCCAGAAAGGAGATCAAAAAAGTAAAAATAGGATCTTAAAAGGAGGTTGGGGTATAAAACACAGGTGACATGAAGAAGAAAATAGGCTACATAAATGACTACAGTGAAATGGGGAGTTCAGGAGATAAGCCAAAAGGAGACTTTACTATAATACACTATGTTTGAAATTAATGATATCTAAGACCTTGTATGTTAATTTAAAAGATAAAAAAACATTGCAATAAAGAATACATATTCTCTAGATCAGT
The DNA here is from genome assembly GCF_000317375.1 of Microtus ochrogaster. Lineage (NCBI taxonomy): Eukaryota > Metazoa > Chordata > Mammalia > Rodentia > Cricetidae > Microtus > Microtus ochrogaster. The sequence goes on from NC_022013.1 coordinate 56,540,333, forward strand.
GGGTCTCAATTTCCCTAATGCTGAGACCCTTAAATTCAGTTCTTTATGTTGCGGTGACTTCCAGTGATCTATGAAAGGTGTCTTGACCTTTCTGTAGTACAGAACAGGAGAGGTCAGAATAAGTCTCTACCAGTCTTCTCCCCCGCAAATACCACCAGGTCACCTGTGTTCCAAAGTAATCCCCAAGGTTCTGTTTCCCCAGACCCAGTTTATCCTGATTTTGTCAGCTCTTAGCCAGAAGTGGTCAGAATGCAACGTTCTTCAGATTCAAGTGTCTCCAAGAAGAGGTTGCCCAGAACTGCTGAGAAAGACCCAAGGGTCTCTGCCTTTGTAGTAGGTGTTGTCTAGAGGTCTACTAGCTGTCCGGATCTGTGGTTCTTTCATTTCTTCTAAGGTAGACAGACATTGTCTAACCTTTCTGATTCTACTGGCCTTTGAAATAGAATGTTCTAGCATCTTTGCAGAGCAACAGAAGCCCTGCTGTTTGCACCAACATGGAAACATGACCTTACTGTATGTTGATGCTTCTGGGTACACACGGTACACACACCAGAGGATCTAACATCATACAGTGTATAAGAGGTTCTGTCTTTGTTTTTCACTAACCTGTCTGCAGAAGGGAAGTCTAGAAGGCACACTGGCACAAAACTCTCTGTTCTTTCATTATTCAGGCCTAATTTTAACTAAACTCCACTTTCAGAAAGCTGAGGACAAACGCGGTAGTTATGGCATCTGTGTGAACACGGAAGCAGAGCCTAGTGTGCCTGGTTGTCAGCAGTCCGGGGAGAATCAGGTGAGGTGCAGGTGGTAGGTCAAATAAGGGAGGATGGGGGAGATTGACTCCTGTGGTGTTCCAGAGTGTGACTATGTGATCCGATAGGTGTCCCTTCCTACTCTCTCTTGAACATCAGGGCTTTCTCACTGCTGTTAAAACACCTATCTAGACAACAATGAGGACCCTAATAGAGGCATACATCAATCTACTCTACATGGATAATAGAAAAAATACAAGATCTCCTGAGTAAATTGAAAGCATGGGGACCTTGGGAGAGCGCTGGAGGAGAGGGGAGATCAGGGAGGGGAGCAGAGAAAAATGTAGAGCTCAATAAAAATTAATAAAAAAAAAGACTGAAAAACAAACAAATAAGACATCTATCTAGGCACTATTGCAATGCCTTTCAGAGCCTTGATAAGTTTGTCAGGTAATGTCTTATTCAACCAGAGATGTAGCCTTCAAGTTCAATTCCCTTTTCTGGGAAGGACTTAAAGGATCCAATTCAGGAGAGATGCTGAAAGCGATTTCACAGAATCCCTAACACGCCGTCCTCTGACTCCCACACCACATCCTCATAGAATGCTCAGTGTGGGTGGAAACTACAAATCCTTCTGGAGAAAGAAGCAGCAAGTCAATCAGAGACATTGGGCGTGACAAGAATGGCTCACCTTGTCACAGCCAATCCCTCTTTGTAACTGGCCATAAAAGTATATGGTGGGGACAGTCAAAGAGCTTGCTCACATGGCCTGTGTGACTCCTCTTTCCTGCCACTGTTCTGAGTTCCGTCTTTACTCATCTCTGCACAATTGTCATATCCGGGATGTTTTTCGGCAGGGCAGGTGTGTAAGCTGGTCTCTGTGCAGCACAGGTCTGGAGCTAATTTCAATAAAGAAGAATGCTAGCGCTGCCAGCCTTGTCAGGGTCAATTGCATTTGAATTAAAACTATAGTATAAAAGCGTGCCATGGAGCAGCCCTTGGTTAAGGCGCAGTTTGGCATTTTGTGCTTCAGAACACTTGTACACAAACCCAGCACAGAGAGCAGAACGATTCCCTTAATAGCCATTCAAAGACTTGGGAGTCACATTTGGATAGAGAAGTGACTGCATCTCCAGCATTGAGTGTCAGACAGCAAGTTTCCATTGTGCCTTGCAAATTCATTGGGGGCTTGGGAAAGGCCTCTTTGGTGTTGAAAGATGCAGGTAACCACCCTCCCACCCCTGTTCCTAGAAACGGAACTAACAAACGGACTTCCCACGTTTTGAAATAAGAGATTTTACAATTTTAAACAAAGATGACCTGATGCTTGTGATCTCAATGAGATGGGGAGACTTGAGCAAACGGGAGTTCAAGGAGGAAGAAGAGAGCCACTACTATCTACAGGTAAATGTGCTAAACACATTTAGTTGCTCAAAGGGTAATTAGCATGTAAATTGAATTCTGAAGTGGAGAACACAAATAATCATGTCACCAAGGACCCATCTACTGTGGAATTTTTGGTGCCAGAGTTTGACCTACACTCCTCTCTAACGAGGTGATAATGAGCTGTGAAGGCCCAAAGGAGCCATTGGGTAGCAATCCTTGTAAAGTGAGAGGCGCAGGAAATGCACTGCTATGTGCATGATCGGTCCTGGAATATAGCAAGGAAGTCACTCATATCTGCTGCTGTGACTTCTTTAAGAAAGGGAATATTCTGTGGAAATAACATTTGCTAAGGCTTCTTTTGTTCTGAAGTTCCTGGCACAATCCAAGGACTCACGTATTTAGAAATATGAGTATATTTGTCAAAGTAAAAGCATAAGAACAACCTGTTCAAGGATGCAGACAACTCCCCTTAGAGACCAAGCTAGGACCCATTTCTCATCCTCACTCTAACCCCAAACTATGCAAAGGGGAACTCAAGATTTCCTGTGTGTGTAGCATTTTGTCGTTGTGATATAATCCCATACCCCCAAAAGCAGCCTAAAAAAAAAGAGTTCATTTTAGCTTGTGGTATCGAAGGGCTAGATGTCCATAATGGCAGAGAGGCATGGCTGAAGGTGACCAAAACAAGCTGCAACAGTGCAGAGTCAAAGCCCAGGACACGTGGTCAGAAGCATCAGGGAAGGAAGTCAGGGGCAGAAGAAGACTTATTAGGTAAGAGAACACAAGTCCTCAGAACAAAGGCGAAGGAGAAGCAGGGGTTTTAAACAGATCCACACTGAAAAATCACCCTACTGACAGTAGAATGCATGTATATTTTAATCTAAGAAAGCTCTGTTGAAAATACATGAATACTAAAATCAGCCCGAGGCAATGATAGGCTCCTTGGTGTGTGAGGGTATCCACACACAGCAAAACGTTAGCCCAAAGTTTCTGCAAAGGCTGATCCCAGCTATGTTTAATTGGTAGTTTTGTTCTGTGTGGCTGTCTCTGCTGATGTTTTAGAGGAGACTGACCCATTGTATGCATACTGATTAGATTCTAGTTGCTGCCCAGTCTTCTAAGACACTGTGTTCTGGCTCCCTGGCCCCTGCTGGCCACTTGGAATTTCAATGTCATGTTTTTGGGGTTTTTTTTGGTGAGTCATAAAGAGACATATATGCTATAAGAAGAATAAATAGCAAGGGGCCTGGTCTGACCTGTTGAGATCAGATAAGCCTGTCTGGGGAAGGAGGATTTCGCAGGATATCTACAGGGTACAAGAGGCTTTGGCTACAAGACAGGTAGTAGACGAGGGCTGAAAACATGGTGCTTTCAAAGCTTTGAAGCACAAGGCTGGTAAGGTAGTTAATTGAGTGTGTCCTGGAAAATCTGCCCCCTGGGCAGCTCTGCCGGGCCATAGCATTGCCTGGGACATGGCTGCCAAAGAGGAGGGATAGAAGAACTGGCTGTGTTTGCAGAGATACCCACCCTGCACATGGAGGGGAGAACTCGGGGTGGAAAACATTAATTCATGTCCTCTTTCCTGCTGCTCTGACCACTGTTTCTAAATAAATTGAGAGAATATTTGGCATTTCCAATATGTCGTAGCCTTCCAGATGACCTCTAATCACAGGTAGAAAGAATGACAAAGGAAGTTGCTACGTACAGAATACACACACATACACACAGAGAGACAGAGACACACGGAGAAGAACAAAGAGAAAGAGAAAGAGACAGAGACAGACAGATAGAGACAATTAGGAACAAAGAGAAAGGCAGAAGGAGAAACTGAGACGAGAAACTTCAGCTTCCGTGGTATGAAGTGAGCTGCAATTCACTCCATATTTACTAAGCTGTGCATAGCAATTACTAAGCAGCTAAATGGTCAAGAATTTCCATAACATAAAATACAAATACGTGATAGTTATATTTTAAGTTCTCCCCTTTGAAACCATCATAATTTAACCCTCAGCTTGGAGAGCCCCTGCTGACACCGGAGTTTGACTGACAGACGGGATCGGCCACTGTATTTTGTTTCCGTTGGGATCACATTACCAACCTGTAATTTCTCCATATTAGAAAATAGGGCTCGATATCCAAATAATGAGCAGTTGGAGGATGGCTTTGCCCTGCTGCCACCTGACACTGTGCCATTTATATCTCCTATGGTGTGACGGCAGAGACCTGCTTCATCTAGACACTTGCAGACAGGCCTCTGGCACTCCATACCATATATTCAGGCCATCTTTCAGGAAGGGCACTACACTGGAGTCCTGGTTTCCTGCGGCACTCCACCCTAAGATCCTGGGGCCCAGAGAGTCTTTGTTGGATGAAAAGTACTTCCAAGACTCTTCTGCATGCTTGGGCCTTTATTGTGTGATAAGTATATTTTTCTCCCAGTATCCATGACACAATGCATTCTGCATAGAGACATATCCACAAGAACATGGTTCAGAGAAACTTATCATAGAAATCCTGGCCAGACAACGTGAGGTGTCAACTACATCAAGGGCAATGGTAGGCCACATGCAATCTCATAAACTACAAAAGAACCTTAGTGAGGAGATTGCTGCACCAGATTGCATAACGCAAGGACGAAGAGCAAGAAGAAAAGATGAGGCCCTGTAGTGCATCATGACTAGAGAGACTGACATCTCAACAAGAAGTTTGTGGAAATGTTTTAGAAGAAGCCATTTCTTGTGGAAGTGTATACCAAGAAGGTGAATATGATCTTAAAACCCAGAGCTGGGTAGACTTCCCAGGAAAGGATGTATTGCTGTGAGAAAGCTTGCTCCAGGTCTCAGGGGAGGGAGAATCCTGGGTTACCCCTCCAAATGTGAAAATCTGAAGCTCTTGTTGCATTTCCTCCCCTGGCTTTGGTAAGCGCTAGTATAGCTTGTGACCACCCAGATGATCCTTGGACCCAGTCTGGAAGGGGCTTGGACTAGAAGTGACCGGTTGTGAGGCAGGGTAGCAAATCCCCAGTGACAGGTTTATGGTTGGATTGTGGTCTACGCTCGCTCAACAAAGACACTTGGATGCCAGTTGCTCAGGCTTTGCCGACAGGTACAAAGAAAAATGTGCTTCTGAGAATCCCCGCTATGGTACATTTGGTTACTTCTTCAATGTAGGAAGCAGCAGGCAGGCCTCATTCTAGGAATCCCTATAGCCTTCATTGGAAAACATCATTTCAATTCTAAAACTGCCCTCCAGAAGGAACTCCCCACCCCTTTCTTCTGTAATAAAGATAATCTCATAGAATATCACTAGCATAAGAGTAGGGCAGACATGAGATAAAATTCAAGTTCTGACATAATTAGCCATACGACCTTAGGTGAGCCAGCATATTCGTCACTGTCCATGAAAGGGAGGTGATCCTGAGTTGAAATTGGACATGTCGGCACAAGAAAGAAATAGTCTGTCATATACCAAAAGCTTAGCATTTTCCTTAACCTGTCATGTCCTAAACCTGTACTTAACTACAGAATCATCCCTCCTGCTCTCTCCTAGAATATACTCTCATTCAAAGAAACACTCAGGAACATTCCAGCACCCCGCAACTGCCGACCCCAGTTTATTTGCCTGCCTTTTTCCTTCATTTAATAGTGAGATGCAGACCACTCAGGCTGGCTGTTACAATACTGAACCTCTGAAGCATGAAGCTCATTGGGGGAACCCTTAGTGACATTTCTTTTTTTATGGAGTATCTGAGAGGGCCATGGCTCTCCAATAACTTATGCCAAAGATACTTTGGACTCCATGAGTTTATCCTTTAATAGGAAGCTCATTTTGATTTTTGGCAATGGATCTTGAACTTTCCAGGGAAATGCTGGACTGAAGAGGTTTTTCAAGGACCATCTTCTGTGTCTCATTAATATTCCATCACACCCCGCTATGAACACACAAGACGCAGTGTGCTCTTTGTTTGTGCACGTGAAATGATTGAAGCAGCAAGTAGTAGGGGCTGACATTAATTGAGCCTTGCTCAGCAATCCCAAAGGAAGAAATGGTGAGGCCACAAGATGCTGAACTGCAGTTCTGCGGATACAAGCTGTTCATTGCAAGACATGCCAATCAGCCCATTTGCAGACTGTGAACAGAGGTTCCAAGGCATTATTCACTTGCTCTGTGCTCCACATGGTTAAGCTGCATTTGGTGTTCATGTAGTTGACAGTTTGTTTTCTTGATTGCTTCAGGATGCCCCATCCTTCCTCTTCAGAAGGCCTGAGAGTCTGGTGCTGGCATCTCGTGGATTCTCTGCCCAGTGTTGTCTGACACACACACAAACTTATCTGGCTTTGTCAAGCTGACAACAAGTGCTGCAAAGGGCCAGAGGACTGAGAATCTTGGAGGGTGAACTTGTGCCACTTGCCCTGGAGTCCAGGGAGATGTCTGCATGATTGATCTCCTCACAGGGCCCTGGGAAGACTTAGTTCAGAGATCAAAAACAAGAGGTTCCCGAAGAAGCATTAGGCCAAGAGTGTGCCCTTCTCAGTAGGCATGGAGACAGCACCCTTGCATAAAAGGAGCAATGTAATTAAATATAAGCAAGAGATTAAATTAAAATTGGCACACAACCCAAGTTCAATTTTTATCTCAATCCCCACCATGGCTTTAGTATCTCTTTGTTTCATAATATATGCCACAGAAACTAAAGCTACAGCTTATTTGAGTTCTGTACCTTATATTTGCCTTTTTATAAAAATTTTCACACTAGGTACAATATCAGGTTATTTTAATTAGTTTTTCTATAAAAACACATTTGCGAGCATAGCCTGGTTTAAAAATCTAATAGAACCGCAGTTTGTAAATGCTCAGTTAAAGATTTAGGTGAATATGACTATTCCTTCAATGAGTACTGTGGAAATTTGTTCACAGAAATTAGATTTTTGATGCTGTTTCATTTCCCGAGGTGGCACGTTATCATTTTTTTAAGCTACATTTTGTATTGGCTTCTTGCTGCAGGTGGAGGTTCAATGTCAAAATGTTTGGAGGAAGCAGCTTCGTATCGTGCATAGGTTCTAGCAATAACATGCCACCATTTGGGGACGGTTGCAGTTACCTAAGGTGAATATCATCCTTCCCACACCAGCCTTACAGAAATCCGAGTCATGTCTCTGAGATGGCTGTCCCTTGCACAGGTGACAACCGATTTAAAAACCACGTAGGACTAATAGCTGAAAGCCGAGCATTGCTGGGGAGGACAGGGCTGGCAGTGGCAGCTTGGAAATTGTCACGGGGTAATTGCGTGCCTGCCAGGTTATCATTATGCACTCGGGGCTGTGCACGGATGACATTAATACAGTGACAACCAACTCCTGAGGAGAATAGAGAGGGAGCAAGTCATCAGTGCTCAGGAAAGGTTCAGCACACAGGATGAGAACCGAGGAAAATTTCAAGTTTCTCCCCAATTCTTTCTGTTTCTTATTAGCTTAGTAATCTCACTGGGGTTATAGGAATTGTTGTGAAGCAGCTTCTGTTCCATGAATCCACCTGAGATAGGACCCGAGACACTGAACTATGTAAGTTTAGACTCTATCTATGGAAGGTTTCAACAGACATTTGGGAAAGACCATTGCCATCGTGATGAACAAGGCTTCTGTAGATGTCTAGGCAGAGGAAAGAAAATGCTGGGACTCAGGAAAAGCAGAGTGTGTGTGTGTGTGTGATGCCTTAGAAGTGGCTGCTTGCTTGAGACCTGCCCTCTTGATGGCATGCTTTGAGTCTGCAGAAGGAGTATGCAGAATAAAGAAACAGACAGCCACACCAACCAGAATGCCTCTTAGAAAGGACCAAGCAAAGAGAGTGGGGTGAGAGCCTGGATGAGGACAAATGGGTGTAATGCTGCATTTACTCTGTGCCCGGAAAACTTTTCATCTGGAAAGTAGGAAGACAGAGAAGGGGTGGAGGGAGGTAGCAAAGAGGCAGGTTTGGGAGGGAGCTCAAGGCCTTGGTAAGGACAGGACAGGACAGGACTTTATGCAAACAGCTGCAGCACAGAGCTGTTAGATCTCCAAACTTGTGTGATGTGGGAGTGTCATATAGCAATCTGTTGATTTCATTGGTTAAGCAATAAAGAAACTGCTTGGCCCTCATAGGTTAAAACATAGGTGGGCAGAGAAAACAGAACAGAATGCTGGGAGAAAGAAGCT
>NC_022013.1:56548886-56549732 GCF_000317375.1 Microtus ochrogaster
GGTAAAGCTAGCCCTGTGGGCGGCCGGGTGCCAGGGACGCAGCCCGCAGCCCCGCTGCTCCTAATTCAACAGAGTGGCGCCCAGACATGATGAGCTAAATCCACTTAAAAACCCCAGAGAGCTTAATTTTAAACAGAGAAAAAACAGAGTTTAACGCAGAGTTTTGCTCTTTGTTGGTGGCGTGCCGTAGAGAGATTTCCTGATTCGGCATCAACAGCAGAAAAAATGCTGCATCATTTTAAAGCGCAGCTTCTTGGGGCTGTGCTGCCAGCTGAACTCTGGCTTTAAAGCATTTCAATGGATTTTATGGGACTGGATGTTTCTGTTCCAGCTTGGGATCGGAAGGAGAGTGCTCTGAGACTGTTCCAATGGCTCAGCACTCCCCGCCTGCATCTGGGCAGAGGGCAGAATCAGGCTTAGGCAGGCTGAAGAGCATGGCAGATTGTTTTCAGACTGCACAGTGCTCTGCGTGTCAGATTTGGCTGTAAGTTGGATGAAAAAAGTTTCTGTGCCTCACGCTCAGTCTCAGAGTTAAACTGCTGACTGTGGCTCCAATGTGGCCTTGCTATGTGTCTGGAACTGTGCGCAGCTCATGGGCACCAAATGGATCTGAGGCCTGATCAGCTGCTCCATGAGGAACTGTGCTGACCTCAGGCAGGAACTACCATAATTACCATAATACACAGTGCAGTTAAAGTTTAAACTGGGCAGGACTGCAGGCGGTACCATATTACCTGTACATGTGGCAACTTCAGTTTTTAAGAACTGCTTAACATTTTAAGAAATGCTACTGGATAGTAAAAAAATGTTACAGATTCACAATAAAACAGATTCAGACATAAAAGA
>NC_022013.1:56556099-56562084 GCF_000317375.1 Microtus ochrogaster
AGAGATGGGTTGATTGGGATATCAGAATTAGCCAGTAAGGGCTAGAGCTAAAGGGCCAAGCAGTGTTTAAATGAATACAATTTGTGTGTTGTTATTTCAGGGCATAAGCTAGTCATGTGGGCAGCCGGGTGCTGGGGATGCGGCCCTGCCGCTCCTATTACTACAGACAAGGGTCCTATGAGAAGGGCAGGTAAAAGAAGTGAAGGCAAGCAGCTAGTTTCTCTGATATCAGCTCTATACTTGGGGCAACCATAGAAAAGCTGTTATCCTGAAGATGCTTCCTCCATTTCCACGCAAATTCCAACAGTGCCAGTTACTAGAACTGATTTTGAGACAGGGAGCATCTATTGCCTATGTCAGGTGTGAAGATATGCCACTTAGATTCCTCTTCAAGAACAGACTCGCTGCTCAGCTGAAAAGAGGGTGGACAGCTGTCACCTTCCAGCTCTTAGCAGTGTCTGCTTCAGCTTTTGGATGGAGGTCAGGCTGCTCATGGGACAACCCCCTGCCAGTGTGTAAGTATTACGTATAGCACCTATTTCCTCTGTAGGCATTTACTTGAAAGGGGGCCCTATGAAATGGACACACTTGCCTCTGCACTCAGCTGGGTCTGCGGAGATTTTTCCATGTACAGACCATGGCCTGACGTTCCTATTACTTAAATCAGCCTCTGTAGTGGCTTCTGTATTACGACTCCAACACAAGCATCTATTTCCTAAACCACTTCCCTGAGAGCTCAACAGATGCCATGACCCTGTGCCTCAATTTCCTGACTATAAAATGAACACAATAAATTTAAAATCAAATGCATGGTAATCACAACCACTTTTATGACAACTGTCAGCCAAAGGAAGACCAGAAAGGTCCAGATTCTACTGTGTTCTCCAGTGAAAATTCGGGGGCTCTCTCCCCTGTTTTTATTTTTTTTGTGTGTTTTCTAGAATATTACTATTTGGATATTTCCCACTATTCAAGTTTTTGGACCCAGAAACTGACCCTGATTTTTTTGCTAGGAATATTTCTCCTTGTGTATCCTTCACATAGACTTTTAGTTTGTGCACCCACTATTTATGATATAGGCATAGCTGACTTATGAGAAAGCCTCATTTACTTCATAATGGTGTGCCTGTTCTCTAGAATGGAACTTTGAATTCTTTATAGGATCTGCATCCTTGGCATCTAAGGATGCCAATCCAGAAAGTCTAGGTAGCACCATAAGTGGTTCTCTTCGTTTGTCTTCAACGGGTTGTTATGAGATTTCAGGATAAACAGATCTCATATAGAGAGTAGGATGACCTGATTATAAAGAATTTGGGGTGTCATGAGCTCCAGATGTTGAAAGTGGGGTCAGGAGAGCCAGTTCTGTTGTCAATATTGCTGTCACAGATGGCAGTGATCTTTGAGAGATCATTAGAAAGCCTCCTCTGCCTATATCCTGCCAGCCGCCTAGGCAGTAGTCATGGAGATAGTTTTCTTGGCAGTCAAGATACTGTTGACAACTCCTAGTTGTCTATGCTCCATGCCACAATCAACAGCCAGACAGGTATGGAGAGGTAGCACTTAAGCTAGCTATCTCTCCTTCTATTTTGTCTTTTCCTCCCCCTTCCACTTGCTTTTTCTTTGTTCTTTTTTTTTTTACTAACTACACATGATTTATGAATCCACTGAGCATTTCTGACCTCTTTCTAGGTTCTGGACTCATACAAAGAGATAGGTATGAAGCCAAACCCATGCAGGACTAGTATGCTGCAATGTAACAGGCCCTGGGAAGAAAAAGTTGGGTGCCAAATGCAGCATGAATTCTAATTAGTCTCAATAATAAAACTACCCATTGTCCCAGAACCATTTTATTTAAAAGACATAACCCCCCTCCCAAAAAAAAAAGATAGCATAGTTTGGGGCAAATAGACTTTATGAAATAATTTTGAGGAATTAAACTAAAGCTTTGACTCTCAAAGATAGATTACCAGCCTTCCAGGTAAGGCGCAATACAGGATGATGGGAGGTATTGGTAATGTAAGTACAGTGATAAATTCATAGCAAAGTGACCAGCTGTTATCATTTGAATATGTCTCCCTCTCAAAGTTTATATATTAGTTGCATTTGAGGATAAAGGCTTTAAAATTCACAAGGATGGGTTACAGTGATTGACATGCCTGCCTTTACATCTAATAGGGGATAGAGATACCTCAGAGAGTATGCTTGCTCAGTCTCAGCCCATCACACCTGCCCTTTGGTCTGATGCAGCAAGAACACCACCAGATTCCAGGACCATACACTTGAGTTTTCTGGTCTCCACCTCTTTGAGTCAACCAACTTTATGTTCTTTATAAATTACTCCATCTTAAGTATTTTACAGTAGAAGCAATAATGACAGAAAACAAACTAATCCATACCAGAATCGGGGTGCTTGTGAAGACAGAGGGGTGGAAGTATTCCTGAGGAGAACATACAGCCTATATACAGCTAAAGATGTAGGCAACATGACAACTTTAGAAAAGCCAAACCCATGCAGGACTAGTACGCTGCAATGTAACAGGCCCTGGGAAGGAAAAGTTGGGTGCCAAATGCAGCATGAATTCTAATTAGTCTCAATAATAAAAACTCAGAGACAGATATTAGGGGATGAAAGCTGAAAGATTAGAGAAGCAGAGCAGTCAGCCACTAGAAGGTTCTTACCTCTACCAAAGCTCAGACTGAAGGGGAGATCCTGTCTCTACAAATCCTTAGATTGGATGCTTTCACTGAATCCTCAGATTACACCTAGCTCTCTGAAACCTCAGACTACCCTGACACCTGTCCCCTCCCACCTTAGTTGACATGGTACTTTTTAGGGTCCTTGGGCCTTATTTATGTGACTTGCTTTTATTGGAGTTATCTAGATAGAACAATGTCCTCCAGACTGGAAGATTCCATCACTTATTGCTTCTCCAAGTAGCTCTATGGACAGGAACCCACAAGCAGATTCAGATTTGCATAAATTTGAGTGAATAATGCAAATGTGGCCAAAAGGCCCAAAAAATGGAGAAATATTTAAAATCAATAAGTGCACTCAAAATTTGCAGTTTACAAAAAAAAAAAAGATCTAATTAGTGTCTTTGGTGTCATTTCAGGAAATCTGTGATGGACACTACTTTTGGCAGTGGCTAAATAATTTGCTGTGGCTAAATAATTTCCTTGACCTTATTTTCTATGTACTTTGAGGTCAACAAATCATACTCACCTATCACCATGCTTTGACTTTTTTTAGTCAGTCAGTTTCTAAGTTTTCTCATTCATCAGACTTAACAAAGTTCTAAGGTAGTAGAGACAGTTTATTGAAAGTATTTACCAGGCCAGTATTTACAGTTAAATGCTATATGCTTTGCTGTAAGCACAATAGGCTTATGGTTCATGATAAGCTGTAAGCTATCCCCACAAACACAGCTCTTCCTCACTTTCTGCATTCCTGAGCATCTGCTCTCTAGCTTGAGTCTCTTTGCTCTGAACAAGGTTTCCCATGTTACTATGATACTGTGTCTCTTTTGCAGTGTATATTAGTCAGCTATCTATCGCAGTAACAGAACATCAGAGAAAAATCACAGTATAAGCAGAAAAGTTTATTTTGTCTTAATATAATTGTAGATTTGGATCTGTGGATGGCCTGGGTGCTTTGGAGCCTATAGAGAGACTGCACAAATTTCACAGGGGCACAGTGGGGAAATCTTTTTGTTCCAGGAAATTCAGGAAGCAAAATGAGTTGGGGAGAAAGGGGACTAAAACACCAATAGTCCATTCAAGGTCATGCTCCAGTGACATCATGCCCCAGTGACATCATGCCCCAGTGACATCATGCTCCAGTGACATCATGCCCCAGTGACATCATGCCCCAGTGACGTCATACTCCAGTGACCTAGCTTCTTTTTACTCCTCTCAAGTGGCTAATCAAATCGCAAGTCCCTCAAAAAAGAGCATGGATGTAAACCTTACCACACAGCTTGCCATAGTCTGTTAGAAGCCATCTTCTAATACAAAGTCATTACTAATACAAAGAGAGCAATACAAAGTCATTACTTTCCTATCCCTCTGGACTATTAGAGAACTGGGTCAAAGTCTGTGCCCTTTATAGATCAGGTATAAATTCAATGTTGTGAGTTCTTCAGGGGGTTGAAATACCTGGCCGAATGTTCCGTCTCCGATTCCTGTGACTGATACCTTGAAACGCAAGTAACTGTTTCACAGCACACAGTGGAAGAAAGGAAACATCCTTAGCCACCGAGATAGAGGTACCATACAGTCTTGTCTTACTTCCTCTGCTTTGCAACCCCCACACCACAAGCTGGGGCATTTCTTCTTGCTCTTATTCAGCTTAAAACCTTCCTGATTACAGAGGGGGACATTTTAAGGCATTTCTTTGCATTCAGAAAACCTTTCTCCTGAATAGGTTAATGTATTATTCCTAGTACCCTGTATAAAATGAAGGTGATAAGAAGTTTTCAGGATTGCCAGAGGGAGCGAGAAAGGGAGAGAGTCTTGCATCATCTATGTGAAGGTTAAATGTTCAACAAATAGTAAATTGGGATAATTACAGTTTCACAAAGACTGTATGCTCACAGAGATTGTTGGTCAATCCCTCTTACAAGGAGTAAGTAAAAAATATCAGAAATGCACCTCAAGTGGACATCTTTCTAGGTACACGACTTCGGGCCAGCCATGACCTTTCCAACCGGATTTATAAAACGGGATGCTAACGACATTATCTTCATCATACTACCATTATGAAAGCGGAACAGAGAAAAATGCATGTGGCACTGGGAATACAGCAAGTGCTCCCTAGATGTTAGATATTATTATTGTCTGTCTGAGCCTGACAAAATCCACAAAGCTCATAACACTGGAAAGCAGAACTCTGCCATATGCTTGCTAATGCACATGGCAGCCCCACTGCTCCTTTGACAATCCTGTAATAGTTCCAGTAGGAGTTTTGTTTGTCTGTCTGTGCCTCTGAGATTCTAGGCTGAGGCCTTTGGCGTATTAGGGGAGGGAGGATTGTGTCCAGCATGTCTCATTTCTCGAATACAGCATGAATGGCACAAAGACCATGCAAGGGCCAGTGCATCGTGCAATCTGTCCCGTGTTATACATTTTCCAGAATGAGACGCTAATGTGAGAAAGATCATTTACAGATGGCCTACTAGTTATTTAAGAAAACAGCAATTAAACACGTTGAGATAATTAACAGTGTGCACATGATTAACAATGCTTTGTAGATGCTGGAAATTAATGGAGGAGATGCCAAAGAAATGTAATCCCACACTTCAGTTAGAATTTCTTCCTTAATTATATTAATTTACAAATTTAAAAACAACAATTGCATTCATTTAAACAGAATGTATATCTTAAAGGCAGAAACAATCAAAGGGGATCTCCACTTGGGAACAGAACGTAATGGATTAACCTTAATTTTTTGTCCCTACCAGAGGACAGGGTAATTAAGGATAAACAACCTGCTCCAGCGCAGGGCTGTCCACAATGGATTCATCCAACCCTTTCGTAAGCATAATTTGTTTTCAAGATAACTGGCCCTCTGGTATCCAACAAAATGGAATTGTTCTGCAGCTGTGATTCGGGTGCCCTTCCCAGAATCGAAGTCCTGAGTTGACACCCAGTACAGTATAAATTCTATCAGCACTTTCTTTTTTAAAGTTACATATAGATATACATGTGTGTATGGTATATGTTCCTGTCTGTATGGATGTTCACATATGTACAATCATAACTGTGCTCATGTACATATGTGCCTATGTACACGGAAACTCAATATTGACATGGGGATTCTTCCTAAATCACTCTGCATCTTATTCATTGAGGTAGAGTCTTTCAGTGAACATAGAGCTCAACTATAAGGCTATTCTGGGAGCCGATTTACTTTGAGGACCTCATTTCTTCACTCTCCCATCCCTTGAATTACAGGTTGTCTGATGTGACCACCTGATATATCTGTCT
>NC_022013.1:56562914-56571033 GCF_000317375.1 Microtus ochrogaster
TATAGGTTCTGGGCATTTGGACTCTTGCTCTAACTCTTGTAAGGCAAGTTTTTTAAAACTACTGAGGCATGTATTCAATTTCAATACAGTGCCATTTCTAAATGACATTCACAGAAACATCAGGTGCGCATACTCAGTACAGTGCCTCACCGTCCTTGCCCCCACCAAGTCTCATGTTTCCTCTCTGTTCACATCAATATCCTACAATCCCATGACCGTTCCCGAAATTATTAAAGCATTTCCTAAGGTGGGACCCACACGCTATTGTATCTGGGGCATCCAAGGACGTACGTCTGCTGAGAGAAAGAAATAACATCCTTGAGAGGCAACTTGGTCCAGGGTAAACTTGGACAGAGTAGTTCTTCCTCTTACCAGCTGGCTGATCTTGGACAAGATTCCATGATTCAATGTTTCTAAACTTGTAAAGTGGGGATAGTATGTTATTATCTATTTCATGGAGTTATTTTGAGTATTGAAATGAAACAATCACTTGCATGTTAATTCTTTCCACTCATTGAGACTGTGATTAGATCCTTAGTATTCAGGCAGCTGTGGAGGGGTTCATTTAACTTGAAGCAAAGAAAGGGGTGGAAGAGAGTCAGGACATTTAAATGTTTTAGTTGACTATCTCAGTGATCACAGTCAACAACAGGAGAGGTTCTTCTATATAAGAAATGGTTGGGCTATAAAAGGGAGGGGACATAAAAAGTATAATTGGGATATAGCTTTGATTCCAAGAGCATTATTAAGAAAAGGCTATGGTAGGAAAGGAAATGGCCATTGATTGACTACTGTGTTAGCTTGGCTCTGTGCTTATTGTTTAACTCATACTCCTCATAATTGATGAATTTCAACAATCTGGCTTAAAGCCACCTCTCTGTTGATCTCTGTTCTGCCTTCTTGGGCCTCTGAGATCAAGACTCTATGTCTGGCTGATGAGCACCTTCCTCCAGATTACATCCTTGAATAAAACCATGCCATAAGGCTCCAGAAAGGAGTTTTTCCTTTGCCCATCCTTAGTGAGATGTTTGGTGACCTTCCATGTCCAGAGACCACTGTCTCAGAACAGGACACTTGTGTCTTTTGACAACTGGCTTCTCCATCTAAACTGAAAGTGTTCCTATACTTGTGTCTAAAAATGAACATAGATGTACTTTCTTACAGCTCTTCAAAATATACTAAGTTGAGCTTCTGAATCGAAAATCACCTAAAATAAAGACAGCAACAAACCCATAGACAGCAAAAGGAAACAACATTCTAAGCCTTTCTCTGCCTTGAGGCCCTTGCTCTTTGTCTTCCCATTGTCTGATTAAGGTCCCATTGAACTTTCTCATCTCTACAGTCCAGTACTTCATGAATTATCCAGTATCATTTCAATAATTATCTTATCCTAAAGTCATCCCTGACAAGATGCCTCCTCTCACATATGGCTGTGACTTTCTTTCCAAGGCTTCTATCTATCGTCATTCTGACTATTACTTTTTCACCCACCCCAATTCCTTTTACTATACTAAGCCATTTCAGACCCTGTTTATATCTAGGTATATATACTGAACCAAACATGTTAACAAAAATATAGTTACATTTAGCTTGATTAATTATTCCGGTGAAGATGAGGTACTTCAGAGTCCAATTTGCTTCAGTCATTCAGATAAGATACTGTTGGAAGACTTCCAGTACATTCTCATTAGAATGGGCATAGAGAAAAGTCATTAGGATGTCCCATTCACAATCCCTGAAAGCAAATGGGATCTATTTAGAAGAGACAGTTAACCTGCTCCCCTCACTGAGTTCATCTCTATCTTCAGGCAGTAGGAGGAAGGTCAGCAATTACCCTGTGATTTCCTCAATGGAGAACTAACCACCTGCAATTCAGCCTGAAGGAACCACCTGTTCACCAAAGCCCCCTTTTGAATCTTCATACTTCTGGTTGAAAATGAAATTTTCCTCTTGTTCCTGTTTTCCCCTCCCTGGGAAGCCTCAAGCCCATAAGTGTCAAGTGTTTAGGAATCACCTGCAGTGTTGCTGAGGTGCTAGCTCTGATTTTGGAAGGTTCTGGTTAGAGTCTGAGGCTTTTAGAGATTACAGCAAGTTCCCAGGTTAAGGCTGCACCTGTGCGTCTGCAGAAGACACATTGAGTAGGACGGATGTGCACTTCTCTACCTCCATGTCCTGAATCACCTGGAGAATTGTGTACAAAAGGACCCTGTTCCAAGCAAGCCCTATCTCAGATCAAGTCAAAATACACACGAGACTTGGACATGGTGTTTTGGAAAACCTATGAAGCATACAATAGACAGATGTCTTAGGGGTACTATTGCTGTAAAGAAACACCATGACCATGGCAACTCTTATAAAGGAAAACGTCTAATTGGGGTTGACTTACAATTTCTGAGCTTTAGTTCATTATCATCATAGCAGGACATGGCAGCTTATAGGCAGACATGGTGCTAGAAAAGGAGCTCAGCATTCGACATTTTTATCCACAGACAGCAGAAGCCACTGTGTGTCATACTGGGCATAGTTTGAGTATAGAAGACCTCAAATCCCTTCCCTAACCATATCACATTTCCTCCAACAAGGCCACACCACCTAACAGTGCCACTTCCTATGAGGGCCATTTTTTCAAACCATCACAGCAACTAAGTTTGTTCATTTGTAATACTTATTTTTAGAAGTCAAGGTTGAAACAAATATGTGGTTCATGCCTTGAAATCCAAGCACTTAGAAATCAGAGACAAGAGAAGATAGTGTGTTCAAGCCCAGGCTGGGCTGTATAGGGAAACCTTGCTAACATACAAACAAATATCAGTAATCAAAGATCTTTCCAAGTGTTCTGAGAACAGTCATAGAACAATGGCTCAGGCATTGTCTATAGATTTATCAGAAAGTGAATAGGTGTATACATTCTGCCAAGTGCAGTGAATATGGAGTACTAAGTAAGAAAAGGGAAGGGATTGATGTTCTGTGCTACAAAATGGATAGAGCTAAAAAATCTTATGCTGTGTAGTGAGAAATGGAAAGAAAAAACCCACACATTTTAGGGTCCCCAATTTGATAAATCTGTGGAGATTGAAAGGAAAAATTTCCAGGGCCCTGGAAAAAAAAAAAAGGTGCAAATGCCCCCAGCACCCATGCTGGTCAACTTTAACTACCAACTTGACGCAACCCAGAATTACCGGAGAAGAGGCTCAATGAAACATGACCTAGACCAGGTTGACCCGTGAGCCTGTCTACGGGGGAATTCCTAACTGGCTGATTACAAAAAGGCTAAGCTTGTTGTGGGCAGTGCCATTCTTGAGCAGAGAAGCCAGATATTCATGAGAGTAGAGAAAGATAGCTGGGTGCTTGCCAGTCATCAAGCAGGCAACAGAGTACATATGTCTCTTATTGCTCTTGACTGTAGCTGTTTTGCTTCATGTTCTAGCCTTGACATTCCTGCCATCATGGGTTTATTTATATAACATGACATTATAAGTCAAATAGGCCCTTCCTTCCCATAAGTCTCTTTTGGTCAGGATATTCTAATCACTGCAACAAAAAAATAAAACTAGTACAGCCTTCCAAGTAGGCAAAGTTTCCAAAAATGCATTATGTAGTGTGTTTTAAATAGTTGAACTTTATAATATGGATCATATATCTCAATGAGGCTATTATTGTATGTAGAGTGTATCTCAGTAGGAAACCATGGAAATTGTCTGGCTTTACCCAGACCTAATATTTCTAGAGGGGGAGACAGCACCCAGTGCTTAATGAGTCCTTCAGGAGACTCTGAGGGGGCACTTGCTATTGGGAAAGTGTTCTGGGAGAAGTTTTAGGGTACAAAGACAACCACTCTGGGTAATTGCTTACAGGAAAGCAAAATTGTGTTCCAGAAATGAATAAAAGCCCTCTGTAATGAGTGTGGAGTTGCATTTTTATATCCGCTCCTCTTATTCCACCTCCCAGTTTAGTGTTGAGGGTGAAACTAAGTCTCTCATGCTTACTGGGCAAGAGCTTTGCCACCAAACTACAGCCATATACCGCCTGCCACACACAGACACACACACACACACACACACACACGCACATTTTCACTAGCGATGATTCCATGAACCTGGGAAAAGCATCTGCCTTGTGTCATCCTGGATAGCCTCATTTGTGAATGGGTGTAGAAATGTTTGCTGTGCTGATAAACTCAGAAGAAAACATGTAGGCTCTTAGCACGGATAGACTTTTGTCAGGCATTTGTACAATGCGTGTCAATAATAAGAGTTATTGGTGTTGTTTTTCTTCCTAGAAACTGCCACAATTTAGCCAATTTTGAGAAGCTCATCCTGGAATTTTCTGTAGCACCAGTGACACTTTCTTCTGCTGTATTTAGAAGGTTGTTATTCCAGCAAATGTATATTTTTCTGGATCCTTCCTTGCCTAGGGGTCTTCTTTCAAGTTGTTTATTTTCAAAGTCTGTGTATCTCCTATTTTGGAAAAAAGCTTCAGGACAATACCCAGCATTCAGTCTCACCCTCTCTGTTATCATGAGAACAGGCACCATATTTTACTGAAGAAATTGCCACCCCTAAAAGAGCTTTTGTCCTTATCCTGGAACAAAGGAATTGCTCTTTGCAGTCCTTAACTTAGTGGGTAGGCTAAACATCACAAAAGAAGAGTGCATGCGTGCCCCCAAAGCCATCAAGATATGTGCTGGGCATTTGAGTTCAGTCTCAATGAGACAAGAAGCAAACAGAAGTGGATTTCTGTAGAATACATTTCAGGCTGGCATATAGCACTTTATAGCAAGTGAAGATCAAGTCAAGACATAATCAACTAATGATCGGTAATCATTGGTAATTCAGGTATGAATCAAGCTAATTATCTAGACAAAAAGCCCTTCAAGTGATCTCTGTGAATTACAAGGATGATTTCTCTTACCATTTGGACCCAAGAAAGAAAGCCACGCAGCTATGGTATCAGGCAGTGAGTTAATGCTGTTAAATTCCCACCATCTTTGTGTGCATTTTCCCTACAGAAACACAGAGCAATGATCTTCTGCCCTGAATCCATTTCATGCCCCTGAGAGGCTTTCATTTTGAGTGGCTTTGTATTTCAGTTGCTCTCCTAACTTACCACAATTCAAATGGGAAAGACATCACCCCAGCCAAAGTCTCCCATCTTTGTCCAACTATATACTTCTCAAAAGAAGCATGAAAGTGTGTGTCTTGTTCACTGGTGTACAAACTCAAAGAATCTTGCACACTATGAATTGGCATTATGCATTTATTGGGGTTTATTAGCAGTTCAACCTTACCCTGCTACTGTAACTTAGGCATTATTGGATGAATTTACCAGGACACATGGGCTAGAGTCCTAGGCCTTTCATATGCCAGTTCACATGTTGCTTTTGGTTCCTCCTTCCCACATCTCATCTTTGTAGCTAAAAGAGGTAGCTAGTTTGAAAACAGGACATGACCTTCCACTTCTATCTCTAATTTTCTGTATTGTATAGGACCCTAGACATATACAAGACTCACAAGTCCATCACTGACTAGAGATCAAGTCTGTGCCCTATGCTTGGTGTGTTCTGAGACAGCCCTGATTCTTTGAACCAAATCCATCTCTGCTGAAAGCTGAGTCCAGTTCTTCTAGTAAGCTCTTTAAACAGCTTGCTCATCCAGTCTATAACAGTAAAAATCCCTGGTACAACAATGGAAGAATTGCTTGAAATTCCAATTAAACCAAGTCTTACCAAAGCCTTTTCCATTATCTCAGTAAGCTGCTTTCCACATTAAAGGGCTCCTCTTAATTAATTTCTTCCTGGTCTGTGGATGTGCAATACTTTATTATGACCTGTGAATTCAAACAGAGGAACATAAACCATCAATGAGCTGTATGCTAAGTTCCCACCATCAAATCAAAGCAGCACCTCATTGCACAATTGTATGAGAGAGAGAGAAAGCAGTTTTTTAAAGAGAGAGTTGTGGGAGAAACAGAAGAAGGCTCATTTGGTGACTTAGGTATGAATCATGGCATCTACTAGAAGATGTTGACATGGCTGTATCACCTCCAGCTCTGGATAGGCAGGAGAGACAGAAGGGGGAATAACTCCTTTAGCCATACTTCTTGACCAGCAATGAATGCCCACAAAGGGTTTGTTATATATATAATATATACGTGTGTGTGTGTGTGTGTGTGTGTGTGTGAGAGAGAGAGAGAGAGAGAGAGAGAGAGAGAGAGAGAGAGAGAGAGAGCACAATTTTTTCATGGTGTGAATGAATTGCTAACATCTCTAATCTGCTTATCATTCTCTTCCCACCAAGGATTTGTTGAAGTAAATCCTATTTTGCTGTATTTGATGACTTCTTTATTGTCACCTTTGCTCAGACCTCTCAGCTATTATCATGTCCTAGTTTTAAAAGTTGCAACAATACGCACAAGGACCTTGAGGCATTCAGCCTTCTGCTCAGCCTCTCCAAGTCTGGCTCAATGCTAAGTTAGAGGCCGAGAAAGAACACTTACCTCTATTTAGCATACACTCATTCTCTATGTAGGCTTCATGTCTCTCTAGTTTTGATTGTCTTTTTACTAGCTAGTTAGTATGAAATGAGGCCTTACTTTTTTGTTGTTGTTGCAAACTATTGTTAGTTCTGCGCACGTGTTTGTCTGGTGTGTGTGTGTGTGTGAGTGTGTGTGTGTGTGTGTGTGTGTGTTTCTCTATGTGTATGTGTTTTGTTTTAAACAATATTCCCCAGGATATAGTGCAAATCTCCAAGTTGAGAAGAAAAATCCTTTTTCAACTTTAGCAGTGTTTCCCCTTCATTTCCTAGAAGTCAGTTACATATACAGGATAAAAAAGTTCTCTGATTTATATACATTCTTGAGTGAAGAAGTTAGGCAGTGTCAAAGAAATGGATCAGTGGATAAAGCACCTGATTTCAATTCCTGAAATCCATTTAAAGGTGAAAGGACTACACAAGTTTGTTCTCTGACCACCTTATGTGTATTATGGCACATGTACACACAATAAACACACACATACTCTCTCTCTCTCTCTCACACACACACACACACACACACACACAAATATATTTTTAAAAGAGATCAAATGGACTTGAGAGGTGGCTTTGTATCTAAGAGCATTAGTTGCTCTTTCAGAGGACCTGAGTTAATTAACTACCCAGCATGCACACTGTGACTCACAACCACCCATAACTCTAGCTCCAGGGGATCCAATGCCCTCCTCTCACCTGTATGCACACCAACTATATAAGTTATGACCAGATATACAAGTAGGCAAAACACCCATATTCATAAAATAAAAACCAAAACAAGTCAAAGTTGAGATTCCAGGATCTATAGATAAACAGAATCCCTGAGAACCAGGAGTATGCCGCTTTTTGTTGGTACCAATGATATCAAAATATATTGTTTGCAATCCCTGCACCCAAGGCTCAGGGGTTATTGCAGAAGAGAGGAAGGAAAACTTGTATAAACCAGAGAGTTTTCTGTGAGACTAAGTCTCTTAGTGATGTCAGAAGCTTAAAAAAAATCAAATGAATACTACTGCTGAACAAGTCAACAGCAACAGACCTGTTAAAATGGGTGGAGGAAATCCCATGAAGCCTCAGCCTTACACAAAGAGCTACAGGCACTAAGAAATGCTGAGAACATTGGAAATAGTCTTCCCCAAAGAAGAACATACCAACTGTTTATCCACGGCTAAATGGTCAGCTCTTAAGACGTATATACATAATAACAATATACAGACTGAGGAGGGTGTATTTATGTATTTAGGAATATATATTTATATGCATAAATGTGTGTGTGTGTTAGTCAATGCTTTATACTTTGAAAAGACATCATGACCATAACAACTTTTACAAAGGAAAGCATTTAATTGGAGCTTGCTTACAGTTTCCAAGGTTTAGTCCATTATCAGTAATGCAAGAAGCACGGTGGGACACAGCCAGACATGATGCTGGAGAAGAAACTCAGTGTCTACATTTGGATCTGCAAGCAGCAAGAAGAGACAGACACTGGGCTTTTGCTTGAGACAGTGGGGCTGATCTATTGGGAGCTCACCAAGGCCAGCTGGACTGTGACTGAAAAAGCATGGGATAAAACCGGACTCTCTGAATATGGT
>NC_022013.1:56571428-56573610 GCF_000317375.1 Microtus ochrogaster
CATTCAAATATATGAGCTCATGGGAACTGTTTTTATTCAAAAGCACCACAGTATGTATCAACAACAAATGAAAAATGAAGTCATGGATTTGAAAAAGATCAAGGAAAGTTCTGTGGGATGAAAAGGAAGAGAGAAATTATGTAATTGTGTTCTGATCTCAAAACAGCAGATAGAGTAGAAATCTGACGAACTCACTAAAAGAAGATGAAACAGAATTATTCCAGAGCGATCTGACAACACGTTTAGATTATTTCAATGGCAAGATAAGGCTTGTATGAAGCTGGTAGCACACCTACAAGTGAGTGTCACCAGTAAGCATGCTCAGATGTCTGATTTCTGTGGCTGCCGGCCCAAGTCTATGAGAGGCAAGACCTTGGAGAGTTCTGACATTTTGCAAATATGTTGAGCTGACACCAGAGTATGGTATTGACAGTGATGACAGTCATGACTATCTCTCTGGGGTGTGCAGAATGACAACCTTGTTTGTGAGGAAGAAGACATTCTGAAGGTATTTATAATTTCTTCCTTGATGGCATAAAAAGAAAAGCAGATATGAGAGACAATTCTGGTGACAGCATCTTGCTCATAAGATAACACTTGATTTATGACTTTGTATAACTGAGTTCTAGGGTTCTCCCTCCTACCTCTTTCTAGAAGCCATTTGTTTATCTCCATCCACACTGATACACAGTTTAAGTTCAAACACGGACCATTTCTTACAGAAAATATCATGACAATAGCCAGTATCGCCCACATTGCTATCATGCTCCCTGAACAGTTTCTACATTGAAAAAAATAATCTTGTGTGCCCACTAAGGGATCCCAAACATTGTCCCTTGTATCCCCTTCAGGGTGAAAACTATAAGCCCTCATTATGAAGTTGTGAGGGTAACAAAGAAGATGCTCAGCATGAGGTAAACAGCCATGGTGTGGCTGTTTCCAGCCCTGTTCTGTCACCCTCTTGCTTTCTTCTCTAGCTTGGAGCTGGCTGTTTTCTCAAGAGCTATTCACCACTTCAGACTCTCTGTGGTTTCTGACCCTTAAAAAGTTTTCATTGACTTTTCCTAATCATTTTTTTTCCTTTTTTGCTTTAGGAATGCTGATGTCTGGGGAGTTGAAAACGCAGCCAACAGAGGGATCATTGCTCTCAGTGGGCTCAAGCAGCCAGTAAAGAGAGGCATTTCCATAATTCAGGGTACAGACACTTGAGAACGGTGAGGAAAGGGGGGTCCTAAATGAGTTCCAGGCAGAGAGAAAGCCAGCAACTTTTCTGAAGTGAGATCATGCTAGAATCCAGAATTACTAAAGGGCCAGGATGCAGCTGGAGAGGAAACTGGAAATTAGCAAGAAGCATAGGGATCATAGACCTGCTTACCAGAGATTTGAATTTGTTCCCAAGACAAAAAGAAAGTTATTGGAAAATTTTAAAGAAATGAGTATCTTGACCTCTGCAAAGCATGTGGTAAGCTGTGATGCAAAGTCCAACTGACCAAAATGGTGGGAGCTGGCAGGATGAGAGTCCATGTTGACGACAAACAGAGGGGCCTTGAGTATGTTTTGAAAGCTCAGGTAAATATATTTGCATGTAGACTGGAAGAGTGGCAGAGGGAAGGGAAGGAAGAAGGGAAGTGCCAGGATTCTTGGTCTGGATCATTGCTACAATGGGATAGCCATTAACACGTGGCAATTATGCCTGGAGTGGCAACAGAGAGGCATTAGATATTTCCCTTACATTGTTAGCGAATGGCCAGACCTCTTCTTTCTCTGCCTTTCCCACAACTGCCATCTACTTGAGATACTCTGATGAAAAGTTATTCTTCACTATAGCTCCAGTCTGAGTTCTAGGTAAGCCGCACAGCGTATTTATGTCAGGGTTCGTCTCCAGTGGCATGTCCCTCCAGTAACATCCCCTCAACATAGATCAACCTTCATCAGCCCCGTTGTTGCCTTTCAGTCATTGACCGGACTCCAGCCATTTCCCTCAGACCTCTTCCAGGTTGCCCCTTCCCTTTGAAATGAGTATCAGAGCGAATGAAAGCTACCAGGCAAGTTAAAGCAGGGTTCACAAGACTCACCTCTTGTTCTAGAACCCTCCAGTCATTACAATATTTGGAAATTTTATAAGATTCTAGAGTGTTCAAACAACTGGGTCTCTATGTCTAGATATGCTTCTGGACCTTTT
>NC_022013.1:56573777-56594817 GCF_000317375.1 Microtus ochrogaster
GAGAAATGAGGAGGAAGTGGGAGGAGCAGAGGGACAGGAAACCATAAACATGATAATATATATTTTTTTAAAGACTGAACCACGCCACTCATGATCATGCCCTTTTTGCATTTCTGCCTAATCTACACAATGTGTTGGCTGAATTGTTTTCTTGTTTTGGACCGCTGCCCTAACCAATAGCCAGCTGGTTTTCCTTGTGTTCCAGTGTGGCCTTTTCTCCACCATCTTTCCACAGAGAGAAGACCCTGTGCCTCTCCCAGAGGATTGTGCTCAGATTAAAGTAAGAACAGAATTATTTGGCCTGACTCATGTGTCCCAAACATAGTCACCATTCTTTCCTGTCAGTTCTTGTGACAAACTTGGCCATTGCCTGCCCAAGGCTGACACCTGCCATTTCCTTGTCCTCTTAACTCCTGTGCTCCTTACATGTCCTATGATGGCTTTCCTGTTTTCTTCCAGGTTTCATTTCTAGTATGGTCCTCTCGCAGAACCATCTTTTATTCTGAAGCATCCAGCTATCGCTCGCTTTAACTTTAACAACTTTAACAGCAGTTATAACGGGCTTACATTAGTTCACTTGTTTATTGGCCATTAGCCCATGACAATATAAACCCACCAAGAGGGCTGGAGAGATGGCTCAGTGGTTAAGAGTGCTTCCTGATCTTCCAGAAAAGCTAAGTTGTGTTCCCAAAATTCAGGTCAAGTAGTTTGTAATTGCCTATAACACTAGTTTTAGGAGGTCCAACACCCTCTTCTGGATTCTGGGGGAACCTGCATTCATATATGCACAGCCTCCTTCCACTAAATGTACCCGGAAGTCAAGTTTTAAAATTACAAACCCGGTAGTACCAAGAGTATGTTTGTACAGCATCCAAGAAACCTGGAACCCAATGTCCCTCTGTGACCAGAAGAAAGCAACGTTTTGAAAAGTAATTGTAAAAACATTTTTTTTTACAATGTGGCATCATTTTTATTATGCAAGATGTTAATTTAATAAAATATCAAAATCAAGTCATATACAAGCTTAAGCAATAAATATTTACCGTAAAGTTTAATTGGAAATAAATTTTTTTATAAATTTAATAATTATTGAAATGTTAACATTTAAAAGTATAGAGTCTGTCTCTGACTCACTTCCTCCAAAAAATATCCCCCAAAATAAGTAAAGAAACAAATTAAGATTAAAACAAACAAATAAAAGCTCATAAGACCAAAAAGAACCAAAACAAAATGAACACCTATCATAGGCTGACGTGCATCTATATGTATAGTCTTTCTTCTTTCTGGTTCTAGGTCATCTAAATTTGACATTTTTTTTTCCCCATCAGAAATACTTTGGAAGAAAACAGCTGGTTTCAGTTTTTGTGATGATGGGATCCTTTCTCAGCTCCAGAGGAAATTCTCGGACACATCTAAGTCATAGGCTGCCTTGGGAAAACAGATTCCACTAAATATCTTTTTTAGAATTAATTAATTTATTTATTAAAGATTCCTGCTTCCTCCCTGCCACCGCCTCCCATTTTCCTCCCCCTCCCCCAACCAAGTCCCCCTCCCTCATCAGCCCAAAGAGCAGTGAGGGTTCCCTGCCCTGTGGGAAGTCCAAGGACCTCCCACCTCCTTCCAGGTCTAGTAAGGTGAGCATCCAAACATTTTAATCAAATGAAAATCCACACTTACCTCTCAATTCATTTTATAGATTGGCAGTTCAAATAGCACTGGACAAACAACTTTCAGAGGATGATTGAACTTGACACTTACATTAAAGGAAGTTTGTAAACTTTTGTCATTTAACATAGTTGATAACCCTTCTACACTTTTGAGTAATATTGATAATTTGCATTTTACTATATATAATGCAAAATAGTCAATTTGCATTAACTATTTTTTTCACATTTAAGGGTGTCTTCAGGGGCTGATGACTCCATTGGTAATGCTGTGGCATTAACAACACAAGGATTGACACTGATGCCCAAAATCTATGTAAAAAATGTCACAAATATCATATATATATACATATACATACATACATACATACATACATACATACATACATACATACATACAATAGTTGTGTAGCTTAATCTACTTGTGGAACTCCTAGTGGTGGGAGCAGGGCCCGTCCCTAATTCTTTGGCTAGCTTCCAGGAACCTATTCCTTATACTGGAATGCCTTACCCAGCCTAAAAACAAGGGGAGAGCTTAATCCTGCCTCAACTTCACATGTCATGCTTTGCTGAAACCCATGGGAGGCTTGCCCCTTTTTGAACAGAAGCAGAAGTCAGGGTGGGATGGAAGAATGGGAAGAAAGGAGGGAGAGGAACCTGTGGTAGGGATGTAAAATAGATGAGTAAATTTAATTAATGATAACAATAAAGGATAAGCAGAAGTGGGAGGGGAAATAGGGAAAGTAATTAAATGCATTTCATACATGTATAAAAAGTTCATAATGAAATCTACTATGTATAATTAGTATATTCTAAAAAAATACATTTTAAAAGAAAGTCAAGCATGCTATGTGCTTGTAATCCCCTGGCTGAGGAGGCGGGGATAGTATGTTTCCTGGGGCTCTGTGGCACACACCTAGATTTTACTGAGCCAAACAAAGTAAGACAGATGGTGACTGAGAAGCAACAGTCAGTTTTGTCCCCTGGCCTCTGCATCATAAACACTCACCTGTGTATTCCATATAAAAGAATAACTCTGTTAGTCTCTGTATTGCTTTAGTATGGCCCAGTGTGAGACAATATTCGAAGTGCAGTGATAGTTTGATACTAAAAGATTTTTTTTCATAAAAAAAAAATCCCTGAATTTTTTTTTTTGCTTTGCGACAATCAAAATTAAAAATTAAAATTGTTTGGCGTTTTTAATGAATTTTTTGTTGTTTAGTTTAAAACCATATTAAGTGTTTTATAACTATAATTATTAAGTGGGTATTCTATCAAAGGTTATTATTAAGTAGTAAGTACTTAGAATGTTGCATTATAATTAGTTAATTAGAACTTGCAGAATTTTAACTGTTGGTGCTGGGGAGATGCTCTTGTTTTCAGTATTAGTTATAATTCATCTATGGAAATACTCCATTGGCATGACAAAGCTTTGTTTCTAAAACTCATAAATTTATTTCATTTTTAACGGTGTTTGTGTGTGTGTGTGAAAGAGGGAGGGGGGGTTGCAGTTGCACATGGAGGCCAGAAAGGGGAAATCACATCCTTTGGAGCTATAGTTAGAGATGGTTGTGAGCCATCTACTGTGGGTGCTGGCGACTCAACTCAGCCAATGCTCTTAATCGTGAATATCTCTTCAGCCCCTAAACTGCACATCTATGTAGATACGTATTTGATATCTATATCTTAATAGTTCAGTGATTAATTCATTTTTATGTGATTTTTAATTGTTGATTTCTGAATGTATCAAATACTGAAATTATGGAAAATGTATCAAAAATGACTTTGTCAGTTTTCTTTCACAGTAATATTCTAACAGTGAATTCCTTATAGTCTTTGATGATTACGTATTCAGTATATGTTTGATAAGTCATTGTGTTTCCTTTTAAAATATAGGCTAGAGATGTAGATCAGTGGTTGAGCACAAGCTAACATGTGCAAACTTTGGGTTATACAGTCAATAACATAAGAGGGGTGATTAAAAAAAGAAGAAGGGAGGGGATAAGATAAGGAAAGATGGGGTAAAGTGAGAAAGAGGGAGATGCAGGGACATACTAAACATTAGGCTGTAGATACAGCATGCCCTTAGCATTTGCAAGGCCCTTGGTTCTATCCTCAGAACCAAAAACAAATTAATAAATGCAAAAATCAATACAAAAATAAACCAATTTAGTGAAGTTTACATTTTTCTACTTAAATTTCTTTTTATCTGACATTGGCTTTTCTTCATCTGCATCCTGAATTTTCCCTTCCATGTTCTAATGTTCTTCTCTTCCTTTTGTAGCATTTGCTGCAGGGCTGTTTATTTGTAAAAAGCTTATATTCGAGTTTGTTGTTGTGTTCTGACCTTATGTGAGACATCGCATTTCAATAATTGCTACATATGAAATGTTTTCACTTACTTCAGTTTTCTTATGAGTCTGTGTGGTACCTTTTTCCTTCTCCTTTCTTTCTTTTTTCCCCCTGAGTGATTTGGAAATTGTAGCTTTCATGGGGAAATTAAAAACTCTGCTGAGGCATTCAATTCAATTAAATAAAAATCAATTTTATCCAGACAATGGGTGAATGCCATGGTCTTGGAATGTGGAAATGACCTGTTTCTTCCTCTGCAAGCTCCATTATCATCCTCCAGAGTTAACTTCAAATTACTTCCTGAAACTATGGAAGTGATGGTCTCCTTTCCCAGACACGCTTACCTCCATTATGCTTAATGTTTCCCCTTATATATCAGGTGATACAGGTTTATTATTTTTCTAATATTTTAGCTTTCGAAAATCTATTCAAATTCAATATTAATACAAAAGACAACTGTGTATTCCATATAAATTGATCAAACAATAACATTCAAATCATTTACTGGTATGTGTGTTTGTGTGTGTGTGTGTGTGTGTTCTGAATCACTTGTTAATACAGGGTTATTCTGATGTTCCTCTTTCTCTACAATTTTCTCAAGAACAAAATCATCTTATATAATGACAGTAGCATTGTCAAACTGTGGGATTTAATGCTGATACATTTGCTGTTAATTATTATACAATTTATATTTGAATTATACTATTTATCCCAATAATGAAATTTATGGATAGGGTGATCTGTTTTTTTTCTGTTGAGCACCACTTGAACCGGCAGCCCTAAGGTAGTTAACACTATCGATTTTGGCACAAGGGATTATCTCTTGGTAGCAAGCAATGAGAAGAAGGGAATCTGTCTTCAGTGGTGTCCTGATGAAACACACATAAACCTGAATCTAATCATAAGGAAACTCCATATGATCTCAAGATAAAGGAAAGTTTACAGAGTTACCAGGATAAACTCTTTAAGGTTGTCAATGGTAAGAAACACAAGGAGAAAGCAGAAACTAAGTCAGGAGAATTAGAGGACCGGATGACAGAGTGCAAAGTGTAGCTCTGGTGGGGACTGGAGCTAAGTGATTGTAAGGCAGAGGTTGGCAAACTATTTCTGCAAAAAGCCAGATAGTAAGTATTTTAGACCTGATGGGCCATATGGTCTCTGTTTCAACTTCTCAACTCTGTGGTTATGAGGTGAAAACAGCAAGAGACACCATGTAAACAAATAGGCACTGTTCGGTTCCAAAACAACTTTGCTGTAGAGAGCAGAGGGCAGGATCTCTATGGTTTTTCTGATTCCTCTTCTAAAGGGCATTATTAGAAATGGCTGAAAATTTTGAATATGGACTAAAAAGGAATAATATTTTGGGTTACCAGTGTTAAATTCCTAATGTTGATCAGTGTGCAATATCCCTTGTAGAAGATTATATATATACATAGATGATATTGAAGTAACACAGAGGGCTTGCTAGACAATAGATTTTATAGATGATAAAAAGATAGGTAATAGATTTATAGATCATAAGCAAGAGCAGATGACTCTTACTTATGTCATTATATGGTTTCCTTTGCTGATCCATGCTCCAATCCAAGGCAATACTTTCCAATTGGTCTGCTGGTTTTTGTCTCTTGTTTCTCTTTCACAACTTTAACATTTGTGGAAGGTCAAGATGATGCTTTCCTCATAGACTATTCTTCAACTCGAGTGGTTCACCCATGAGAGACCGGCTACAAAATGTTGGTTGGCTCTACTATGGCAGTGGCATTCTATCCCTTCCAGTTTACTCTAAAGGGAGACACATAGTGCCAGTTTATTCCACTGTGGGTGAGGTTGACCCTGACCCATCAGTCATCAGTAAATGTGCATTATCCATATTTTCCACTGTAAAAGGAACTTAGGTCACCATTTCTAATTTATTATTTCCAGATCCATTTAAACAGCTTTTGTACTGATGATGGGTATCTTCCTTGGCTCATTGGCACTATCTAACATTTCCTAGACTTACAGAAAGGACACTTGCTTTGTATCAGCGACCTTTAAGCTCAATAGGTCCCAGTGAAATCTTGTAAGGGTCTGAATTTGTTTCTGCTGCATTGAAAATTCTTTCCATTATATTTGCACATAACAGTGCACCAGAGAGGCTGAGCCTCTTAATCATGTGGGTGGGCCCCTTGCAGAGACCCAATATGTTTAAAAACACACTCTTCTATTTAAAGGTTATTGTGTGAATACCAAATAACCACCACTGCTGGGCATGAGGTGGTGGCTTTGATTCATGAGCTTTTCAGGGCTTTTATGATTTGCATTGCTATAGTTGGAAGGTTTTATTAAAAGTTATACATTATAATAACCTAGATTTTAAAAAATGAATATGTGGTTTAAGATATTGATGTACCAACTACACAGCTAATTAAGAGTTCAGAAAAATCAAAATTACAAAGCTTAAAGTTTTGAATGTTTCAAATGCTTCTAAGGTGTGAAAAGAGCACTGGTTTGGTTATGAAGGCAGCCATCAAAATCATTTCTTTTACTTGAACTTCATGTCTTACAAACTCTGATGAAGAAGCCAATTTCTGTAGTTATCATCTAGATAGGCATCTCTGGGAATATCTTAAAGTAAGCTATCAGATTTACCTTAGCGACTGGACATATTGGCACAGTGATGAACATTGACTGGTAATACATGAAATGGCACATGAGAGATAAAAGGGAAATGAGCATATGCCTTGAATCCTAACGGATCACTGACATTGGAAAGTACGGGCACATCCTTCACAAGGACCAAAGCAACATAACATGCCCACCTACAATGGAAAAATGCCAGGCACCTTACAAAGCCAGTGGATTAAGAGAATTCTTAGAAGCTTGACATATTGGAGCTGAAATAGCAAATCATTTGGTCTTCTGTCACCTTGATGGATGGGGCCATGCAGTACATTTTGGCTTTGAAAACAAAAATACCTAGAAGAGTGAATAGGGGAGGGTGCTCCTGGAAGAGAGTAAACTAGGAAGCCTCTGTCCTCCCAATTACCTTGTGGAGAGATAAAGATTTATTAAGGGATGTTTATTCAGGATGATCAATGGTTCCCTGTCTAGCTCAGGGTATCCAGCAGAAAATTCTCATTTTATATGGCAGGTGGAGAACATCAATTTATTTCTCTTTTCCGAGGTTATGCTTGACTGGAGGTGCGGAGAGCACACAGACCTAACTTAGGCTCCTTCATCACTACCTTCACAGAAAGGCATTGGATAAAGCACCTTAGTAAAGAGCCATCTCTGCATTTGCTTCCTATAGGAGGCTTTGATGGCTAGTCTTCTCAAGATTTATTTGGACAGAAATGGTCACACATGGAAGAGATACTGAGTCACAATGAAAACACACAGCTGATTGTCAGACCCTGTGTTGTGTGGGGCATAATCCTTGCTGAGTAAAAGTTAACTAGAAATGCCCAGAGCTGTCCCATTGGGAACAATGGGATCAATGCTTCAAACTGGCTCTGAGTTGGAGGACAGATTAAAAGCAGCTCCCCCTTCTGTTTACATGGGCGTGGTATACATTGGGTGGCATTCATTCCTAGCCTACTACTTATTCTCAAAATGTCCCTTCAGTGCTCCTACAGCCCACAAATGTCCAGCTGAATTTTAGGCAATAATGTCCAATGTGGATGTGAGAGGAGACAAGAACTTTGGCAAGAATGGATGAGGGATAGGAAAGACTTTTTAATACGGTGCCTCCTATGGCAGTAGAAATTCCTATTTCCCAAAGTCTGACTCCTTCCATGTCCCTGTCTACCCATCTGTTCTAACTGTCTGTCCTTAGAGACCTCACACATAGCCCTAGAAAGGCTTTACTGGGTAGCTCCAGCCATTCCCTATGCATGTGATCTGAGTCTAACCCAATTTTCCATCTGAGTTAACAAGACCAAGTGAAGTGAAGCAGTTTGACCTTGATTCCCAGTGAGTCTGTATCAGAGTCTACATTTAGAAGAGAATTCACTTCTCTCCTCCCCAGGCTGCTCCTGACAGTCACTATGTCCCTGAGCCTTTCAGCTCCACTTAGATATGGTCTAGATTAATATCCACTTAAGCTTCAAATGAATGTTTGCCAGCCTGAACCAGCTGGCAGGCAGTGTGGAAAGAGTCCTTCAACCTCCTCGGCCAGACAGCATCCACCCTTCCCCTGGTCAATCAAATATTCAATTAATTTTGGTAAAAGAATGAAATAGTTTTTGTAAATTAGTAAAAGAAACTTGTCCCTCAAACATTCCTTTTAGTTCTCCTATCATCAGAGATCATCAGATTGCTATTTTTATAAAGATACAAGAAGAAAAGGGTGGGAGAGTCTTTAGAGGAATTCTCTGCCTGCTGCCTGAGATGGCTTATTTTCTAGAATCTTAGCCCATCCTTTTGGTTAAGATTCATTTCTTTTTTAAAAGCAGCCAAGCTATCTATAATCTGATCCACTGAAATAGTTTCCCAATTACTAATGAAACCAATTTTTAGAGCTAGCATTCAATTTGGCCATTTTAATTATGGACATTTCTCCAAATCTGATCAGAGTACCCAAGAAATATTGGACTGTAATTTTATGCTTTGTTCCAGAAGTAAAAAACCTACTCTCAGCTGCCCAGAGTGTTTGCTTAGCATTATGGCAATCAGGAGCGTTGGATTGGTGAAGGACATAGATAATTTGAACAGATGGGGAGTCTTCCCTAACGGGTTTCCAGTCACATAAAGATGTTAAGAATGGCTGCAGACAAGCAGTATAAAAGAGATGGGACATGAGTCTAAGGCTTCTGGTAGCTGGAACTTATGGTGGAAGGATCCATGAAAACTTATTTTATTTTTGTGTATTTATTTATTACTTTACATATAGTACTTTATTTAATCCTATACAGGAGTTTTGAATCCTTTAATACTATGCTCACTTCAACAATGAGAAAAGGCTCTTAAATTTGGTGGCTACCCCAGGGTCACTAAACTTATAATGTTAACCTGACCTGATTAAACAAAATATTGTTAATATCACAAAGTACTAAGAAACATTGCCAAAAGGAACAGAAGCAGGGTTCAGCTTGATTGCATTCATTGGAAACCCCGTATTCATTATGTTGTGAGGGAATGCAGGGTCCTCTTGGGATTTGTGTCTTGGGGAAGAGTAGAACATACATGGAGGTATGGGCAGAGAGCAAATCAGAGGTTACTTCAACCAGCCATCCATCCTGGCAAGATCTTCTTAGTGTTGGCTGCCTAGTGACCTCTTCCTAAGTACCACCACTGTTCCATTGTAAAGAGAAGTCACTTTCAGACGATAGAAGTCACACCAAAGTGAACTCCAAAATTTCAAAGACACAGCTTGTTCTCAGACTCATTTTTTCTCAGACCCAGCAGGGAGTCTCCCTGAGGGCCATCCCAGTCAGAACCACAGACATGAACAACTCCCTTTGACAGGACAACTTGGACACGTCCTGAAATGCAACTCAGACCCCATCCCAGAAAACAGGCTTTAAGTCTTCCCTCCTAAGCCAACTCTAGACCTGGTGACATCTGCAGAGATGAGGGATGTGTGAGATATGGAAGGATTTCCACTGCTGCCTGCATAGCTGACTCTGTTTCCTCGAGAACCTATTGCTCACACAGCAGAATTTACTTTAGCAGATGCAGGTCCAGCTTTCCACTTATCAGTGGGTTACATCCTGAGAAATGCCTAAATCAAGGAAAACTGCTTCCAAGAGATGATAGATACACAGTGCTGAGCCTGGTGCCATGAATAGAACAGAGGCTGAATAAATATTTGTCCAATCAGTAAAATAAGGAATGGTTATCTATGGTTCACCCCTTCCACATTCTTGTTCTTATAGGTACTATGATTTGAACAACAAGTGAGGATCTAAAATAACTGGAATATTTTGACTAACCACTATAGATATGAGAGATGGTCTCTAAGACATTAACCTAATTTAGGCAAACACCCATCCACAGAAAACCAATGAGGAAAGGCAGAAAAATAAATAGGATAACTAGGGACCGTCCAATTGTACCATCTGTCAGGCATTATATAAAATTTATGTGTCATAACATTTAAATCTTCATAATATCCAAATAATGCAGACATAATTATGAACTCCACTAGCAGATGAAAAAAACAGAGGCCTAAGAAATCTAAGTAACTCACTCAAAGTTCCTACATGGGCAGAAGGCAGATACAGAACTTAAATTGGCACTATTTGACTGCCATATTACATCTCCTTTCTATGTAGAATGAGCTTCCAAGAATCCATCACTGGGAGTGTGTGGAACATACCACAATGATAAGGACCAGAGTCCACGTGTGAAAACCAGATGATGGCTGGTCTAGAGGAAGAATATGAACATACTAACCCACAATCAGGTGTTAACAGAAAGCCCTGCCAGAGACTATATTTACAAGGACACAAGCAAAGTGGTAGTGACCAGGCAAGATCTTAGGACCAGGAAAAGTGTAGAAAAACAAGGAGCAAGGAAACAAATGAGGGGAGAGGGCAAATACATTGCATGACGGACGTGATGTGGGATTAGTGAAGGTTTGCAGTTATTGAAGATACGGCTACCATTCCCTTCTGTAAATGGCCTGCTGAAATATAGCAAGCTTACCCAAGGCCTAGGAGCAAGAAGTTTCTGAATCTCATTGACTCTAGCAGAATAGGATTGCTGAGGTCAGAAGCCAACACAAGTATGCAAAGGTAGGCACCAAAAAACAAGTTTCTATCCCAGTGAGGGGAAACAGATGGCACACAAGTGTTTCTGGCAAGATGGTTAAAATGGAATTGTGTGTTCAAAGTGGCTCTTCAAGCAGAGGATGAACAGATACTTGGCAGACGGGTGGCATCAGGTGTCCTGGGCACCACAGGAGGTAGCCAGATGATAGCTGTTGATTACCGGAGATAATAATTCAGCTGATTATAGGCATCTATAGATGATTTGAGGTCCAGGTAACACAATGAGGAAAACAGAAATCAGCACACAGATACTGGTGAAAATTCCTCTGTTCAGAGGCATGTTGTCATGTGACAAAATGACTTGCATTTGGTTAACTCTGTGATCACACAAAGACAGGTGTCCTTTGCTACCAAAGTTCTCTCCTGGTCAATTTCAAGTATTCATAGGGTTGGATAGCTAGTGGTTTTTCTCTTAGGATAGTCTGATGGGGACTGGGCATTATGGAGTAGGTTGTTCTACAACTGCAATGGCTGGTGAGATCCTTGCTACTATAGTTAATACAGGCTTTCCAAAGATATGTGTGTAGCTTTTGTGTGTAGGGTCATATCCCAATACAGGTCTATTTATCCCAGACATATCAGACAAGCTGTGATGCCCTGAACAGATGATGACTATTGCTTCTTAAAGTTTTTATTCCCTATTTTCCTCTTCATTCCACAAAAGTCCCAGCAAACTATGGGCAGGCTCAACTTTTATACACTACCTACAGAACCTTCTTCTACAAGGATGTATGTAATCTAAAACCCCAGAGTAGACCTAAAACCACAGGTAATGCCAAATCCAGCATATTCCATGTTTAATCTTAAATTTTAGACACATAACTATGGCGGAATTTAATTTATAAATAAGACATTCTAAAAGAATAGGAAAAATATGATTTTTGTAACAATAATTATTAATAACAATGACTAATAATTATTATTATAACTACTGTTAGCCTCATTTTTCTTGTGATTCAGTGCCAGGGAAGGGTTGTTGAAATATAGTGCTTTCACAATTAGTCTGACAACTAAGATCCCTGTTCTGTGCACTAAACCCATAGAACATGGTGACACAGAGGACACAAGCATAATCCACACTGCTGTTAGATCAAATACAATGGCATGAGATTACCTCGCTGCACACAGAAAAGAACATAATTAAAAACTGTTGAATTATTTATTTCCAGAATTTTTCCATTTAACATTTTTATGTTTTTGAAATTAGTTCATGAGTCTACACAGATAAGAAGCGAGGGACTCCTATATACTTCTGGTTCAGGGGGCTGCTGTGCTAGTACTACAATATACTCATCCAAATATACACGGGCTGGATCAATGAGCAATCATGGTAGGCAGAGATGGCCAATTCAAGACCTCAGAACCTACAAGAGGCTGTTTGGCCCTCTGATTCTTCCACAAGATTGAGAACATTCCAACCCAAGACTTCCCCATAACTATACCCCGTATGCGTAGACACAACCCCTACACTTCGAAGCATGGCCTCCATAGCACAAGGGCACTCATTTTTTTCCTGGAAATACCACTTATACTTCTCTCCCTGACCACAGTCAATCTTTTCTACCAAGTAGGGTGAAGTCATTCCTTGCCCCTTCTTCTTTTTCACAGTTAGCCTTTTGCAGAACAGACTCACTTTATTCCCCAGCCTCCCCTTAGTCTTTGAAGTAGATAGGAAAGAACTGACCCTGTACCCAGCACAAAAGGACAAGCAGGACCCCAGTGTCCATCCCACCTGGTGCTTGCAGTGGCTCAGCAAACTCTTGCCCTTGCAAATAGGTTTTGCCCTCAATGGTTTCTGTGGCCTCTTTGTTCTCCTATATCCCTG
The DNA here is from genome assembly GCF_000317375.1 of Microtus ochrogaster. NCBI lineage: Eukaryota > Metazoa > Chordata > Mammalia > Rodentia > Cricetidae > Microtus > Microtus ochrogaster. The sequence goes on from NC_022013.1 coordinate 56,586,374, forward strand.
CCTTTCTCATTAGGCTACTCAAATAGTCATACCTCTACTGAGACTCCACCCTTGCTTTCATGGCTTTCTGGGATAGCCCTGCTTTTCTGGGTTCTTCCTATGTATGGAATAGATCTTACTTCCGTGAAATAAATATCTCAAGGAACCACTGTACTGGAGCTTCTGCCACTCAAGTTCCAGGTTACTGAACTAAAACTAATGTTTTGTTTACCTACTTTAATGACATAGGTAAAGACAGACAACAACACAGTATCCCAAGCAGGTTGGTTTCAGTTGACTTGACAATGAAGTTCTCTTTGCCTTAATGCAAATTAATTTTGAAAGACAAAATAGCTTTCATTCTTTGCATTTGTTTTCTTTGTTCTCCTGTGTCTATGTAATCAACCACTTCCTCTATGCCATTAAAATACTTACTAATGCCATGGAATGATAAGCTGTCTAGTTCTATAGTTGAAAATAAAACAAGTTAATATCTTTAACCAGATTGTGGTTACCTTTGTCTTTGACTGTCCAAGCGCCACTTTCCTGGTTCTCATTTTCATGCTAATAAGGTCTCTCATTCCCTGAGGGCCACCACCTGCATTTTTGACACTTGCAATCACATATTTTCTTGTGGCCTGTTAATCAGATTCTACCCCATTCCCTGAGCTGCTATTTCACTCACCGCATTCATGCCTGCATTCAATACAGAGCATGATATTTCTGATTTGCCCAATGAATAATTCCTGGATGAATGGATAAATACATGCTATTCTAAAAATATTAACCCCAATGAGCTCACAGCTCCATAAGTCTCTGGCATAGGATGTTCTCACTTGAGATTTTTCACTTTACAGAAGTCTAAACGTAACACATACACAGTAGAAAGCATTTCAAATTTTGAATTTTGATCTTTTCCCAAGCTAATATTATGTGATAGGATTCTCTTTTGTGATTCTGGACAGTGGCAGGGAAGCTCAGTTGTCAGCCAGCCAGCCGGTTCTAAGTGTGAATGACTGGTAGTCTTTACTGCATGCTCTGTTGCTATGGCCTACATTAAGAAGGTATCCCCTGCCCTGGAAACGATGATGAACCAAGAGGAAATTTGTGCTAGATTTTTTGTTCCAGCCCAAGTGCAAACGTTATGGCTATGATTTGCAATAAGCGCTAACTAACATAAGATGGGATGCATTAAATCAGCGTGCAGAAGCCAAACAGAAAACATGTTCCAGTTGATGGCAATGTGTGTGCCCCTGAAAGAACTGAGCCTCCACCAAGCCTTAAGTGTAATTTCTATGAAGGGCATAAAGATTACTAGACAGGAAGTGTTTGCCAGTGAAGAGGCAATTCTTGTATTTCTGGCAGGGTCAAGGTTGAATGGAGAAATGGGAAAAAAATGGGAAGGGTGGTTTAACTGGGACAGGGAAGAGAAGAATAAATACTAAGACTGATTGAAAATTCCATAGAGAAATATATTATTTTGTTATATATATATGTATATATATATATACATATATATATAACATTGAAAGATGTTCTGCCAACAAAGCACTGTAGATTACAAAAATAAAAATCCCAGTTTGAGGCAAAGGAAACATCCCTTACAGTTGTCTTACAGTTGTTGATCAGGGGATACAAAGACTCTTAAAATGATATTGACCATTTCTATTACCTTTGATTAACTCCCAGAACTCAAAAGTAAATGCGTATTGCTGGCGGCACCACACAATTGAGACAAAGAGTTTGTCTGACCCCAAGACCTTCTCCCCAAGAACTAGTTCTGGTAGTATCAGAAGACACGATACAAGCTTCAAAAGGAAAAAAAGCAATTAATATTCCTAGTCAGCTGTAAAGTCTATGGACCACAATAGTGACCAGCAGGGCAAAATGTCCCTGTGGGTACCATTGTGGTATTTAAATCTTGAGGGCAACTAACAGTTGTCCAAAGGATTTAAGGTCCACTCAGTAGGAGGGAATTGGTACTTGCTCCTGTAAACCTAGCAAAGTACAGGTAACTGGATGCCTTAGACCCTGGCTAGGAAGCCACTGCTGCTGCTTCCCTAAACCAGGATCATTTCTAACTGCATCCTAAATGCAATGTATATCCTCACACTCACAGCTAAGTGCAGCCCTCCCACCTCTGGAAAGAAGCTTGTTTCTGCAGCAGATAAAGATGTGACAGGAACCGGAACTCTGCAAAATGCAGAGAACAGCTGATCACGAGGTTGACGCATCTACAACCCAAGCCCATCCCTAAGGCAGGAGAGACAGGGCAGAAATTGTAAGAGCCAGAGAATGAGAACATCTATTATAAGACAGTGTCCTCTATATACAACATGGAAGCAGCACCATGAAATCTCGAAAAATATTGCTGCTTACCATGGCCAATACAAAAACACTATTTGACGTGCCAGTGTAGATGGGAAAATAATATAAGGCCCTACCCCTACATGAAGGACAGGCCACTAATGGCTACTGAGAGTAGAAGCATCTGCTTCTAGGGAAGAGAATCCTCCTAGGACTTACAAAGGGAAAGGGAGGTATACAATTATGTAAATACCATATTTGTATATGAAATTCTGAAAAAAAAATTTAAAAACTAGCAACTGTGTTAGTGATGTAACCCAGTGCTATAACATGAATTTAGCATGGGCAAGGCCCTGTGTTTGATCCTAATACTGGTAACCAAAAAAAAAAAAAATATAGGGCAACTATTAGTCAGTTATTCATCACTGTGACAAAACCCCATGAGGACTTGTAAGAAAGAAAATATTCATTTGGCTCACACTTATGGATATCAGTCCAGAATCAGAAAGCTCCATTGTTGAGGGGCCTGTGGGAAGACAGAAACTCATGACACTGAGTTTGTAATGGAGTAGAGATATTCAGTTCATGGTGTCTGGAAAGCACGAAAGGAGACAGGACCGGCCCAGGGTCCCAATATCACTTTCACACGCACACCCCACAAGATAGCTTCCTTACACCTTCAAAAGGATTTACCAGCTTCAGCAACACCACATGCTTGCAACCAAGAATTCAACACAAGGAATTTAGTGGACATCCTGGGTGTTTGACATGAAATTAATTAATTGCCATTTATTATTAATCTTTTACTGTGCCTAATTTACACATTGCATTTAACAGTAAGTATGTATAAACTGTTTACAACACGGTATTTACAGTGTTTTCACTATGGCAAGGATTCAGGCATCCATTGGAACAGCATTTCCTGGGAAGAAGTAGAACCTACTAAACGCAAAATGAAGACAGTACACATAATCTCTTGGGGTCCTGGACATCAAGGTTGTAGATTAAAGTCTCTTTTGGTGGTCTCACATGGCACCTGGCCTACAAAACGCCTCCCTATACTTTCAAATTCCTTTGTTCTTTCCTTCCCAGCCTTCCAGCATAGTGAGGACCACTCTTAGCCTGCGGTTTCTCTTCTGAAGATTAATACCTAGTACTAAATGTCTAACTAATCTGTGAAAAGCAAACATACAACACTTAAGCTTCATTTTCTCACACAGATAAAGTTGTGATTTTAATAACACCTCCTAAGATTATCTTGACAAACTGAAATATGCTTAAAAGAGCACATATGATGATATTCAAAAATTGCTGTTTTGATTGTTTATATTCATCACAGAGACCCAATTAAACACATGGGAAGAGAACTCATGAGAACTGGCCCAGGTTTTAGCAAACCCAAATAGTCTATCAGGATCCTCTAAATTTAAGAGAGCCTGGTGCACATTCCTCTGGCAATATCTGAAGCCAGCGAGCATGGTTAGAAGATTGTCTTTTAGAATTTGACTGCTCAGTCTTGTCAGTTCAGCAAACTGCATTTTTACTGAAACTTGAAAATGCAAGCTGATCATATTTCCACTTATGATTTCTGAATACAGCTCTTACTGAATCCTGCTAAGATTGGCAGTTGTATTTCTCAATTCTCAAAGGACATACAAGAAAAAAAAAGGGGGGAGGGGGATTCTATTCCCTGTAGTTGTCTGTGTTCTGCTCAGAAAATAATTCATAGGAGGCCAGCTTCAATTCTGCGTGGATAAGAAAAAAACTGCAAAGGCTGAACTAAATAGGAGAATAAAGAAACCTAAAAGGCAATGAGAGAGAGGGGGGGGGAGGGAGGGGGGGAGGGGGAGGGGGAGAGAAGGAATTAGGTGAGGAAAGGGAATAGTAAGAAATGTTGCTGTCTATTTTTTTAAATAGAGTCAAGACGACCTTAAAAGAGGAAGAGGGATTTAAAGAGAACTTGCTAAAATCAAGATGTTCCCAAGAGGTTTCTCCAAGTAGGACAGTAGAAAGAGGAAGCTGGGACTCCATTTAGGAGCCCAGAGCAACTTCTTATCCCTGGGCAGCAGATCTGCTGAGTCAGCTTGCAAGTTAGCCTTGTGCTGAAACACCCTGCCAGAACAAGTAGAATTGTTTAAAGAAACCGATGAAAATGTAGGGTGGAGCGAAGAAAGGCCAAGTAGGTCACTGGAAATATCCAGGAAAGACTATCAGCAGAGCAGCCCGACGCAGTGGGCTTGACCTCAGGTGATCTCTGCAGGTCCGGCATTCCAATTAGGACAATTAACAATTCTCTTTTAGGAACACAGACTTAAGCTCTAACCCATCCTAGTGTAAATGGTGCTTACTGGTGTCAAGGAGTAACTTTGCTACCAGCTGTTAATGCAATTACTTCAGCTCAGCTACAGAGGTTCACCTGGACTTAGATGTCTCATCAGTAACACCCAGGATCAAAGAAATATTTAAAATAACAGAACCTTATGCAGCAGAATCAATGATAAGCAATTCTACTGAGGCACTTTTGATGCACGCACACATACACCCATTACACATACTTAGAATTCTATGCTATCTCTGTAATTCCTAAATTATAAAAACTGTTTAATATGTTGGGTCAGGTATCTTTAGAAATATTTTATCTTTGCCATTCCTATTCATGCTGCTTCTTGATGCCTTTCTTATTTACCCACTTTTCCATTTCAATGTTTGCGGACTGGAAAGATTCTGCAGGCACAAAAAACAGAGCTCACGTCCTCTCTGTAAAGCTTCAGTCTGGCTGTTAAGTTCTCTGAGCCCCTAGCATCCATTTTGCCCACTTAGAATTGGTAAGGATTTACATTCACCACAGAACTAAGACACCTTCAAGCAAGACTGCCAAGAGTGAGGTTAAGTAAAAAATACTTTTCCTGTCCCATGGTGATATCACCCTGGGCACTCATCCCATGTTTGCATCCTCTCCTTAGGTTAACTGCAGACGGCTCTTAATCTTACCTTTCTCAGATTTGGACTTGAATCCTGTTGTCTTCATCACACACGGGCAAAGCTCCTGCCATACCCGACTAGCTGTGTTCAGTCTCTGCTCTGCTTGGACTATGGGAGGTCCCTCTTTCTTATTTCTAGACGGATCAGTGGTCATGAATTTGGCTTCTCTTTTTTCTAGCTGTTTCACACAGTGAAGAGGGGGTTTTGGATTACCATGGCTTTTCATGGCAAGGATGCCATTTCCAAATTAATTCCCATTAAAAATGCCCCTTTGGTTGACAAAGTCATCGATTTTGTTACCCTTCCAAGCAAGGCCTTGGGTAATTTAACTGCGCCTTGCACTGCCAGGTGACAGTGAAAGCTAGAAGTAACTTCCATTTGCACTGCTTTTGGAATCAAATTCTCTTGATCTTGGAGCAGAAAGGAGAGTCAATATGTTTGGACTGGAGTGACAAGGGCTTTGGAACTGCAGTTGGCAGGGGAGTGGGTCCCTAGTCTGGTCTGGGCAGTATTCACATGATTGAGAATAATTATGTTGACAAAAAGGGGAAGTGTAAGGGCACCCGGTAATTACAAACAGATGTGTTTGGATAGTGGCAACTAGTCTTTCAGGGTCCCAACAGACCAATGCTTCAGTAGAAAGCAAGGCGGAAGTCCTTCAACACCCCTGTCACCCTCAACATGCGTGGCCACGCAAAGTGATTAAGCTATTTCCACAGAAAAAAAATATACACAGGGAAAAATTTAAAGGACAGTAGAATAAAGCAAACAAGCAAATAAACACTAGTATTTTAGTGGCAGCTTATCTGGTTCACATCCCCAACAGTAGGTGTGTGACTTTGCCATTTAAGAAAAGGATGACTCAGTTTTCACATCACTGAAATGACTAGGATGGTATTGCCCCTCTCCCTAGAGTTGTTAGTAGACGGGAGGAAGGGTGTCAATTGCCCAGCATACCACAGACACTGGAGGAATAAACCAGAGTCCTGCTGGCTGAGTGGTTCTTCTGCTTCCATTCTGCTCTCAGGACGATCCATTTTCCAGATGAATCTTTGTTTAAAGCGTAAATCAGAATACACAGCTGCTCAACATTTCTCAACAATTCTTCATTATACTTTAGCTAAAACCAAGGGCCTTTAGCCTTTAAGCTCTGGGCTTGCACTCTCAGACAAGCAGTCAGACTTACTCTCCATTTTCATTCATCGTGGCTAGTTTCTTCCACCCGTTTTATTATCCTGGTTACTTCTTGCCAAATTTGTTCCAACTTGCTTATCACAGCTCTTGCTGTCTTGGGGGGCATATCCTAACAAAGATGCCTTAAGAAAAACTTGCAGAGGGGCAAGGAAGCAGGATGGTGAAAGGAAGCAGAGCAATGGTAGGACTTTAGGTGTGGTCATAGGTAGCATCTAAGCTAGGGTTAACTGCTAGGTTATGATTGTGTTGCTAGACCTGGGTGTCCCAGAATAGTCTGACTTGAAGTAGGGTCCCCAGGTTGTGTCTACTGCAACAGTCAGTTATTGGCATCTTCTCAGTCATCTCCTACCAGCTAAGGACCAATCTCAAAGTGGCTGTAGGTTGAGGTTCTCACTATTGACTTATGCTCCTGCATCTGGAGGAGTGCCTTAAAAGGACCCATGAAGCATCAGTTCACCTATAGACCCACTGTGGACCCACCTGGCACCACCTACATACTCTAGCAACAAGCTGACTTCAACTCTTGGGCTGGCCAGTATTTTTGGATGACATTTCCTTTTGCTTATTTGTTCTATGACTCTAATATAAGATCTTAGGAGCGAGACACTTATCTCTTTGGTCCATGGATGCTCTCTAAACTCTGGAGCAAATGTTGATATAACAAAGGAATGTGGATTGTTAAGGTGCCGTCTCCACCTGAAACAGCAAACAGGCTGCATTTCAGGGGAAAGATATGTCAACAGCAAAGGTGAGCACGAGCTTGTCCTTGTCAAGGGCACCTGATCTCCAGAGTTGTTCTGTTTCCTGAATCCTTTTCATTTTGCATTAGTAGAGAATCAGCTGGCTTTTTCAAGTATTTTAAAGATGCTTGCTTATAAAACTGTGTTTCCTAAGACAATGATACCTGCCACCAGGGAGGCAAAGTCAGCTTTCAACACTTATCCTGAAATATTTACAGAATGGATTTGACAAAGAGAAGGGAAGAAACAGTCCCTAGTAGCTTATCTCCACTGCTTCTTTGATGTGCCTTCCCCCTGAAGATGTTCCCCAATCAGTTAATTGCTAGAGGGATGAAGCTATTCCCCCTGCAATATACCCCCAGACCTTCCATGGGTATCAAAGCACAATCTGGTATGTGTGTTATTGCTGCTGTCTCCTTCCCCCTCTTCGTCTTTCAGGAAAGGAGATTATGGCCAAATAACGACATGCTAGAGGATTAATAGGATAATGAGATGTGTACCTCTGCTTCATACTGTGACTGCACAAATCAGAATGCATACCCCCTGTTGAAAGATGAGGGATGCCAACATCTATTATAGGAGACTTTTTGAAAGTTTCAGCTTCCAACAGATCTTCTGGCCATCAATACTTCCAAGGAATGTCTATTAAATTCTGAGCCGCTTAAACAAAAAGCCAGAGGCATGAAGAAAATACAGCAATACTGTTGCATGTAGGAATACATAAGAGATGTGAGGATTGGTGCATTGTAATATAAAATAATGACATGCTGTTTGAATCACTTCCAAATAGAAGCACTGGATGTAGGATTTTCGAACATTATCACCTTGGATCTATCAGAATTCCAAGAGATATATGGCATGACTGTCTACAGACTAAGGTAACTGGTGCATCTAGAGGACATGCATTAAGTTCTTTAGTTGGTATTTACTGGTTATTTGGTTTGAATTCTTTTTTGTGGTGATGTATTTATATATTTTTATTACTTAAAATATTTGTTAAATTTAAATATATTCTAATATTATTCCTCTCCCCCAAGTTCCTCCAGATCTTCTCCCTCTTTCTACCAACCTAACTTTAAGTTCCTTCTCAAAGAACAAAATCATAGCACTGTAAGAGCTCTAAAACTAAGAAAATAAAACTATGCCCATATGATATAGATATGAATAATTTGTATTAGTATAGATTTTGCTTTATTGATAGAGTTTTAAGGTCAATTTTGTTATATGTATATGCATATTTCT
>NC_022013.1:56594917-56619594 GCF_000317375.1 Microtus ochrogaster
CATGCTTCTATATGTTCTCCTACCTCACATCCCCACCTCTTGCCTATAATATGATGTATTGCCCCTTCTAACGCTCCACCACCTCAAGACACCATCATGGCTTCCATGGTAGCAAAGCCCCCTCACTCCTAATAAGGCTATTTTCTGAAGGGTAATTTTAGGCTATTACCCTTTCTGAACCATTGGCCACTTTTTCTTCTTTAACATTACCTGTAAACTCTTGAAGTTCCCCACAACTCTCAGAATAAACTCTGTAGACATTGGATAAAAAGACCCTTTATTATCTGGCTTTTGTTTCTCTCTCTCTCTCTCTCTCTCACACACACACACACACACACACACACACACACACACACACACACACACATACACAAACTGTGGAGTCCGTTATATGTTGGTCAACTACTCCTGGACGTGAATACTGCCCTTGAGTGATTGATAAAGCCAGTATCACTTTGTTGGAAGAATCTGAATTTCCCTTTCATAGCAGGTATAAGTAACAGTTAAGTTGTTACCCTTTATCCACAATAAAATATAATAAAGTAAAACCAAAACTATCATTTTAGAGTTAGACAAGGCAAACTAACAGAAAGAAAAGAACCTAGGAGAAGGCACAAGAATCAGAGACTCACTCATTCTTACACTCAGGAATCCCATAAAAAATTTTAAACTGGAAGACATAATGTATGCACATATGCAGAGGACCTGAGACAGACCTGTGCAGCAGAGCAGATACCCTTCGAGGGTCATGCAAAAGGAAGAAACTGAATTTTCAAATAATTTTTCCTTCTGAACTTTTGGCCACTTTAAACAGAGCTCTGATGCTCCTAGCCACAGAACTAGCCTAAATGAAAGGGAATGAGGGCGAAAGAAACAGATTGGAACACTAAAGGATTTGGACTGGGAATCAAATCATACCTGGGTCAAATCTCAGCTCTGCTACTAAATATCAAAGAGTTTTGAAGAAGTGCTGAGCGTCTTTAGGCCTCCATTGTCTCGTCTCTAACATGTGTTGACAAACTCATTTCATAAGACATTCTGAGGAACAGTCATTTTCATGATATTGGATGGACTGTCAGGTTAGCCACTAACTATATTCATGATCAGTTCCCCACTCCAAGCCAGGATCTACCTTTTCTAACTGACTACTGAACTCGCAATATTGGCACAGTGAAGTGATTCAGATTTCCCAGGTCTGTTTCCATTGGAAATTACTGGTTTTATGGCAAGTATATGAAACAACTTTTCTCAAGCTTTAGGACTTGGGTATAAGTATGACTTTATGAAGACTTAAAAGGAGGGCAAAATGCCTAAACAAATCCATCCCACCCTAATAGAAAAGTCACTTCAGTCAAATAACTGATTGTGTCTTTGGCACCTTGTCAAATAACGGCTGTGACTGATTTTCCTCTTTCCTCTAAATAAAGGTTGCCTGGATTGATCAAGCCAATGAGGTTTCTTGACAACTTGTAATAATAGCAGAGCCATCCTTCACCTTCATGATAACCAACTGTCAGGCAAGTAGAACATGGACCGTGAATGGAGAACAGGAGTAGACAAGGTCATCTAGAGTCTGTAGAACTCCTTAAAGTCAATGACACATGGTAATGGAAAATCTAGTTAGAGTTAGGACATAAATAATGGTTTGGGGAGTCAGGGTATTTGTTTCCTGAAGAAAAAGGTCATGCCTTTGTCATCTTCTAGTCATATAAGGGTTTGTCAAAAGGCTATGTGTACTATAAAGGGGAACAAAGCCGAGGAAACAGATGGCAGTTGACCAGGCCTCCATGGTGGCTGCAGCAATTAGGGTCCATTTAGTCAATATAAGGGAATCAGTTGCCTACTGTGTGTCAGAAACCCTCTATACGCTCAAGAAGATATGGCCAAGTGCTCAGACAGACTCTCATTCTCATGAGGCTGAAGATCAAGTGAGAGGAGACACGGAAAGAGCAGTGAACTCTTCTGTGTGTTGGAAAAGGTTAAGTGCTATGAAGAAAAAAAGGGGGGGTGAATAAGAATATTAGACCTCAGAAGCTAATCACCCAGTGTGGGGAAATAGGGCTGGGAGGTGAATATCAGAGTGAGTAGGGAAGGATGGGGTAGGAGCCAGCCTATCTAAAACCTTTTCTCCAGATAAAGGGAAACCTGCTAAAGGGGTTGAGTAGCTCTCATATGTTTTTTGTGTCTAGCTGCTGCTCGGGAGGCTGCTGTTCAGAAATTTGTCTCTAGAGCACAAGGAGGAGCAAGACAAGACGGAGCAGGCAGAGAAGAGGTACAGTTATTACAGTGTCACTCACACCAAGACATAGAAGGGAGAGAATGGCAAAGGGCCAACTTTGAGAATGACATTATAGATTGGGTCATCTGTGGGCAGGGATAAAACAAGTTTACTCGTCATCTAAAGATGTGAGTGACACTGACAGACTCTAAGGCCACGGAATATAAGGCAATTTGCAAAAGTGCCACATTGAAGTCACTGAAGGACAAGCTTGTGTCTGGGAAGATGATTTCTAAGATCCTGAAAATAAGGCATGAAGGACACAAAGGAACATTGGGTGTGATGACAGTAACAGGGATCAGGAAGTGAGCCAACAGTGATGATGGGTGGGGCAAGGTGTTAGAGTTCCACAGCTGGGCCACAGAAGACGGAAGCACAAAACCTCATGAAGTTCCAGTGTTCGGTAAAACGTTAGACAGTAACAGGACACTGCCAACAAGATAGGAAGAAACAATAGATGCAATGATTTCCATTAGTTGATAACACAGGGCATGATGGGAAGAGGAGAGGAGCTGATGAACAGGGAATGATTGTGGCCTGGATGAGAATGGCCCCCATAGGGTCATATATTTGAATGATGAGTTATTAGGGAGTGCAACTCATTGATAGGATTTGATGCGCGATCATGTTGGAGGAAGTGTGCTACTAGGAGTGGCTTTGAGATTAGAGAAGCTTGTGCCACATCCAGGTTGTTTCTCAGCTATGGCTCAAGATGTAGCTCTCCATGGAAGGGAGCATGGCACCGTGTCTGCTTCCATGCAGCCAGGCTCCCTTCCATGGTGATAATGAACTAAGCCTCTGAAACTTTACGTGAGCCCACAATAAAATGCTTGCTTTTGAAATGTATGTCTTGGCCATGGTGTTTTCTCAAAGCAAAGGGACAGTGACTAAGACAATGATGGTATGGGAAGGAACAGATGCAAAAGCCAGTCCTAACCAGGTTTCCCTTTGTGCTAACTCAAAGTGAACACACAAAGTGGCTTCTTTTCTTCCTGGGAGCAACACTGATTGAAGATGAGCTCTCCAAATTTCATTGCAGAAAATGAAAAGTGTCTCCTGGTGAGCATCATTTTCTGCTTCCCTGACCTCACCCTCCCCAGAACTGGGAAGAAGCATGACTCTTCCTTCATTCTGCTTTCTCGAAGCCAGAGGGCAACATTCACCTTGGGGTGAGGTGCATCTCTCACCTGGACAGAAATGGGGATGCAACTACAGTCAGGGCTCATTTGGCTAATCTTCTAAATCCTTCAAGCCAGGGTACACTCCTTCAATGATGACAGAATGGCAAACATGACAAGGACCTGGAGGACAGAGGAGAGAAGCCACAGGAGTTAACTCCTTCCTCTCAATTAGGCAAGGAGCAAATACTTTAAGATATTTTCTATAGGAAAAACCTCTGACATATTCAGCATTAGGGGTTTGAATATGATTCCATGAACAAACCAAAAACAGTCTAATGATTTTCTCTAATTTCTTCCTTCATCTGCATCCCTAAAACAGGTTTCTTCTTGTGTTCAGCCAGCCTTTTATTGTTCTTAGAATGATGAGCAAGGATATAGCTGCCTAGCTATCACTGTGGTTCTATTTTCATACCCCAAATAGTAATGTTTGGGACATTCTTTTCTTGTCAAACTAGAAGTTTCTTTCTACGGTGGCAGAGTAAGAGTGAAGACTCAAGCCACAGATGATATAGAGCCAGAAAGTCACTCTGCATCTTTGGTGTTGGCAGCCACTCTCTTTGACTGTACCTCAAAAAGGTCTTCTACTGTGTTTGCTTGCCTGGTAGGAGTTAGCAGGTGACTAAGGCTTAAAGCTGGGCCTGTTTGGGGGATATATTTTGAGACAGGCTCGCTTATATATAAGATTTGATTCTTTTTTCACCGTAGTTGGATGAGAAAAATGTTATCTACATAAGAAAACTGAAACAGAGAAGGTTTACATAGCCTGTGAGTCATCTCAGTGGGTGGGGTTCACTGTGCTGGAGAAGTGAGGAAAGTCTGGGTTCGCTGTGGTGGAGAAATGAGGCATAACACTGGTTCTAGTGTTAACTATGATTCTCCTCCTTGAAACACATAGGAATCAATTTCAGAAAACCACCCCTGGCAGAAATATTGGGGCTTTCAAAGAATTAGCAAGAGGCATGCTGAGTTTTAAGCTCATATGGATTTATAGTTATGAATAGTTATGAGGGGAACAGGTGACAACCTACTGCTAATAATGTACCTGGGAGTTTGAATCAGACAGGCTGGGACTCAAACCTGCCACTGCCACTCACAGTCCCTGGGACTCCTATCCCTTCTATTTCCTTGGCTGAGAATTGTGTAAGAAATGATATTATCCCTTAGGAAGAGAAAGAAAGACTTTAAAATTTTCTTTGGTGTATGTGTTGAAGACAGCAGTTTCTGCAGCACATGGGAAAAGGTCAGGGATACCGTGAGAGAGTGCTTTTCTTCTACTGTGCAGATAGAGTCTAGGAAACAGCCAGATTATCTCTCTTGGAGTCATGTGTTTTTGCCATCTGTACAGATACCTCTCCTGAGCCATGGCTGCCTTGAGGCATTTTGAATCATTTTTGGTTGTGTGCTCACTACATTCCAGTGGTAGGACTTGATTTTGAGTGAATAGTGCTGACAGCCAGAGTTCTGTCACAGCCATTTAATCTGCAGGACATTTACCTAGAGATATTTAGTCATCATCAGAGAAGACAGAAATGAACAGGTCAATGGGGTTAGGAAAGTTGCTGGAGCAGTATATGCAAGGGAGCTGTTGAGGACCAGAATTGTCTTCTATAGAGTGATGAGCCCAGGGGGTTCTAGAGGACCCCCCTTCCTCTTTGATCTCTAAACCTTCCTCCATCTCCTTCTCTCTTGTTTTCTCATTCCCTCTTGCTGTCTCTTTGGCCTTCCAACATGCAGTGCCTTCACCAATGTTATAACGAAAAGGAAGGGAGGGAAGGATGAATGTGTGCCATGGTTTGAAAACCTGTTGGTGGCAGGTGAAGGCAGTTGCATTGCGATGTAACTAGAGGTGGAACCTTTAAGATGATCCTGTTTTCATAAGTGTTTTAATGTCTAATAGCTTCAGTGATTCAACTGATAACACTTCTTTCTTTCCCTCCTACTCCCTCCCTCTGCCTCTCTCCCCCTCCATCCATTGTTGGAGGAGGCCGCTAGTTTGTCCCAGCCACCCACAACTGAAATAATCACACAGAAACTGTATTAATTAAATCACTGCTTGGCTCATTAGTTCTAGCTGCTTATTGACCAACTGTTTACATATTAATTTAACCCATCTCCATTAATCCGTGTATTGCCACATGGCTGTGGTTTACCTGGTAAAGTTCCCAGAATCTCTCCTGTTGGTTACATGGCTTCTCTCTGACTCTGCCTCCTTTCTCCCAGCATTCAGTTTAGTTTTCCCCACCTACCTAAGTTCTTTCCTGTAGTAATAGGAGCAGTGGGGCTACGTCCCCAGCACCCCGGCCGCCTGGCTAGCTTATGCCCCGAAATAACAACACACAAACTGTATTCATTTAAACACTGCTTGGCCCGTTTCTATCTAGCCTCTTCTAGGCTAATTCTTGCACCTGGACTAGCCCATTTCTAATTATCTGCTGTAGCCCACGAGGTGGCTTACCAGGGAGATTCTAGCCTACGTCCATCCTGGGTCGGAGCTTCATCGCGTGTGTCTGCCTGGGAGCAGGCAGCGTGGCATCTCTGTCTGAGGCGTCTTACCTCACTTCCTCTTCCTCCCAGCATTCTGTTCTGTTTACTCCTCCCACCTATGTTTTAACCTATGAGGGCCAGCCAAGCAGTTTCTTTATTTTTTAACCAATGACCTTCCTCCATCACTTTCCTATCAACAAGCCAAGCCATTTTCTTTATTCATTAATGGTAATCACAGTATACAGAGGGGAATCCCACATCACTCCCTCTCCCTTCTTATCTCACCCTCTTTTGCTCTCCTTCTCTCCTATGATCTCATTCACTCCTGTGGTCTATTTGGCCCTCCACCAGGCAGTACCTTCATCAATGTTATGAAGAGAAAAAAGTTCTCACCCAACCCAGGTCTTTTATCTTGGTTTTATCGGCCTCTAGAATGGTGAGCCAGTCAATTCTCTTCATGAAAGACTACTTTGTATGTAGCACTTTCTTATAGCACTATAAAATGACTAAGGCAAATTGGTCATTTTCTTAGGTCTCATAGGCCTGTGTGTGTGGTGTGGCTCAGGCATGGCAGGAGGTGACTTGATTGGGGAAATCCATCTTTGATTTCTGCCTCATCAACATTTCATGCCATCTCCTGTCTGACCAGGGTGTGTGGTAGGACAGGCATGTAGGTATATTCATCATGGAGGTGAACTTCAAATTTTTTACTTGGTATCTGCTTCTCCCTCTCCCAGACACTTTCATCTTTTCTAGACAATGTCCCTTCTTGCTCCAGTGGTTTTAAGAATCATTACTTCTCTTGTGATTTCTACTGAAAAGAAAAAGGGAATCTAATCTTATTCTCAGGCTGTGGCTTCTAATTAATTCATTAAAGCTACTTGGAGGAATTAAGCCTTTTGTATAGATGGGCCTAGGATTCCCTGCCCAACCTGTGATGTCAATACTCAGAGAAGTTAGAATGCCTGTTGATGAGAGATGGGGAAAAATAATTAAACATGATTTATATATTTTTTTTCAAAATACAATTCTCATTTATAGAGTTCAAACCTTCTGAGCCTCATAAAGAGAAGGGATTGTGTTAGAAATGCTTATTGTCCATGGTGCAGGTCCATTTGGTAGGTCACAGTTTGAGACAGCAAGATTTATAGAAACAAAGCTCATTGCTAAATATAAAATAGTATTTTTTCTTTAAAACTACTTTGTTGCTCTGCTTAAGGCAGCTCACCTCTTAATTTGTTAAATTTGTGATTTTATTGCCAACAAAATGAGAGAAACGGGCAAAGAAAAGGTGTTGAGGGTGTTTATTGCAAAGGAGAAAATAAAGTCTTTTCTCTCTTAGCATATTTTCCAGCTCTTCCTCTCCCTAGGGACAGCAGGGATAGGTGTCATTGTGACGCCCTACTCTATGCAGGGAGGTCTGGATTTCATAGAAGTGAAGGAGTTTAGGAGTGTTCACAGAAAAGGTAACCCTGAGCCCTTACTTTCCACACGAGGCTAGTGGAATGTATTCTTCATTTGTGTGTGTTGCCTTGTTCTCTGTCCCTTCATTCCTTCATCTCACTGCTCCTCAGCCTTGTTGCTGTAGCGTATTAAATCATACACTGAGCTTTATGAGTTACTTGTCAAGACTGTCTCTATCCCCACTCTCCACTCTCAACAATTGCCCCAAGCTTCTACCAATTTGTCAGGGTTTAAATGAGAATGCCCCATAGAATCCTATATTTGAATGAGTGGTCTCTAGTTGGTAGAACCGTTTTGGATAGGTATTGAGGAATATTATTTTAAGGTGTGCTACTTTTTTATATGTTACCTTTGTTTAACTCTGTGAAGCTGTATTACTATGCCTGTTTAAAATACCTTATGGTCTAATAAAGAGCTGAACAGCCAGGCAGGAGAGAGGAATAGGAAGAGCAGGCAGGGAGAGAGAGGATTATTATCTTAATGCCACTGGGAGTGGGCATTAAGGTTTTACAAGCATATAACAGGCTCTGTTTCTTTCTGTCTCCATCTTTTAGATAAGATGTCAGTTCTTTGCTACTACTCCAGCATCATGCCCATCTATCTGTTGCCATTCTCTCCACCATGATGGTCATAGACTCACTCATCCCCTGAAACTGTAAGCAAGCCCTTAATTAAATGCTTTCTTTTATAAGTTGTCTTGGTCATAGTGTCTCTTCAGAGCAATAGAAAAGTAAATAAGACACCATTTAGTAAGTTCAATGTGTGTCCTGCCTCCTCTCTCTATCTACTACAACTGCAGAATGGCATTCCTATTGCTTCTGTTCAGAGTCATTGAGCCTTAGTCATTCCAAATCAATGATAGTTGAAGAAGGAGCAGTATAAAACTACTGTCTGGGTCTTCAGGCACTCACCATTTAAATTCCTGCAACTCTGATGATTTCTGTTTTAACTTATTAGAGAAACAATGAAAACATTGTTTTAGGATCAGTTATAATAACCTAGGGCATATAAGGACCACTGTACTGTTAAGATATGAATAGTCTGTCCTATTTACATATTAGCAAATGCTTAGCCCTCATGATGTGGTTCTACTCAAAGATGTTTTTAAAACATAGGAACCTTTAGGTAATTGTGAATGTGTCAACCAAGGGGATTGTGTGTTCCTGGTCACCATTCTCTTTCTCTCTTTTCTCTTTCCACCAATCAGTGAGCAGCTTTGCGCAAGCACACCTGCCACACCATGATATCCCAGTTCAGCACAAGCCTAAAATCAATAGGACCAAAACCCACAGGATGAAATCTATGTAATCAAGAGGCAAAGCAAACCTTTCTTCTTTTTAAGTCAAATGTTATGGATGATTCGGTTCTAGAAGCAGAATGCTGACAACCATAAATCAAGATTTAAGGGTGTTAAGTTAGATATTTGTGAATCAACTCACTGAGTAGGTTCATGAATAAATTTAGGGGAAAGCTGAAATGTTGAACAAAAATCAACATTGAAGAAGTGAAACAATTTAATTCAATTCAACATACACTTCCCTGTCCGTTACTAAAAACCAAAGGATTACGTGGGGGACACACCAAGAATTCCAGGGTAAAGTCTGGCCATTAGAAAGATACATATCATCAAATGAGGAAAAAAACCACACCAGCAATGCATTCCATCTGGGGACTACACTAACATCTGGACAATTTTGATTTTTATTTTTTACTTTCCTATAGTGAGATAAATTCGGATCCCTTGTAGTTTTTGCCTACTACCCTTATTCTTCCCTAGGGAACCCACAAAACTTTCAAAAGTCCTTATCATGCTACCTGTTTCCAAGTGTTCTCAGGTCATTCTCCTCTTATCCAGAACCATTTCTCTTCTAAGGTAACCCCGGAGCCTTCCCCTTGTTCTGTGTTGGAAGATGATGGCTTTGGCACCTGGAGCACTCTTTCCTGGGTTTCCCTCTGGGTACTGATGCTGATCTTTGTACATGCAGGCCCCTCTTTGACCCATGTGCAGAGTGGTCTGGCCAGTGCTCTGTGAGCTTCTACCTTCCTCAGTACTGGTGTTGCTGGCAAGTTCTGCAGAAGGTTTTCACCTGCATCCAGCATTTTTCATATTAGACTTCCCTCTTGAATCTTGTCATTGATATTTGATACTAGTTAGTAGGAATATCATCAATGCTTTCAGAAGACTGTTTAAAACTTATAAAGAAGACAAGTTATGTGCAGTATCCTTCATCAATCTGTAGTTTCTACTCTAGAGTTGAGTATGGTATAAGAGCTGAGTCATCGATAAAGTACAAATCTTTCGCCAACCAACCACAAACACTTGATACACTGTGGTTTCCTGCCTGTAAGATATAATAAGGTCACAGTGGTACAAAGCTTTTGGGAGTAAGTAAACATGATCTGATTTGACTTAAGGCCCACTCCACAAGATGGGACCCATATCTGACATTGTTTGAAGGACCAAGAACCTGAGACGTGAGACTAGATAGCCCAACTGCTTTTAAGTGTAGGCTGCTGCATCCCCTGCAGTAGGTGCCCAGCAGAAAACGAACTCAAGGGCGTCATTTGATGGTCTTTGTCTCCTAACATCAGGGCTTTTTTTAATCTTATTTTTATTTCATTGTGACACATATTTGTGTGTGTTATATAATAAAGGTGTGACATATATATACATATGTATATATATTCCCCCAGTTGAGAGACTGGGAGAGAGACAAGATAAAATGCTAACACCTACCCTATTCACCATCTTAGAAAATTTCTTTTTTTATTTTAAAAACAGGGAGGACATCATCGCAAATTTAAGGATTGTCTTTAAGCATCTATACTACATATTTAATTGTATAAAAATTCACAGAAATGCTGGATGGTGGTGGTGCATGCCTTTTATCCGAGCATTTGGGAGGCAGGTGGATCTCTTGGTCTACAGAGTAAGTTCCAGGACATTCATGATCCAGGGCTAACAGAGAAACTTTGTCTCAAAAAAGGAAAAGAAAATGAAACAGCTCATAATTTTACTATGGGATACCATACAGGCTCAACCGTCCATGTAACTCTCCCATGAACCTACACTTTCAAAGATGACTCCTCATTTCTATGGAGCAAACGCAGTAGAGACCAGTGTTTCCAGTACACCCCACTTCTGCTACACAGCCAGAGACCATACAGAGGCTTGGCAAATATTTGTGAATAAATAAATGTGCAGGTAAATATGATTTATGGGAAATAAGCTTCACTGAGTTAAAAATTATCTCCAACAATTCTTTAGCTCAGTGACTATTGATCCCATTGCAAGAGAAGTCTCATTTGTCAGAGAAGGACAAAGCCAAGTAAACTGCTTACTTCCCTTCTGTGACCAAGTGCATTTGTCTTGTGTGACGTGGTCTCCTAAGATCAGCAGAACCTCTGCTTTCCAGCAGGCCTCAAACCCAAACAACATGGCTCTAGAATCTTGACTTCCCACTAACTTCAATAACACTACCCAATAATTCCCTGATATCTTCCATACCCATAAATAAGAAATGAAATCTCAAAGACACAACAGTTGGCAAGAGTCATACATACTGCCGTTACAAGGATCATTTAATAAATATCTCTGCAATAGTTGTCAACTTCTTCAGCCCTCAAATTATTACTAAGAGCCTACCTCTAGTCATGCCTGTCTTTGATGTTTATATAGTATCACTTGATAAACCTTTCTGAAGATAAGTTCCTGTCATAGCCTTCACCAGCTCAAAACTCTTTAAGGCTCTCCACAGATACAGAAAGCACTTCACACCCATAGACCAGTGTTAAGGACTGCAGGTATCTTGAACATATCTTTCCGACTGCATTACTTACAAGAGTTTGTCTCAACTTGTTTTCAACACACACTTTGTCAGTACGTAAGAGTTTATGTCTTATAACCTCTGCAAGAGAATGATGTGGGTAGGTGCTTCCACACCGTCTTTCAAAAACCACCTCAAGTTACAATTGTTCAATACATAAACAATGTGGACAGGCAGAGAAAAGTAAAGACACAACTAGATGCACTGAATCATATTGTGATCTACCACTGTACCTCACAGTTATGGGTGAGTCAGTTTGTAAGTAGCAATTAAGAGGATAGCATGTAAGAAGGAGGGAAATAAACCCTTAAAGTAGGAGAGGATTTAAATTATATTACAATCCTATCACCCTGTATGGACCACACTGCAAAGGTGTGGGTGGTTAATATTGAGAGATTAAGAATGACTCAGATCGGCTGGAGAGATGGCTCAGCAGTTAATAGCATTGCTTGCTCTTCCAAAGGTCCTGAGTTCAATTCCAAGCAACCACATGGTGGCTCACACCCATCTGTAATGAGATCTGGTGCCCTCTTCTGGCCTGCAGGCATACACACAGACAGAACATTGTATACATAATAAATAAATAAATATAAAAGAAAGAATAGCTCAGATGTTGTGAGTCAACTTTGCACACAAAGACTCAAACAAAGAAGAAATCCGGACTTTTGTCACAGGTAGTAGGGAACACTGTACACAACAAAGCAGGGGAATGCTGAATGTCTGATGTAAAACCCACTGGGTCAAAGATTTGAGGATAGACAAACACAGAAGGAGGGCCCATTGACTTCCATGTGGTCCTCAGTTTCCCCTGTGTGCTCAGCCTCACCACCAAACACGAAAGCCATTTCCCAGCAGTGGGCCCAGGTCACATAAGACACACGCTTACAGTCTCTGCAAAGCAGTAGCTACACCCAGTTGTCAGCTTTCCACAGATCTCGCCCCCGATCCTCTTTCTCACTTCTCTGGAGTGCATTCTCTACAAGTTTCAGCTTCTCTGCTGCCTCACTTCTCAAGGATGTCCACTTTATGGCTTTCCTCTGGACTTCTCCAAGAGTCCTGTTTACCTTCCAGAGCACACAACTGTGGAAGATCTGATTTCTGTAGGAAGCTCTTTGTTCCTCAGGTCTTGCAGTGGATGGCCTTCCCTGAAGGAACCCTGACTAAGAGAGAATGAGGAGCCCCTACACACCTGTTCATCATTACACAGAATGCTGCTTACAAAAGCTTTTCCACACTGAACATACTTCATATGTAAATGATGACATATCCAAACGCACCTAGGGTTCCTTTTAATCTGATGTGGTAAAACAGCAAACAGGAAACAGTGGTCATGAAGAAAGAACTTTATATTTTTAGATCCCTACAAACAGGACTGTCATGCTATGCAAGGACACATAGAGAAACATCAGGAAGAGTCAGAAGTACAAAGGCACGGGAAGTGGACTTGACCCAAAGTTTTTACTTGAGTTTTCACGGCAAAGAATAAGGAAGGCAGTGGGTAAACCAAAAAAGTTTCAGAGTGGACCGCGAGTAACTAGGGGCTGGTTATACACTGTAAGAACAGCCTTATAAGGCATGCAGAGCTGTCTCTGATCTGGACCTGGATTTGGAATAAGGAGGCTATTGATTTTCATGTGAGATTTGCTATGGGACATGGCTAGTTGTTTATATATTTACCTCATGATCTCAGAAAGTAATTTGATGCCTCTAGCTTCTCTAGGATAAAGGCCTCAGATTAGCAGGACATCAAGAATAATAGTTAGCTGTCAACTAAAGCAAGGTTTGGAGATGTGACTCAGGGGACAGAAGCAAGAGTCTAGACAATGGAGCGAAGAGCTCAGGACCATCACCAGGGCACACAACCGGGTCCCAATCGACAGACCACCCTTGGTCAGAGCTGGAGATTTAATTCACATACCTCGCTGGCTTTTAAAATTACTGTGGAACAGTAATGCTTCTGCAACTTCCCTTTGCTAATTTTGTGTATCAGGCTGTGCCTTTTTAACACATCATCCATCAAATTAAGAAGAACCATAGAAGCTTTGTTCTCAAGGCAAGACCCCTGTGATATGGGGCCTGATTAAATGACAAGACCAGACTTCAAGCCAAAGGCTGATGTAAAACAGTAAGATTTTTGATAGCTATTGGGATACAGCATACATCTTTGGGGAGGGCATAAATAATCCATGGGCACAGGGTGAATTGTGTATCCAATTAAATAGGATAGTAATTCTTTTGCCAGCTGCTCTCATCTAGAGGTGAGCCTCATTTGCTTCTCTCTGTATGCTGGATGCCCTTTTGACCTACTTTGACTAATAGAATGTTGCAGAAGGGACTCTAAGTAATTTACAGTTTTGGGGCCTTACCAGAAGAGGTAGTGTCTGTGCACTAGGCACAGTCTTGAAGTCTAATAGTTGTGTTGTAAGGAGTCAAGGCAGACTGGAGGGGCAAGGCAGAAGACAAGCACACTGTGCGCTGACATCCTCAGCTGAGCTCCCAGCCAGCAGCAGGGCACTTGGGTTGGTTATGTGTTCAGCTTGTTTCCAAATGATGGCAGTTGCAGTTCCTGGGAAACAAAGAGAATCATAAGCAACCCCATTTAAGCCCTCGTGGGCTTTAGAATCATGAAAGATAATAAGTGGTAATTATTGTTTCTAAGCCACTTTGAGCAGGGACATGGTCACACAGCAACCGCTGAAGCTAGTGAAGAGGGATGTAAAGATGCTTTCAAAATGCAAGTTGTTAAATCCTTTAGCTGACCTTAAACATTAACATCGATCTATGAGCCTATGTGCCTTTGACCCTCTCCAAAGACCATCTTCCTCTAAATACCACGGGTCAGAAATTTTCAGGGACACCTTTCATGGTTCATTTGGACAACTGTTGTCTGTCTTCAGAGAAGTATTCTTTTCCAATTCCTTATTCTAACTTAAGCAAAAATACCTTTAAGACACAAAACTAGACAGTTCTCCTTGGAAATTGATACACATGGATGGAGAAGTAACAAGCCTTTCCCGAGTTCTAGCCACTATGTTTTCATTTTGATTTTCTACTGCCTCTCACCAATCTTCATATAATGAAAGTATATCTCTATATTGTTAAAACAAAAACATTTAAAGTTCCTTTTCATATTGGTGACTGTGAATGAAGAGGTTGCATGGTTTATTTGTCTGTTCCTAGATGCCGTGTTCCCACTTTGCTATTGTATTGCTTTTAGGAACTCCACATATCATAAGACGATATTGTGTCTGCTTCTCTGAAACTTGCTATTATCTCTCCATCATTACCTGAGACTTGATTAAAATTATGCAGGCGGTCATCATGGCTTGGGATTCAAGTTAGGGTGACCTAATTTGACATGAGCCCTTGGGCTCTTATACTCCTTAGCCAAAGCAGCTTGAAGTGAGAGACGCATGCATGCATAGGTCTAACAAACTAAATATATATCTATAAGCTAAATTCAAGGTTCACATAAAATACATTTTATTTAGTACAAGTGGGTTTTTTTTTTATATTTTGATGCATTTAACCCTATCATAAAACACCCCAAGATACAGAGAGGTCAGATATATTTCTTACATTCATACATGTCCTACATGTCTGCTTTCTTCTTTGCTAGGATTCCCAGAACTTGAACCCATGATGTAAAAGGGTATTAGAACTCTAGAAGTCAGAGCAGTGTGGCAAACCCTCACATCAACTTAGCACTTACAATGCAGCTGTTTGGCTTAACCTCTCTTTCTACAACAGAGTGGACAGTAGTACATACCCTCTCTTGACTAATGAGGAGACAAAGCCAGAGGAAGATTTGTCCAGGTCACTGAGCTGGTGAGCTGTAGCTCAGCTTTGGGACTTGGATGTCTGAGGCTCACATGCCTGTTGCTTATGGCTCTACACACACTGATCTTGAGAAAGGCTGATGGATAGTGGAGTCATGAGGAAGGACTGACTTGCTACTGTTTTATGTCACTCCTGTGCTGATCGCATGCTCCCTTATGGCATGTCATTTGAAAAGCCTAGTGACAATTATATACTTTATTGAGGACAAATGAAGGTAAGAAAAGATGAGGAAAATGTGGGAAAGACATAAAATGTGTCTCTTTTCGAATCTCTTGAAGGCAGACTAAATCTCCCCACAATGGCTTAAACAGGCCCCCAGCCACTTGCTCGTGTTATGTAACAGATGGTAGCAGATTCCTTTTCCACAGAAAATGAGCCCAGCAGGGGGACTCTTGTTGTAAACTTGCTGTTAAGTGGTCCCTCTTTGGTCACTCACAGTCCAAGTGGAACAGACAAGTCTATTGTTCCAAAGGCCTCTTGGCACTCTCAGGGACAGCTGAACTCTTCTGAAGGTGTAGAGTAGGTTTCTGTGTCCTGGAATGTCTCAGAAAAGAATAAAGGATAAGAGAATAAGGACACCAGGCACTATCAGGTAAGTGACAAGTCTCAGAACTCTGTAGTTTTGACCTATTCTACGTAGAAGAGAAAAGAAACCTCTGCCGGAAATGTAGGGGAATTTGGTCATGAAAAGATATAGAAATACTCCAACACACTCATGCAGAAATGTCTTTTCTCAAAGAGAATAGGCCAAAATATAGATGCTACCAGACCAGTTTCTTTTCCTTATATGTTGATACCTTTATGACACAATCTAGGGTATTATAAGAAATTCCATGAACTAATTAGTTTATAAACAATACAAATGCATTTATCATATAATTTGGAACTGGTTGATCTCAGATCAGAACACATTTTGTACCTGATGAAAGCTTCGTTTCCAGTTCACAGACAAAGCTTCCATGCTGTGGCTTCACGTAGGAAGCAGGTTGAAGTAGACCTCTGGACTCTTTGGTAAAGACTCTCAGCCAACCCTGTTCATGAAGATTCATCTCATGACCTGATTAATAATCACCAGTTTCTTGTGCTATATAGAAAAACAAGATCCAGCTGTATGGTTAACAATGGACATAGATGTCTTTCTCCCAGTTATGGGAACTGAAAAATCTGAGATCAAGGCATTGACAAGTTCAAAGTTTGGTATGAGTATACTCCATTGATAGTATCATCTCATGGTGGTGTCCTTACATGGCAGAACAAACAGCTGAACTCTGTTCATATAGCAGAAGGCTGGAATTAATGAGATAGCCCCGCAAGCCTTTATATGTCACTCATCCATTTATGAATGCAGCTCTCTCATGGCCTAATCATTTGCAAGAACCCCTCAATAAAGATTAAAATTTAACACTTAAGTTTTGAAAGAGACCCATTCAAACCAGAGCACCTCCTTGAGGTTGTGCCTGATAATGTCATCATCTTGGAGATTTCAATATTTGTATCTTTTTTTTTTTTTTGGTTTTTCGAGGATTCAGAGACTTTCAGAGCATTTCATTAAATAATTCCAAAATTAGTTTCCATTTTTTATCATTCATTTTCTTGTGAGCTGAGAATAAATAAGTCAGCATTTATCCTTGAGCTTGACCTAAATCATTTTCTGGAAGGATGCTGACATGAAGGGAAACCAATGGTCCAGAGCTAAACCTAGCAAATGATTCACAAAATGTGTTTGTCCCCATTGTAGCACGTGGGCTTGATGCTGACTGGAATTGTGATCCTAAATAGAGAAAGATCCTATCTGAATCTCAAGCACTCATATTTATTATTCAGGGTATTCCTCCCAGTGGTATGAGCAGGCTCATATTAGTTATCACCAAGATGAGCTCTGAAATGCTCACACCAGGCAAGAAACACGTTCACCAAAATTCACTAATGTGTTTCTGTTTGCTTGCTGTTTGCCTCTCCACCAGATACTGTTGAAGTACTCTTTCCATTTCTGAAGAAAAAAAAAGCAAGCAAACAAATAGACAAACAAAAAGGACAATAACCAAACCTTCCACATACATCTATTTTCAGAAAAGAAGCTACCAGATTTCAGCCATGTCGCAAAGGAATTCACTCTTCATTACAATTTACTTATTTAGAGATACATAGGAAGTCTAGTTGGTGTCTTGAATATAATAACAATGACCTCTCGTTGGTTCCCTATTTTTAGTTTTTAAGGAATGGGTTAATTGAAATATTTTGAGCAGATTGCAGGTTAGGTAAGTGTGGCAAAGGGATATAGAGTCCCTGCTGCAGTATGGGTTTCAGGCTTCTTTGTTCACATGTAAACTGACCTGTGGTAGATATAGGAGGGCGAACACATAAGTTCTAGTCTTCAGAGTCAACGAATGAGGCAGCAACCATGACTAGCCAGATATGTCTGATTCCAGATGTGTGGCCCTGCATTGCCCCTCTCCTGCTGGGCTCATAAAGGTTCATATGTTCCTGTTCTGATGGACAGGAGATCAGACCCTGTCTTTACCTACTCTCTGAGTTTCATTGCCGAGGGACTTCTTTGCTTCTGAAACCAACTGTTACTTTTTCTATTAGCCAAAATTACTAGAGAGTTAAGTTTGCCATCCTTAAGATACCTCTGTCATGATTTATGTTTTTGACAGATGGACAATTTCCTACCCCACCCCAGTGAGTATCTTAGTCAGTCTTCTGTTACTCTGTCAAATTATCCAAGCTAATCCTCATTAAGGTCTGTGGGACCTGTAGGGAGATGGCTCATCATGGCAGGGACTGTGATAGGGTTATGCATCTCATGGCACCTCATAGGAGGGAAAGAAAGGAGAAAGAAATCAATACACTTCATCACCATCAAGAAAAAGTCCCCAGTGATCTAAAATTTCTTATTAGGCCTCAGCTCTTCAAGCTTCTACCTCTTTCCAACAGTCCCAAGCTGAGGATTATGTCTCTGCCACATAAGCCTTTGGGACAGCAGTCAAGATCTTCTGTTTAACGACACGGTAATGAGGTGTGCCATACTTTTTGTTTCTCTCTTCCTCTAGGCTCTTGGCTTTGACAGTGATAACTAGTTTGCTAACTTGGCCTGTGTATGTGGATGTAGTGTGTGTTTGCATGTGTGAAGGTCAGTGATCTTGGTAGGTAGTTTTTTCTTTTGCTGTCTACCTTATTTAGTGAGATTGGATTTCTCACTTAACCTGGAGCTTGCTGTTTTACATAGACTGACTAGCCAACATCCTCAAGATCTTTATGTTTCTCCCTACTGCTATGCATAGGGCTATAGATGCTAACAGCTATGTCTAGCTTTTACACTGGTTCTAGGAATCTAAATTCAAGTTCTCATACTTCTGCAGTGAGCACTTTTCCCACTGAGCTTTCTTCCCAGTCTAGGCTCAGCTTTTCTGACTGAGTTTTGTTCTTTGTGTCATTTATCCAATTCCCTAGTGGTGTTTTTAAGAAAATTACTCTTATCAATGTCTCATGACCTGCTTTTATTAGAACATAAAGGTATATAGCTTTAAATACTGAGAAGAAAGAGTCAGAAAGAGGATGGAGGTGGGGAGTAAATTAGGTCAATAGCCTAGTACAATAACTACCACAACTGTGCAAATTCTTTCACTTGTGCAAGTGATATTTTAAAAATCTTAATTTACATAGCTCTTAAAGTATGACATGCAGATGTATAGAAAGTTGCTAACCCAGCATAGGTACTCAATAAATATTCTGTGATGGTAGTGGAACCAAAAGGTCACAGGCTGCGGTGATTAAATTATCTCCGGAGGAATTAAAGGTGCAACTCAGAGGCAGAGCACGTGCCTAACATCTACAGAGCCAAGTTCCTCAGCAGTGCCATTAGGACAAAGAAAGTTAAAAGGCATGAACTCTAGATCTATAACTTACTAGCGTTATGAGTCTGGGATGATTATATGTCTTCATTTGTACAATAAGAAAAAGCATACTCTTCATGCAAAGACTATTAGGGGTTGGAAATGTGCTACTTGTGCAACACGACAGAAGACAAAATGCTGAATTCTGAACTCTTAGGCCATGGTAGCACCTTAGTTTCTTCTTCTCCCTTTTTATTCCCAAAGACAGAAATACCCTCCTAAGCAGGGTGAGGTTTTTCAGCCTTCTTGGTATGGCTCTGCCTAGAATTAACATCACACTTGCAATTTCTCAGAGTGATTGATAGAGATTTCATGACGATTTTATCACTTGGTGGAGGGTGAAAGTTGCTCAGTAATTATTAGCTGGGTTCCTCCATTAAGACCCATTGCCCAAGACATACTCTAATTACCCACACATTCCTGTTAGACTTTATAGTGTAATTGCTATTCATGGTCCAATTAAGGGGCAATTGCAAGCTTAGGGGGAAATTTTGCTTTATTGCTCCAATTTTGAAATCTGTGTATCTCAGAGCCATAACCTATTCAGGGTCTACAGGGTTCCACACACAGAGATGCTCATGCTGTTGCAGCAAGATAGATGGGATTATCCCGTCGTACCAGGCCCTCAAAGGAGAACGACCTGGCTGAGAGCAGAGCTTCCAACGTCTCTAATGTTGTATGGTCCAAGAAAGCAGAGGGTAAGGAACTGCTTTTTCAGTGGTTTGGAGTGTTAAGAATATCATCAGGTCATCTGAGCATGTCTATTGGCATGTGTAGAGCTCTATGAGTGGAAAACGCTAGCCCTCCCTGAAGGGAATGCCACTTATAAATGCTTAGGACAAATGCAGATTCTAATGAGGCAGCGAGTCTGCATTCAAACCCATGTTCCACCATTACCCTGGGGTATGAACTTGAAGAAAATTATTTAATGCTTAGTGACCTCACGTTTCAGATGGGTGGCACTCACCTTTTGGAGTGATTGTAAGGACCAGATGAAATAATGTATGGGAAGCATCCAACACATAGTTATCTCTAAGCAAACATCACCATCATCACCATCATCATTAGCATCATCATCACTGGTACTCCTGTTTTAGCACTACTGTACTATTCTGGGAAAGTGTGCAAAAACGAAGTAGATCTACTAATTGTGGCGATACTATCTGGATGGTCTTAATAAAGGAATCAACACATTAAATAGCTTTCTCTACTAAGTACTCGTGGGAACATTCAGTTCTTTAATTTGCATTGCAATTCTCAAAAGTGGTCTTTAAGGCAGCAAAGAGCTGAGAAGACAAGAGTTGAGTCAGAATTTGTAGTCAAAGATAAACAACTTTGTCTGCCCTATCTGGTCTGTTGATCCTCAGCATTTGTATATATACAATGAGTATAATGATAATCCCTTCACAGATTTATGTGAAGACTAAATGAAATATTATATGGAATGCACTGACCACTGTGTTAAATAAATGTTAACTTAGCATTATCACTCCTATTTATGTAGTTGTAAAGAAACCAGAAATCCTTTCTGTAAAATCACAGGGTCCAGTACACAAATATCTCCAGAAGATTCACCTTGGAAAATTCTAGGTCCTATTACACAAAGTGAGAAATGCAGGAAAAAAAATCTCAGTGCATTTGGCTTCTCTAAGAATGCATAAGAAAATTTGGACTGCTCTTCATTCTCGAGAGGGAGGGAGAATGGAGTGGGGGGAGGGGGAGAGGAGTAAGGAGAGGGAGAGGGGGTAATGTGTGGGAGGAGGGGGAGGAAAATGGGAAACATGAGGAGGCAGAAATTTGTTTCAACAACTAAAAAAAAAAACAAACAAAACAAGGAATCATAAAGGTATGGGCCTGTTAGTTGGCCACTAATTGATTAATAAAACCTATATGAATCCTTCACTGGAAAGAAACAGAACAGATTCCCATGTAGACTGTGATCTGAGGTAGGTAAGAATGGAAAATCACATAATGATCCATTGTCTTCTGAAAGCAAACCATTTCTCTCCCTTAATTAAGTAGGAGCCATCTCTTTATCACAAAGTGCAGTCACTTGTTGAATTGTCTTAGCTGTGAGAGGCACTGCGTTAGGCACCATGTTGAAGGTCCTCAGAAAAATCCTTGTTTTCTTGTTCTAATCTCAAACAAGAGCCTAGGGAGGGTGCAAAAATTCATTACTGATCTCAAGGCACTGCCCATTTCTTAGAAGCAGTGCCAGTAGGCTTCTGTCCACATGTGGAAGAGACCGCCAGACTTTCGCATCTGTGCCATGAAGAATACGCATTAGCACCTTTCCATCACCAGAAGTCTTAGGTCAGCTCCATAGATCTTGTACGGGAGAAGCAGGTGGATAAGCACCACCTCTATTTCACCGGAGACTTCATTTCCTGCTGAACAGAACAGATCATATTTCCTGCAAGGTTGGCCTCACAGTTCCCAGGTTCCCATTGCTGAAACATTACCCATTCACACTGTAGCCTATTTATTTCTGCTGCACATTTCCCAGAGACTTAAGGAGGTGATGTGCATAGCTTTTCCCATTTATGTTGTTTTCTCGTGCATAACAAAGATCTGTCGGCTTTTATTTCCTTTAATGACCCTCTGAATTTCCCTTGTCATGTCACATATCTGACGCTAGCCTGATTTCAGAAGCTGAAATAATCTTTCATGGTGATGAGCTGAAAAGGATTTCTCTCCATCTTTTGCCTGTTGACAGTAAGGACCAATAAAGAAAGTATCAAAGGGAAGTTGGCTAGAGCAAAATCAAGATTTTGGGACAGACAAACATATAAATTTTCCATGTTCTAAGTGTCAGATCTTGGTCAAACCATTTAAATATTTTATGCCTCAGTGTTATCAACTGCAAAATGGAGTTTACATTCACAGTCATTGTGAGATCATGGTAAGGGGCTGTGATGTTACTACATTATTCAGTGATAACACGGTGTTGCAAAGATTATATATTACATGGTCTGCTTCATATTGGATTCCCAGAGAAAGATACCTTTGAATATATACCAGCATCACCAAGGAATAAAATTTTCTTAAGTAATATTGTGTACTGATCTGTCTTCCCTTCCCTCTCCTATGGATTATGGATTGACCACAGAGTCTAGTTTTGATTTCTACCCCTACTATTCAAAAGAATATGCCCTGTTATAAATGGTAGCTGTGAATAGGTACTAAAGTCTCTTCTATTACAAGAATAGTTCAGATCATATGGAATGAGGTTTTACACAGAAAAGGAGATGATCCCCTAGAGGAAGGTGACAGCATAATATAATAGAGATCCTAAAAGACAGACGAAGTAGCTTCAAGAAGAGGAGAGCCAGCCAAGCATAGTTTTTCAATAGATCAAGGTCTTCTACTAGGGTCCAATCTGAGAGAAAGTGGGAGTTAGCTCCAATGAGATGGATTGGGACAGGAAAGGCTCTGTTCATCACTGAGGGGATAGAAGGAGAAGGCAAAGAGTCAACCCCGACTCTTGATGCAATTTAGGATGCAGTTAGTTTGCTGTATCCTGATAAAAAGTCCTTCACAGCAAATGCATTTGCTGGTGTTTGCATATTCCTTTAGGAGCTCAGGGGACTCCAGGCACACAGAATTGCTGGACTCTAGCCTAGGTTTTGGGAGCTTGTCTGAGGTGCAAAGATGGAAGAAGGTGCAAATATGCACCCACAAATGCATCGTTACTATAACAGTATGGGAGCCAAATATTGACTTACATGATTGATAGAGGAAGGTCATTGGCTAATAAAGAAACTGTCTTGGCCCATTTTATAGGTTAGAACATAGGTGGGTGGAGTAAACAGAACAGAATGCTGGGAGGAAGAGGAAGTGAGCTCAGACTCGATAGCTCTGCTCTCTGGAGCAGACGCGATGAAGCTCCAACCCAGGATGGACATAGGCTAGAATCTTCCCTGTAAGTGCACCTTGGTGCTGCACACATTCATAGAAATGGGCCAAGCAGTGTTTAAATGAATACAGTTTGTGTGTTGTTATTTTGGGGCATAAGCTAGCCAGGCTTCCAGGAGCTGGGCTGTGGGAAGAGGCCCGCAGCTCTTTCAACACATGATCACACTCAGGAGAGGCAGGAAGGAAGCGAATACAGATTTCCTCCCATCTTTGCCTGCTGCACTCACCACCTACATGATGGAGTTTGGTACTCTCATGCTCTAACTGTGAATTACTGCATCCCAGTGAATCATTGCACACTGCAGGGACACCTTTCTGGTTTTACAGTAGGAGGTGAAAAAATCTGAGACCTGGATGGAGATAGGAAAACAAAAAGGGAAGGGAGAGATAAAGAAGAAAGGAAAGGAAGGGATCAGCTATGAGAGAAATGACTTCCACAATAAAGCCTGCTCAGCCTGACCTTAAATAGGCTTTCATTTGTGAAATCCAGTGAAGAGGAATTTATCTTAAGTTCTCCTTAATGTTCTGTACAGGGAATGCCCCTGCTGGGAGCATCTCTATGCATCAGGAGACAGATGCCCTGCACAGCTTAATAATGGAAGGATGGATGGTAATCATGTCATTGCTGTCTGAGCTCCCATTAGAATTGATGGGGATTATTTCTTCCTAGCCACTGAATCATCCAGCTGCCCACTTTCCTCTGATGATGTACACAGCTTTGCCTAGGGAATCGGTCTAAAGCAGATATACGTTAAGGGCAGTGTTGAAAAGGGGGTCCCATGGGAGGCTTGCTGGGGCCTGTGCAGATACAGCTCAGGCTCTGCAAACTCCTCTTGTGATGATCCCTCTGGAGAAGCCAGACACTGCCATTCAGTTATTGGGTCACATTCTATACAGGGAAGCAGGGTAATAAAAATAGCACCTTGCATTTGAAAAATGTTTTACGATTTTCAAAGTGCTTCTCATACCTGTCATCTGACTATGTCCTCAGAATATACTTCTCTGTGAGGAAGGACAATATCCCATTTGATAGAAAAGAACTCTGTTGAAAGTCACCTGCCTAGCATCAGTGATTGCTCTTTAAGGCATGAGTGGTCTTTCTTCCAAAGCATGCCTTAATAGGAAGTTAGGAATAGCATGGTCTAAGTCCCTCTACCATCTGCATCCAATTGACATCTGTGATCTCTTCTTGTTCAGGATAAGTCTCCACATCACTGACAGTTCTCCTGACCCATTCTGCTTTATCCCCTTCCCTTCACTGTCTGTTTCCCTTTCTTCCTCCTCACTGATGTGTGCAGAAGAGGGTAAGGTGCCGGACTGGTGTTTCCTTAAAATACAAAACCAAGAAATTACTATTCCTACTAGGTCCAGCCTTTCTGGAGAGATCTGTGGCCAAGTTCTCACATATCATTCAACTGTAGCTGCATTATCCAATGCTATTGGCCTCCGTGCTATCTATGCACATGCTCCCCTTTGCTAATAAGGAAGTATCCCTCCTTTGGGCTCCTGCTCATGTATGCACCTTGCTGGAATTATTGTAATTATGATGCTTCTGATGATAACAAAAGCAGTGGGAATACTAGGAAATGCAGTGATGTGAATACTGCTTGATATTCACTGTCAAAATTAACTTATTTCTAGTACATATCTACTCAGATATCTACCTTGCAGCACAGAATGTATGGAGACTACAACCTAATTATGTGTTTCTCAATACAAATGTTATCTTATTAGACAGATCTTCCCCAACAACCATCTTCCCTACAACCACCTGACTCATACTTCCTGTCTT
>NC_022013.1:56619919-56639919 GCF_000317375.1 Microtus ochrogaster
AACTCACAGAGATCCGCCTGCCTCTGGCTCCCAGTGCTGGTATTAAAGGCGTGCACCACCACCGCCCAGCGAATCTCAGCTTTTTGGACTGAGGAAAGAAACAACTGGTGACTGTTCTTGGTTCTTTTATCTTCCAGGTTTTTACCCCAGTATCTGACTCCTGTTTTTTTTTTTTTATTTTTTAAGATTAATTAGATTAATACTTTATCTGGTGACCAACGTGGGGCTCGAACCCATGACCCTGAGATTAAGAGTCTCATGCCATACCAACTGAGTTAACTAAAAAATGAAACCATTGTGTGGTCACAGCTCATTGTATGCACGTCCACACATAGTTGTGTCCTGTCTCTAATATCACTTATTGACAAGGTATGCACTACGGGAGAGGACAGAGTATGTACATTATGTCAGGTACATGATTGATTTCATGTCAGTTTGACTATATTAGTGGATTCCAGACAGCTGGCATAGCCTGTTATTTCTGGGTGTGTCTGTGAGGATGTTTCTACTGGACATTAGCATTTAGATTGATAGAATAAGAGAACATGACTCTTAACAGTGTAGATATTCAACTTCAGGCTTTTTCAGCTTATATTCTATTTGATAGAACCAAAAGGCAGAAGAAGAAATTCTATTTCTTCTTGAACTTGAACCTCTGCCTTCTTCTGCATTTAAGCATCAGTGCTTTTTAAGTTCTAGAGCCTTCAGCTCACACTGAATAAAAACTGCTAGCTTCTGTGGGTCTCTAGATTAGAGATGGCAGATGATGCGACCTACTCATTCTTCTTAATTGCATCATGCCAATCCTTAGAAACGAATCTTCTTCTGTTTAGCTAATATATGTATGATGGAACCTTGTTCTCTAGACAACTCTAACTTAGATATTAGTCCCTTTTTATGCCATATCCTCATGCTTAAACTCTGTCCATGGATCAAGTTATTGAATAAATCACATCCATTTAGACCAGTGGTTCTTAGGGGTCACATATCAGATATATTGAATATCAGATATTTGCATTACAATTCATAACATTAGTAAAATTAGTTTTGAAGTAGCAGCAACACTATTTTATGTTTGGGAGTCACCACAACATGAGGTATTAAAGGGTTGTAGCCTTAGAAGGTTCAGAACCACTGATTTATATGATAAGGGACCAAGGACAGGCAGCTGCCCATCAGTAGAACTAAGAGTTGATTCAGATGTTCCTGATCCTAAAAGCCAGTATCTGGTCTCAGGGACATAGGACAAAGAAAACTATATTCCAAGTACATATGTTTACTTGTTTAGTACCCAAGTAGGAAACCATGTCTTAGAACTTAACTTGGTTTCATAACTCCACATTTGTGTGTCTCTGAAATAAATGACTTTTGATGTGCAGAATGAGATCTCATTTCACAAACAGCTCTCATGGTTTTTGGCATAGCCATTGAGACCATACAGTTTGCTGATTTGCTGAATAACTATGAAGAAAATAAAGTATCATTTCAACAGGTAAACTGTTCTATATTATTTTAGATAAATGATACAAGGAATAGTGATCAGGCCACCACTGCCAGCAGCAGCCTTAGGGAACTTGCTCTAAATGGATGCTCTCAGGATCTAGCCAGAGAGTGGGTCTATCATTCTGGGGATGTCGCCCTAATGCCAATCTTTCTCGAAGCCCTGCACTTGATTCTGGCTCACACCAAATGTTGATCATTACTTCTGTAAGTTAAAGAGTGGCATTATTAAATGTAATAGAAACGAGCCTGGATTGCTACGTCTTTCAGACCTGGGAAACTATTGTCTCACAATGGAAGGAAGTGCATGATAGAGTCGCCTAAGCCTTCTCTTGAATGCTCATCTTGCAGCCCTCCCATCGTGTTATGAAGTCTCACACATTTTCACGTCCAGTGCCACTCTTATCTTCTGCAGTAACTTCATACCTATGTCAGGAACCAATGCAAATGGATCTTCCCCAGTTCTGGCATTGCCTTCCACTAATCCCTCATGCTGTCTATATCTACAGGACTGTAGCCCGGTTTCAGAAAGTCCTGACATTTTATCTGAACCTAAGATCCTACTGCTGGATCTGAAGCTTACCTACTACTGCATTGAGAAATAAAACTGGCCCTAATTTTCAGGTGCCATCAAATATCCTCTTTACTTTATTTGACCTTCTTCTGCCTGCTAGATTTGATTGCCTATAGTACCTACATTCCTGGAACTAGTACTCTCCTTCAATAACAGTCAAAACTGGAACAATCCCTCAGAGAGGTTGGGGCTGAGTTAATTGCTGTTTTAACCCAAATTAATTGTTTTCAAGAATCCTATGCCATGACCAAACAGCCCTGACCCTGAAATTTCAGACTGTCTTGGTTGGGGGTGGGGCGTCAAAAATTTAAGGGTCAAGCTATTCTTTAACAAGCCAGTACACCTTCAACTTTGCCCTCACTGACAAAAGATACATTCCTTCCTAAAATGACCCTTTCCATTTTGAGCACCTCAAGAAGTGCCAATACCTCCATATGGTCTCATTTGATTTCTCCATTGTGTCTGCCTACAATTCCTGGCTCTACAAGCCCATTTAGCTTCTGTTCTACAACCAACCATGCCAGAGGTTTCACTGATGACTCCCAAGGCATCAGCTCGGTGGTTCTAGAGAAGCTTCTGGAGTTATAAGCTTTCATCCTCAACAAATCTGCATTTATTCCTTCAATTAAATAAGAGCCTTGAAAGCTATTGACAAGAACCTGAAGTATTAAACATAACATATAAACCAGGAGAAGAGCTCTGATACAACCACTTTTTCATGGGCATGGGTTTCTACTGGTTGCAGTTCATCTTTTTGAGCCAATTCAAGAGCCTAGTCACCCGAGCTGAATGGTCACAAAGAAACTATTGTGTGGCGCCTATTCTATTGACTTTCTAGATTGAAAGGTCATCTTACTTTCTGAGATGTTTCCCTACTTGGTAGGGAATGATCGTGCCAGCACTCTCAATACTTCTGGAATGCATTCTGGGACCAGGTAGGTGCATTTATAAACTCATTATCTTAGGGGCATTGGACAAATACCCTGACCTCATTCAATCTCAAATTTCTGACCTTTAAAATGGTAATAAGAATGGGTGCCACATCTCTTTTTGAAAAATTAAAATAGATATATCTGTACATTACTGATGAACAGTTATTAGTATTAAAAGGCAGGCAATATTTCCTGGAATGATCCTCAATCCCTAAATGTAAGTGTTTCTTCATCATTGCCTCTTCTTCAGAGCAATGCTCTTCCTTGTCTCTGTAGTTGGTTGCATATTGGTGCTTCATTTTCTTTCATATTAATTCCTGGTGACCATCATCCAGGTTTCTTCTGCAATCACTCCAGTTGGTGCTCTCTCTGCCTACAAGTTCTCCTATCTTGACTCAGCACTTTGGAACTCTAGACCCAATTCTATCCACCTGATACTAACTAGAATTAGCCTCCAATAACCTAGCTTGAGCTCATTTGAGAAAGGAAAGTTAAAGTAGAAGGAAGCTAGCAAAAGGAGAACAAGAATTTATTCCTATTACTGTACATACAGGTGCCTTTTAGGTTTCATGAATGAGGGAGGCTCAATGCTTCTTTGCTTAACAAAGGGAGGGAAATCTGTTTCTCCTGTGTTCCCATTGTTGTGATGTCCTTGACCAGAATACCTTCTAAGAGATGATCTGAGAAGGTTCCTGAAACATCAGGAACTACCCTTCTAAAACAGAGATCACAAACATAAAGAATGAGTAGAGAAACTTAAACTATGACTATAACCTGGAAGGATCCTCAGAGGAGGAACGAGCTCAGGAGTTCCCCTGAGCCATGGAGCGAGAAGGTAATTTGTTTATGGATGGCTGGGCTTTGCAGCTGGGGGAGACTTTTGTAGTCTGCTCTCTGCAGCTTCTCTATATCAATGTTCCCATAGTAATGAGCCTCTTCACTCAAATACGAGTCTTTAAAATTTCCCCACAGCTTAGTTTTGTAATTCCACCTGGCCTAAAGTGTAATATATTGAGAGGTTTAAAGGTCCTAACACAGAACCATCTGAAAAATGAATGGTAGGTAGTGGTCCAGTTGGGTCACAGTCTAAATAAGAAGACCTAGACTTAAAGGCAAGTCTACCACATACCAAGTAAATAAGTAATTGTGATGTGAATCCTGGGCCTTGACAAACCTTAGTTTTCTCCCTTATGGCATCATACTTATGCTCACAATTTTTGATTAAATGCATGAATGAATACAAAATTCGTAACATTCTAATCCATAATAAAGCTTTTTCATTCTTATTTTATTTTTATTTTATATAAAGAATATCATCATTCTTTTTATTATTTTGATTGAGCTATTCATTTTTTTCCACTTCACTCCCTTCCTCCCCTCTCCCCTTCTGTTCTCTCCCATGATGTCATGCTCCCGATTTACTCAGGAGATCTTGTTCTTTGGACCTTCCTAGGTAGATCCATATATGTCTCTCTTAGGGTCCTCTTTGCTGCCTAAGTTTTCTGGGGCTGTGGACCGTAGGCTGGTTTGTCTTTGTTTTATGTCTAAAAGCCACGTATGAGTGAGTACATATTATATTTGTCTTTTGGGGGCTGGGTTACCTCACTCAATATGGTTTTTTTTAGATCCATCCATTTGTCAGCAAATTTCAAGATGTCATTAATTTTTACCACTGTGTAGTACTCTATTGTGTAAATGCACTACATTATCTTTATCTATTCTTCAGTCCGGGGTTCTTCAGCTTGTTTCCAGGTTTTGGCTATTACAAATAATGATGCTATGAATATAGCTGAGCACATGTCCCTGTGATATGCTTGAGCATCCTTTGGGTATATACCCAAAAGTGGTATTGCTGGGTCCTGAGGTAGGTTGTTTCTTAATTTTCTGAGAAATCACAATACTGATTTCCAAAGTGATTGTACAAGTTTGCATTCCCATCAGCAATGGAGAAGTGATCCCTTTACCTCACATCCTCTTCAGAATAATCTGTCATCAGTGTTTTTGATCTTGGCCATTCTGACAGGTATAAGATGGCATCTCAGAGTTGTTTTAATTTGCATTTCTTTGATGGCTTAGGCTACAAAGCATTTCCTTAAGTGTTTTTCAGCCACTTAAAATTCATCTGTTGAGAGTTCTCTATATAGGTAAATTACCCCATTTTGTATTGGATTATTTGTTTTTTGATGTTTCTTGAGTTCTTTGTATATTTTGGAGATTGGTTCTCTGTCCAATGTGGGGTTGGTGAAGATCTTTACCCATTCTGTACGCTGCTGTTTTGTCTTGTGGACCATGTCCTTTGCTTTACAGAAGCTTTTTAGTTTTAGGAGGCCCCATTTATTAAATGCTGCTCTCAGTGTCTGTGCTACTGGACTGGAATTATATTTAGGAAGAGGTCTCCTGTGCCAATACATTCAAGTATACTTCCCAATTTCTCTTCTATGAAGTTCAGTGTGATGGTTTTATGTTGAGGTCTTTGATCCATTTGGACTTGAGTTTTGTGCATAGTGGTAGATAAGGATCTACCTGCATTATTTTACATGTTGATATCTAGTTATACCAGCACCATTTATTGAACATGCTTTCTTTTTCCATTTTATATTTTTAGCTTCTTTGCCAAGAATCAAGTGTTCATGAGTGTGTGGGTTGCATGTTTGATGCAATTCCATTGGTTCTCCTGTCTGTTTTTATGCCAATACCAGACTGTTTTGAGTACTGTAGCTCTATAGTAGAATTTGAAGTCAGGGATTGTGATGCCTACAGAAGTTTCTTTTTTTTTTTGTACAGGATTGTATTGTTTTTGCTATCCTGTGTGTGTCTCTGTGTGTATATTGTTCTTTCAAGGTCTTTGAAGAATTTTGCTATAAATTTGATGGGCATTACATTGAATCTGTAGGTTGCATTTGGTAAAATTGCCATTTTTACTATGTTAATTCTACCTACCCAAGAGTATGGGAGATCTTTCCATTTTCTGAGTTCTTGTCATACAAGTCTTCTACTTGTTTGGTTAGAGTTACTCCAAGATTTTTTATGTCATTTTGGCCATTATAAAGGGTAATGTTTCTCTGATGTCTTTCTCTGCCCGTTTATCATCTATATAAATGGAGGCTACTGATTTTTATGTTAATCTTGTATCTTGCTACATTACTGAAGGTATTTATGAATTGTAGAGTTCCCTGGTAGAATTTTAGGGGTCACTTACGTATACTATCATATTATAGCAAATAGTGAGAGTTTGACTTCTTTTCTGATTTGTATCTGCTTGATCTCTTTTTGTTGTTTCATTGCTCTGTTTAGAACTTTAAGTACTAGCTGGGTGGTGGTGGCATATGCCTTTAATCCTAGCACTCGGGAGGCAGAGGCAGGCAGAGCTCTGTGAGTTCGAGGCCAGCCTGGTCTACAAGAGCTAGATCCAGGACAGTCTCTAAAGCTACAGAGAAACCTTGTTTAGAACCCCCCAAAAAAGACCTTCAAGTATTGTATTGAATAGATATAAAGAGTGGATAATCTTGTCTTCTTGATTTTAGTGGGATTACTTTGAGTTTCCATTTAGTGTGATGTTGGCTGTTGACTTGCTGTATATTGCCATTTTTATGTTTTGGTATGTTCCTTGTATCCCTGCTCTCTCCAAGACTTTTATCATGAAGAGGTTTTGAATTTTGCCAAGGGTTTTTTTTTTTTGCATCTAATGACATGATTGTGTGTTTTTTTTTTTAGTTTGTTTAGATGGTGGATTACATGGATAGATTTTCATATGTGGAACTATCCCTGTATCTCTGGGATGAAGCTGACTTGGTCATGGTGGATAACTTTTCTGATGTGTTCTTGATTTGCTTTGCTTGTATTTTATTGAGTATTTTTACTTCAATGTTCATGAGTGTGATCTGTCTAAAACTCTCTTTCTTAGTAGCATCTTTGTGTGGTTTGTGCATCAGGGTAAATGTAGCCTCGTGAAAAGTTTGGCAATGTGCCTTCTGTTTCTATTGCATGGAACAATTTGAGGAGTATTGGTAATAGTTCTTCTTTGAAATCTTGAAGAATTCTGTGCTGAAACCATCTGGTCCTGGAGTTTTTGTTGTTTTGGTTTTTTTTTCTTGTTTTTGTTTTTTTTTTTTTTTTTTTTTTTTTTTTGGATGGGGGATTTTTAAGACTTTTTCTATTTCCTTAGTAGTTAGAGGTCTATTTAATTTGCTTACCTTGTTCTGAATTAATTTTGGTAAGTGATATTTATCCAGAATAGTGTCCATTTCCTTTAAGTTCTCCAATTTTGTGGAGTACAGGTTTTTGAAGCATGACCTGATGATTCTCTGGATTTCCTCCATGTCTGTTGTTATGTCCCCCTTTACATCTCCAATTTTGTTACTTTGGATATTCTCTCTCTGCCTCTTGGTTAGTTTGGATAAAGATTTGTCTATTTTATTTATTTTCTCGAAGAACCAACTCTTTGTCTCATTGGTTCTTTGTATTGTTTTCTTTGTTTTTATTTTGTAAATTTCAGTTCTCAATTTGATTATTTCCTGTCATCTAGTCCTCCTAGGTGAGTTTGCTTCTTTTTGTTCTAGAGGTTTCAGAGTTCTGTTAACTCACTAGTGTGTGATATTTCCAGCTTCTTTATGTAGGCATTTAGTGCTATGAATTTTCCTCTTAACACTGCTTTCATTGTGTCCCGTAAGTTTGGATATGTTTTGTGGTCATTCTCATTGAATTTTAGAAAGTCTTTATTTATTTATTCCTCAACCCAAATATCCTTCTTTAGTAATACTGAGTTGCTCAGGATACAAAGAGCATTGTGCAAGGGTGTGATGATTTCTATGGCTTACTTTTAATCTTCAATGATATTAATAACATTAAAACAAAATGTAAACAATTAAAAATTAGAGAATTTAGGTGAATAGTAAACAGAAATTGATTTTATGTATAATTTCCCACCAAGAACCTGGCTTTTGTTTTCCTTCTTTCTTTATTCCTTCCTTCCTTCCTTTTTTCTTACTTCCTTCTATCTTTTCTTTATTCCTTTCTTTTTTCCTTCCTTCCGTTCTTTTTCTCTCTTCCTTTCTTCTTTCTTTTTCTTTCTTCCTTTCTTCTTTCCTTCCTTCCTTCCTTCCTTCCTTCCTTCCTTTCTCTTTCTTTCTTTCTTTCTTTCTTTCTTTCTTTCTTTCTTTCTTTCCTCTTTCCTTCCTTTCTTGATTCTTTTCTTTCTTTTATATTCCAACTGCAGTATTCCCTCCCTCCTCTCCTCCTAGTTCCCTCCCCTCCCACCGGCCCTCTCCTCTGTTTCTATTCAGAAAATTGCTGGACTCCCATAGAGATAAACAAAACATGGTATATCAAGTTACAGTATCAATAAGCACCTTCTATTTTTATTTTTAATGTACTTTTAGATAAAAAAAATATTGTCACTTTCCCCCACCTTCCTTCTTCCTCCAGCCTCTCTCAGCTGCTCTCTTTCAAACCTGCTTCCCTTTCACATTAATAGCTCTTGGTTGCCTTTTGGAGGTTGAGGATGGGAGACTATTGATGAAGACACTGCACACCCAGACACAGGACTTAGATAATTCAAACTAAGTCTGCTATGAAAACCTTTTTCTTTTGATCTAGTTTTCATGGCCCTGGAAAATACTGTGTAAGCTGCCAGGGGAGGGAAGCAATTAACCAGCTCTACCCAGCTAGAATACCTATGAATCACAACAGTGACCAGTGTGGCAAGATATGCATGAAGTTGCCACAAGTGGCTCTCACAATCAACAGCCAGTGGCATTCAACAGCCGTTTAATTGAACAGGACTAGTATTGAAAGGCCTACTTAACAAGAGAGAAGTCGTTCTTGGTATTGGACGCATAGTGAGGTTGTGGACCTTAGAAAAGTATCTTCTATTACCATTACCACTATTACTACTGCTAGGCTACTCCAGAATAATTACATGCTGGGTTCTAAATCTCACCCTTACACTCACAGATAAGTGTAGCTACCACCCCTCATCAAAGAAACTTCTATTTACAGCAAATGGAGACCATCATAGAAAACCACATCTAGACACAGCACAGAAATCAACAGAATATGGAGAACTTACCCTGAATGAATGTACCTGTAACACAGCTTCTGCATCTATGGCTTAGGGAACAGTACGGAAGAGGGAACAGAACGATTCTAAGAGTCAGAATGACACAACATCTGCCTGCAAAACAGACTTTCTTAGAATTGGCTGCATAAATAATAGCAGAACAATGGCAATACCAATGAAAATATTAATGTGGGAGGGAGAAATTTCACAAGGTCTCACATCTAGACAAAGAACTACAAAGCAACACAACTAACGACAACTGGGACAGGGAGAATTAAAGTTTGAGCCCCACTCCAGTTGTCCAGTGCAAGGCAGTTGGCCCTGAAACCATCTAGCAATCTACATGGAAACAATAAAAACAGACTCAGCAAGTTGTACTCATATGTGCGCACACGCACACACACACACACACACACACACACACACACTGATAATATGATTCTGAAATGATTCTGTCCTCAACATATTTCTACCTGTAGTTTGGTAATAGAAGATCAATCTGAGTTATTATATGTTACTCATCTTCAAATCACTTTTCAGTTCTCTTCACCATGAAAAGAAATTGAGTTCAGCTCCATGGGCAATAAAAAGGAACAAAATGTAATTCATAGCTCAAGGGATTTATGAATGACTGGGAGAGATAAGAGGAGTGATGGTCATGACTAAAGACCTCTAAAATGCTATCCCATTGGAGGATAAAAGGTGATATGTATTTACCTACCATCGTCTTTGTCCAAAAGCATCTTTTAAATTTAAAAACTTT
Source organism: Microtus ochrogaster (assembly GCF_000317375.1). Lineage (NCBI taxonomy): Eukaryota > Metazoa > Chordata > Mammalia > Rodentia > Cricetidae > Microtus > Microtus ochrogaster. Next base: position 56,629,747 of record NC_022013.1, read on the forward strand.
GTCCTTGTAACACTTTCTGCTACACTATATTGCTGGTTCATTATGATCTCCATTTAATCATTGTGAGAACTGAGGCTCAGAAGGGCCAAATAAATTTCTAAGAAGCCAAATAGTAGACAATAAAAGGAACCTTAAGCACCCTGACTCTTAAATTCTGTCTGTTCTAATAGCTCTCATTAACTCTCAAGAGAGCGAAGGCAGAGACACATTTGTGTTGTCCCTGGGGAGAGAGACTGCTCTAATGCTGGTGAGCAGGGAAGTAAGTCATTCCTCAAGAAAGAGAGGGATCATGGACATACTTTTCTAAACTTGCAACTGTGAAAACAGAAGTAAAGTTTTTCTCATTATTTCTTGATAGGAATACCATAGGTTGGAGTGTCTAAGTATCCTCATATGGGATCATTGATGGCTACAACTGAGAAACATCTAATGATGTTTGGAAATCTTCCCAGAATATCATCTTGATTAAATGGGTCATGGAAATTTTCTAAACTGTGGTCTCATAAAATAGATGATAGATAAAAATACTCAATATTTTAAACTTAAAACATAAAAGGAACAACTAGGTTGGCAATCTTAAAGAACATGTTCTTACAAATAAGTAATGCCATTTTCCTTGTTTTCCTCCTAAATGTGGACTATAAGGCCTTATTACCGAAGGCACAATACACTTTGACATGGGGCTTGTAAGATATGAGCTGAAAGGGACCTTAAAAACTTCTCCCTAAGAACTATCTATCTCTTAGTGTCCAACAGTGCTAAGTGTCAAAAGAGAAAAGCTATCAATAGCCCCATCCTTCTGTAAAACCTATGGAGCACAACAATGGCTAGCATATCACAATATCCTCGAGGGTGAAATAGTGACACTTATGTCTTGGAGGTAACCAACAGCCATATAGTTAGGCATTAAGCCCACTCTGTAGGAAAAAAGATGCCTGGCAGTTTAGACCTAGCCAACTACCAGTGGCCAGAGAGGTCATAGACTCTGGAAGAAAACCCACTACTGCTAGTTTTCTAGACCAGTATAATTTATAATTATTTCAAAAACATATTCTCATTCCCACAGACTAAGTATAGCCTTCACTCTTCACCCAAACAGAAGTTTATTTCTGCAGCAGATGGAGACCACTGTAGAAATCCACACCTTGTTAAAATGTAGAGAAAAACAGACTATGGATTATTGTCTTAGTTACTTCTTTGTTACTGTGATAGACTACCTTATAGGAGAAAGCGTTTTATTTGTACCTTCAGCTCCAGAGATTTAGAGTCCATGAACATTATGGTGGAGTGCATGGTGGCAGGCAGGCATGACACTGGAGCAGTACCTGAGAACTTAACATCCTGAGATAAAACCACAAGACACAGAGACTTCGAATGAGAGTCTTTTGAAAGGACACCTCCAGTGACACACTTCTTCCAAGGCTATACCTCCTAATTCTTACCTGTTGAAGGAGGCCACTTGTTTGTTTTCTGGCTGCTCAGCCACAAAATATTCACACAGAAACTATATTATTTGAATCACTGCTTGGCCCATTAGCTCTAGCTTCTAATTGGTTAACTCTTATATATGAATTTAACCCATTTCCATTAATCTGGTATCACCACATGGTTGTGGATTACCGGGTAAAGTTCTGTCCTGCATCTGTCTCCAGAAGGGGCTACATGGCTTCTCTCTGACTCTGCCTCCTTTCTCCCAGAATTTGGTTTAATTTTCCTCACCCACTTCTGTTCTTTCCTGCTCTGATATAGGCTCAAAGCTTTATTCACCAATAGTATTCACAGTATACAAAGGGGAATCCCACATCACCTCCCATTTTCTGTTTAAATAAAAAGAAAGGTTGTAACTTTAACATATTAAAATTACATATAACAAAACAGGCATCAAGCGAGAATTATAGTTACAATATTTATATCTACTTCATCTCTTATTATAACTAAGGAAAACTATAACTATAAATTCTTCGACTCCATCAAAGACTCCAGAAGAATGTAATATTATTTAAGAAAATAGGAAGTGCATTGCAGGCAACTTCTAAAACTTTAGAATTTACAGATACATCTCATTACCTAAGAAGTTCCACCAACTGGGGATCAAGCATTCAAACCATTAGAGATACCAACCCCAACTGATACATCAACAGTGCAACTTCTAACTAAGGCTTAGGGGAAAATTGTAGAAGATGGGCAAGAAAGTTTTTAAAAGCCAGATGACTAGGAATCTGCTGCATGTTGATGTCTTCTATGTGTGACAGGGAAGCTACATATATAAAATTTTAACAATATGGTATCCTACATAAGACCTGCATAAAACCATTGACATGTTAACATTGATTAAATAAATCTCACAAGGCCCCACCTCTAGATGAGGAACTCTAGGTAATTAATGACTGTTGAGATGAAGAACCAGTCTCCTACAGGAAGGAGCTCCTGATAAATTATCTAATCCCAAGGTTGTCAGTCCTAAAAACATATAAATGCAATCTATAATAAATGGACTTAGAAAGATATGTTTCTAACATGTAACATAACATGAATATAACAAAATAATTATAAAGTAATGGGTTATGAATTTGATAGAGAGTTTAGAAACATTGCAGGAAGAGGAAAGAGTAAAAATGATATGAAGACAGCAAACATCTAGAAACTTGTAAAAGAAATAAAATTTAAATAAAATAATCAAAAAAAGAAAAGACAAGAAAGAAAATAATTACTTTGTAAAGTTAATTCACAGTCATAAATTCTGTTCAGTGCTCATGGGTACTGATTGGATTTTAAACAGAAGGTATTGAGATGTTTGGCCACAGAGGAGCAAAGGCATTCAGTACCTGCAATACTTGTTCATGATACAATAAGGATATGGTCATGGAGCTGCCATGGGTTGCCATGTTGAGAGAGTTCTTATGAAGGAGAAACCCACATAGAAGAAAGCAGAGCTGAGGCTAGAAGGAGAGTTGGGGAGACCAAGCATTGGACCTACTCACATTTAAATTGCACCAGAAATCAGGCCCATTCTGAAATTTTGTTACTGCATAAGCCATTTGTCTTTGAGCTTGTTATTTTGTATTGGAGTTATCTTTACTCATAACCAAGAGCCCTGGCTCATCTGGAAATGAGCTCCTGCTGACTCTCCTACAGTAAAGACACAATCAGGTACATTGCAGATGCGTAGAGTTATTATCGGAATGAGTGAATTATCATGCTCATCCTTATAAACAATTAGGAACGATAACTCAGAGAACTGCCATCTCCTGATATCTATCTTTGTCCCTTCAGTTACTTTACACTATCTTGGCTCATATGTGAAAACATTTGTATGTATCTCTATTGTATAGGAAGAATGCCATATTTCTTTTTAATGCTTGTTTAAAGTATTCTGCAAATAATACATGAATATTTGTTCATCACAAAAGACCCATCCACTCTATTTCTCTCTCATTTGGATCACAGCAGAATTCTGATATATAGTCCAATAGGTCTCCTTTATACTGTCATATGTAGTTAAAGAAGGATCAAGTTGATTATAATCTTTGAATAAAAAACAACATTTTCTTTCTTTAATGTAGGCTGAGGGAATGAGAAGAGTACAACTACTGGGGTTTGGATGAAACAGAGTGAACTGTACAGATTGCTGTTGAAATGCCATGATGAACACCCGGAAGTTTGTCACTTTTTCTATCTACTTTTGTTCATGTGTGATATGTTGAAAATATAAAACAATAAAAAATTTCACTCTAAACCAACAATGTAAACAGTGTAAAGATTCAAAAATTATGAGAATGACAAAACAAGAAACTAAATTTACCATATTTCTACCATTCATAATTTACTATCGTCAAGGCTATCTTACTGAATATTTTTTTAAGTGACAAAAAGAACAACTTTTGTTCAAAAACGGTGAACATTAGGGTTAAAATTCTCAGCACCCAACCAGGAAACTGGAGACTGGCCCCCTCAGAAGCCTGGAGGCTCCCACTGCAGACTTCAGGAACCGGGGAGGGGGGGCGCTCACAGGGGTAATTTTTTAGAAACTTACATGTATACAGTTTCCCAATAAATGAATGGTTCTTTCTCTATTGTTTAACCAAATTTAAAATATGCATGTTTTCTAAATGAGATTTATAAATACATAAGTAAAACCTGATCAAGTTGGTCTAATACTTGTATGTGTATGTTTTCAGGGCTGACCATTTGGTATCAGATAACCAATTGGTGTGTTCTTCCCTGGGGAAGACCATTTCTCCTCTTTTTTTTAATTTATTTATTTATTAAAGATTTCTGTCTCTTCCCCACCACAGCCTCCCATTTCCCTCCTCCTCCCCCAATTAAGTCCCCCCCCTCCTCGCCCGAAAAGCAGTCAGGGTTCCCTGTCCTGTGGGAAGTCCAAGGAACCCCTTTTTTAACACTCCTTGGTTGCCCATAGTTCTTTATCTAGGGTTGAGGGCTCCTGAGTTTTCCCCCATGCACATTAGCTTCTCTACTGTTTTCATCCTTGTTCCATTCATATTTAGACAAGCATGTTAATAAGACTTTATGGGCATGTAGTATCTAACATTCCTAGGATACATGATCTCATAGCAAATTCCCTGTTCCTCTGGCTCTTACACTCCTCCCTCCCTCTTTTCCACAATGATCCTTGAGTTTTAAGTGCAGTTATACTGTAAACCTATCAGTTGTCACTGGGATCCATAACACTCAAATTTGACTTAAGATCCACTTGACAAAGGGAAAATATGTCTGGTATTGTAAACTTAACCAACTAACCAGAGCTATAGAAATCATGGGTTTTGGGAAAAACCTACAATAGCCACTTTATTAAACCAGTATAATCTATAACTATATTCAAAATATTAGTCTCTATACTCACAGATAGGTGTAGTTTTCACCCTCTTATCAAAGAAAATGTTCTTTGTAAGAGATAAAGACTGCTCAGAAAAGCATAACCAATCAAAATGCAGAGTTTGAAACCTAATATGCATGGTTTGCTAATATATATATTTTTATTTTGTTTGAGTAACTTTTTACTTGATTTTTATTTACCTTTAATAGGATTGAACCCCAAGCTTTGATAATCATAGGCAATTAATTCCACAACTGAACTAAAAACTTACTTCATGCTATATTTTTATTTTTTTATTATTTTGCTATTTAGGAGGATTAACATCTATATTTCTGTGTTTTCGTATGTTTGATATTTTTTACGCCAATACTACCATTCAAACTTACTAACCATTTAAACAATTCTTTTACCTCAGAGTTCAATGTAAGTCTTGTTTTTAATGCCTAAAGTTTTATAGAGGGGACCATTATAGTCCAGCAGAATAATGTTGTGATGAGTAGAAATAAGGCACTGGGTTCATCCCCTAGAAGTAAGAAGAAAGAGAAAGATAAGGAAGAGGAGGGATTCAGTCATGGAGGAATATCAGTTCATTTCAATAATCTACATGGTAGGAATATACCCATTAAACTGTACAGACTTCAAAATAATCTAATTTTACATTCTGTCACTCTTACAACCCAGGAGTCATTTCCCATTCCCCAACTGTCCCTCTACAGTAATAGGCTACTGTCTATGTGTTTGCCTAGTTACATTTCCTACACATGAAAGCATGTAATATGTGGACTTTTGAGATGAGCTTTTCTCTTAACATAATGATTGCAAGCACTTTTCTTGTTATAATAGGTTATCTATTTTGTGGATATGCCACATTCTGTTTATTCATTGACTAATTTAAATGCATTTCAACTATCTTCACCTTTTTACTGTCTTTATTTATTCCTTCACATCTTCACCTCTGTGTATCTCTGTGTGTGTGCCTGTCTGTGTGTGTGCCTTTCTATTTGTGTGCATGCTTGTGTGAGTATGTGTGTTTGTGTGCTTTGATCATATCCACCCAATTATCTTCTTACTCCCTTCTTCTTTTTACCGGTTCCTTCTTTCCTTCAATTTCCCATCACATCTCCTTGCCATTTGCAGTGTATCCCAGAGCAAATAATCAGATTTTCTTGCATAAGTATGAATGCTGATCTATTTACTGGTGCATGGAAAATTTACCAATGGCTGAGCAATATGACTTGCCCTCTCTCAGAACGATTAACTGCCTATAGCTCCTAGGAAGGCATGGAGCCCCAGGAGCTCCTTCCCCATCCTCATGGAGTGTTGCTGGACTTGTGCAGGTAATTGCTGCTGCTAAGTTTGTGAGTAGAGCAACCACTTCATGCCCAGAAGGCAGCGTTTTACAGCAGCCTTGGAGTGGGTCATATAGACATCCTATCTATGACTGAGCACTCCACTGTCGCTTCTCTGCACATTGACCAGTGTGAGTCACTCATGATGAGTCACACCAGCTATGACGCCTAAGGCAACAGAAGCTTCTCTGGCCATGGTTGAGAGCCATGCTAATTGGACTGATATTGGTGCCTACCTGAACTCTCTACGATGCGTTGTCCTGTTCTCCCCTCTGAGTCAGGCTTAGTTTCACTCATTCCTTAATGCTGTGCTGCTTTGAACTGTGGGCAGTTTTCACAAGTGGAGACTCTGCTCCGCTCACACGTGTGTTCATGTCTTATAGGCTCCATTGGAAAATGCTGGACCTGGACCTGTCCCTCTCTAGACCTTGCCAAAGTCCTGAATGTTGTTTGAGGATTGTTACCAGATTTTCAGCTCATAATCCCCTTCATACCTGATAAAAAGTTTCTTTCCCCAGTTCCACCGTGTTCTGTTTGCCAGGTTTCAGCACAGTTCCTTACCTGGCTCCTAGTCACTGATGCTCAGGCTGCTGAGCCACTCTAGCAGCAGATCTTTGTGGAAATAAGTCTTCTGTTCTCTTGGTTGCCAGTCCTGAGCACTGAGTCACAGGGACAGAGGTTTTTGCAGTGTCTCCTTCTGCTATTGCTGGAGCTTCTCTAGGTGTGCCCCCACTCTTTAGCTGTATACAATGGCCATTGCTTTGCTCTGAGCCTCCCTCCAGCTTTCCATAGATGCTGCCCAGGAAACTTTGCCTGGCCTTGCCTGATGTAGTCCTTCATTTTTGACCTCCCCGTGTTCTGGCTATGTCTCTAGACACAAAGGAAACAGTAATGAACAAATTTGATGTTATAGGAGAGGCCCCAGCTTCCTGGCTAGCTTAGCCCCAAAATAATCGCACAGAAACTATATTACTTAAAAGGCTGCTTGGCCCATTAGCTCTAGCCTCTTATTGGCTAACTCTTACATATTAATTTAATCCATTTCTATTAATCTGTGTATTGCCACTTGGCAGTGGCTTGCAGGGAAAGATTCGGCATATCTGTCTCTGGTGTCTCCCTGGTGTCTCTCCCCAACTTTGCCTTTCCTTCTCCTTGCATGCTGTTTAGCCCTCCCCCCTCCCCCACCTGCCTACCTAAGTTCTGCCCTATCAACAGGCCAGAGCAGTTTTTATTTGCAGTTTCTTATTTCATTTGCCAATGAAAGTAACACATAGACAGAAGGACCTCCTACACCAATTTGAGGTTAACATATTTGGACTTGATTCAAGAGACAGCACAGCGTTGCAATGAGAGTTCCTTCTAAGACAAGCAGGGAAAGCATGCATATCATAAGCACCTGGCAAAGCAAACTCTCTTCCTGTGATTGAACTGGGACTCTGCCGATCCAGTCTCCTGAGAACACATGTATGGGTGAGAGACATGGGAAGATTCAACTCTCTTGGTGGGATTGGAAGCATGAGATCACCTTTTGTGTTTGTGAAAAATATGCACTGACCCACATATAATTCTTGACTAGAGATTCGAGGAAACCATACCTGGGATGGGTCTTGTGTGTTATCAGATAAAGAAAGGCACACTCTCAGAGTTCTTAGATGCATTAATAAAATAAACTAAGGACATTGTTAGAAGGAAGATCAAAGAGTACGTTTAAAAGGCTTAACCCAGAGTAGACAAGTTGTAGATTTTGACCATCACCTCAAAGACGATGATGGAAGAAAGGAAGAGAGAAAAACCACACCATTTGTAATCAGACACAGAGCCAAAGGTGCTGATTAATTTAAAAAAAAAAAAAGATTAAGAAATCCCAGATCTTTAGGAATACATACCCAGACTATGGCCACCACGGAAAAGAAGTAAATAGTAATGGATAAAAATAAAGAAGTTAATTCTCGTCTGAGTTATCCAGCTCAAGCAAGCTAACTCCACTGCATGACTGTGGTTCCATCAACAACCTCCCTCTTTCCACTTTCTAGGAATTATGAATGATGCCCCTATAAAGATTTGAGCTTGGTTCTTTGTATGGATACGTGTTTCCATTTCTCTGTATATGGAAGCACAGAATTGCTATGGATATGGTAGCCACAGGTTACCATGTTGAATAACAGCCAAAATGAACAACTGAAACATGTGAAATGTAATTTAATGTATGTTTTATAATGTTATTTTTTTTGTCCAAGTCCATGTTAGGTCTGCTAGTGAGGTTTCCCAATGATTTATTTCCTGAATGTCCTCTTGACTCAATCACAGTTCTCTTGGTCTGGTGGAATTGGAGTATGCGTTCTGATACATGTTTATTTACAGATCTGAGCATTCATTTTCCAGCCTTGATGGGTGTGTCACGTCGTGTATACAATGACACCCACTCAGGCAAACTACAGATGTTTTTGTTACTCTGTTTTGTAACTTCTTCCTTTTTTTCTTCTGGGAAATTTTGCCATGTCAATCTCCATGAACTCATTTTTTTCCCCCTCTTTTCTCCATAAACTCTTATCTCTATACTCTCAACTCACTCAGAACAAGGATCTGCTGGATTTTCATATACTCTGGATGGAAAGCTGTTTCTTAGAAAGTAGCTCAGAAATCCATAGAAGGCAGCTCAGAACCCAGAACCATTACTAATCATTTCTCTTTGTTTCTGTCCATTCAGACATCATACTCCTCCCAGAAAAATAGCTCGTCTATTCACGTTGTTCCATTTTCTCACTATTTACAGAAGGCTAGTAAATCCAACCTTTACTCTCTCATGGATAAATGTTTCTACTACATCCCCAAATGGATTTCATGACTATTTTAATAATATATCTAACCAGACCTTTTCATTTCCATTTTGTAATTATGATAAAAATTTCATGAGTCACTGGAGGGTAGAGCATCATGGCTCAAATCCTTGTCTGTGAAGGGGCACACTATTGAGGTGGAAGGTTATCTAGTAGAATGAAATGGGTATATTTCATCACTTGACTGAGCCTTCTTACTATTTAAATACCATTTAGTTTTAGAGTCATTTGTTTTTGCTTTAAACAACAGAATAGTATCCCATTGTATATATGCATCATATTATCATTATCCATTCATCAGTTGAAGGATATTCAGGTTGTTTCTAACAATTGTCAGTAGAGTGGTAATGAACATGACTGAGCAAGTATCTTGGAAGGAGGATGTGGACTCCTTTGAAGGTATGTTCAGGAGTAATAGATCTGTGTCATATGGTAAATTCATCTTTATATTTTTGAGAATTCTCACACTGATACCCAGAGTGGCTCTACCAAAGACTTCCTACATAATACAGGCTAATGTCTTTTTCCTTAGTTGCTTCTGAAAACTTGAAGACCATATTTTCTAAGACAACACAAATATATGACTTGGAGTAATTGAGTTGGTTCTGACATAGGGGCCTCCTCCCTCAGGACTCGCACTTGTAGTATACAAACATGCTATGCAAATGTAGGCTATCTAAGGAGAAAAATAACCAGTAGTTTCACCCAGCTGTTAAGCCTACCAACTACAATGATCAACCTGGCAAGATATTCTCCTTGGTGCAATAATAGCACTTATGTCTCCTGGGGAAATCAATGGCTATCTAATTGGATTTAAGGCATGCTTAAAATGAGGAAACTCATGCTTAGTACAATAATCTAGCCTACCATCCATAGCTGGAGAAGTCAAAGACTCTAGAGGAGAAATTACTACTACTGTTTTCCTGAATCAATATAGCTGCTAACTGTATTATGAATATTTTCTCACAACCAAGGATTAGTGTGGTCTCAGCCCTCAGCAGAGAATCTTCTCTTTGAAGTAGATGGAGGCTACTACAGATATCTACATTTTTTTAATAATGCTGGTAATATATGATACTGGACTGTACAACCCTAATTAGTACATTATGCTTAACTATAAAGGTTATAGAAGAAGAATCCAAATGGGAGG
>NC_022013.1:56643871-56645341 GCF_000317375.1 Microtus ochrogaster
TGGAGGTTTGGTCTGTACTGCAGTTTGAATATGGGCTGTTAATTAAAGACAAGCATAATTTTTATCTCAAAAGTCTCTTGTGGACAGTTTCAAGAAGTATAAAAAAGTATGGTCATGACATTTAGAGTTGAGGCCATTGGGAAGTGACTAGATAATTATTTTGTCACAAGGGATTGAATCCTGGTGACCTTGCCTTTGCATGATGTAGAAGAGGCAACACAAAGGTTGGGACATAATCACATACTTGGCCATGTTGTGACATAAAGGAGCCCTTGTGGGAGTCTGGGAAATGCTTCCAACCTTCAAAATCATCAGGTAACCTAATCCTCTTTTTCTTCTAAGGCAGCTTCAGGTAGATCATTGAAATAATAAAAAGTTGACCCAGTAGGCACCACACTACTGTTCAAATTCAGTTCTGTCAATTTTGCATATCAGGTTTTCTATATTACCATGAAGCCAGGAAAACTAAAAAGGCAGTGGGAAGCAGGTGGTTCAGAAGTTAGGGTTCCCCTCTCCTCTCCTATTTCTCCCACCCCTTGTTTGCCAAAATAATTTTCTCACACTTCTCATTATGGAAGATGGACCTGTCAGGGAGAGAGTTACTGTATTAGTGTGGCAGGAACCCAAGTGGGGAAAAGATCAGGGTATTTTCTGAAGGGTGGCCAAGCAATGAGTGACAGAAGAGGCTAGCAAGATTCCCAATTCTAAGGCTCTCTCCCTCCCCTTGTGCAAGTCAGTGTAGGGACTTGCAATGGAAAGGGCTGCTGCCACTGCGAGCTCAGTTCTTGCTTCCATTTCCTGCTTTTCGCAGGAATTTATCTTCCCAGTTAAAAGGGAACACTGGAGTGCTCTGTAAAAGTTCCATGACCAGTCATAAAGAGACTTCTAGGTGAAAACAGAGAATGGAAAATTGAACTATACTTCATTGTAAGCACTATAGTAGAAGTGTGGTCCAACAGGCAGTCTGAGAGAGGCATGCGCTGCAGTAACTCCAGGAAGGAGAATGAAGGAGCTATAGGACAGGAGAAATGTGCTTGGAGCAGTCAGAATTGTGACTAAGGGGGCCTTTTATTACTTAATAGGGCTTGGAATTTATTTTCAATGGTATTTTATGTGCTGTAATATAAATCACAAGAGTTAATAGATCTTCCACCATGACCTTGCAGACACACAGAGTGGTAACAAGTTTCAAAAAAAAAATATTTGACTTCATTTAGTGATCTTATGACTATTGCTGGTTGTTTTTACTCTTTTATTTTTTGGGAGGCCTGCCACCCAACTCCCAAATAAATCTCATGAAAACTTATTCTTAGTTATGAATGCCCACCCTTAGTTTGGCTTGTTTCCCTCCAGCTTTTCTTAACTTAAGTTATCCCATCTATCTTTTGCCTTTGGGCTTTTATCTTTCTCTCTTTCTGCTTACCTTTCTTTCTTCCCTACTCTCTTCCTTCCTTCCTTCCTTCCTTCCTT
>NC_022013.1:56645441-56670232 GCF_000317375.1 Microtus ochrogaster
CAGTCTTCCTCTCCTCCTCCTCTTGTTTCTCCTTCTCTTTTATTTTCTCTTCCTGTCAGCCCCACCTATCCTTTCTCCTGCCTTGCTATTAGCCATTCTGTTCCTTATTAGACCAATCAGGTGTCTTAGACAGGCAAATTAGCAGAGCTTCGCAGAGTTAAACAAACACAAAATAACAGTATGCAATATATCTTTGCATCCTTAAAACAAATATTCCACAGCATAAGCTAATGTAACACATTTTAAAATAGTTTTACAAAATATTTCTCCCCTTTTTGCATAAATAAAAATGAAATGTTTTTTTTTAATCTATGTGGGAAGTAGAAAAAGACAAGATTTCCTGAGTAAATTGGGAGTGTGGGGATCATGGGAGAGGGAAGAAATGAAGAAGGGAGGAAGAGAGGGGAGTGGAGAAAGATATATAGCTCAATAAAGCAATTTTAAAATGTCATGTTTTAACTTTAACATACTAAAATTATATACAATAAAAACAGTTCTCAAACAGTATGAAAATCTGTCAATGTAATCCACAATAGAAACAAACTGAAAAGAAAAAAAAAGCATGTGACCATTTCATTACTTGCTGAAAAAGCCTTTTTTACAAATCCCATCACTTCTCCATGATTAGGAATACAAGGGGCATTTCGAAACAGAGTAAAGACAATATATAGCAAGCCTTTAGCTAACATCAAACTAAATGGAGAGGAAACTCCCAGTGATCCCACTAAAATCAGGAACAAAACAAGGTAGTCCACTCTCTCCATATTTATTCAATATAGCACTTTAAGTGCTAGCTAGAGCAATTAGAAAACAAAAGGGGATCGAGGGTATACAAATCAGAAAAGAATAAGTCAAACTCTTACTATTTTCTGACAATATGATAGTAAACATAAGTGAGCCAAAAATTCAACCAGGGAATTCTACAACTCATAAACACCTTCAGTAATGGAGGAGTATACAAGATTAATTCAAAAATATTACTATCCCTATTTATACAGATGATAAATGGGCTGAGAAACAATTCAGAGAAATATCACACTTCACAATTGCCACAAATAACATAAAATATCTTGGAGTAACTCTAACCAAACAAGTGGAAGACCTGTATGACAAGAACTTTAAATCTTTAAAGAAGGAAACTGAAGAAGATGCTAGAAAATAGAAAGATCTTCCATGCTCCAATATAGGCAGAATTAACCCAGTAAAAATGGCAGTCTTACAAAAGCAACCTACAGATTCAATGCAAGGGCCAGAAAAATCCCAGCAAAATTTTTCACAGACCTCAAAAGAACAGTATTTAACTTCATATAGAAAAACAAGAAAGGCAGAATAGCCAAAACAATACTGTACAATAAAGAAATTTCTGCAGGCAACACAATACCCGACTTCAAACTCTACTATAGAACTAGAGTAATAAAAACAGCCTGGTATTAGCATAGAAACAGATAAGGGAACCAGTGGAATAAAATTGAAGACCCAGATATCAATCCACACGCTTACGAATACCTGATTTCTGACAAAGAAGAAAATATAAAATACAAAAGAGAAAATATATTCAACAAATGGTGTTGGCATATCTGGATAGAAACATATAAAAGAATGAAAATATATCCATATCTATCTCCATGTACAAAACTCAAGTCCAAATGGATCTAAGACCTCAACATAAAGCCAACCACACTGAATCACATAGAAGAGAAAGTGGGAAGTACACTTGAATGCATGGCACAGGAGACCACTTCCTAAAAATAACTCCAGGAACACAGACACTGAGAGAAACAATTAAATGGGACCTCCTGACACTGAGAAGCTTCTGTAAAGCAAGGGACATGGTCAACAAGACAAAACACCAGCCTGCAGAATGAGGAAAGAGCTCCACATTGAACAGAGGACTGATTTCCAAAATATACAAAGAAATCAGGGAATTGGCCATCAAAAGAACAAACAAGCCAATAAAAAAATGGTGTATGAACCCAAACAGAGAACCCTCAACAGACAAATCTCAAATAGTTGAAAGACACTTAAGAAAATGCACAACATCCATAGCCATCAGAGAAATGCAAATCAAAACAACTCTGAGATTCCATCTTATACCTGTCAGAATGGTCAAGATCAAAAATACTAATGATAGATTATGCTGATGTGGGGTAAAGGAACCACTCTTGCATTGCTGGTGGGAATGCAAACTTGTATAGCCACTTTGGAAATCAGTATGACTTTTTTTTTTTCAGAAAATTAGGAAACAACATACCCCAAGACCCAACATTACCACTTTTAGATAATTATACCTAATCATACCATAGGGACATGTTCTCAACAATGTTTATAACATCATTATTTGTAATAGCTAGAGCGTGGAATCAAACTAAATGACCCTCGACCAAAGAATGGATAACTAAAATGTGGTGCATTTATACAATGGAGTACTACTCACTGGAAAAAAAATGACATCTTGAAATTTGCAGGCAAATGAATAGATCTAGAGAACATCAGATTGAGTGAGGTAATCTAGACCCAGAAAGACAAATATAATATGTACTCAATCATAAGTGGCTTGTAAACATAAAGCAAAGAAAAATCAGCCTACAATTCACAACCCCAGAGAACCTAGACAACAAAGACCCTAAGAGAGACATACATCTACACATAAAGTAGAAAAAGACAAGATCTCCAATTAGGTGTGTGGGTTCATGGGAGAGGGTAGAAGGGGAGGGGGCAGGAAGGGAGGGTGAGTGGAGAAAAATATATAGCTCAATGAAAACAATTTTAAAAAGACTGTTACCACCTTCCAATAGGTGACTTCACCCAGAAAAAGTAAGAATTATATTCACAATATTCAAACTACTTGTATTTAGCATATTCAGAGAAAATACTCGATTATCTATTCTATTTTAGTGAATCCAAATTTTAATACCTAATTAACTTTCTATCATAACTAAGGAAAACTGCAAATATCTACTCTTCTACTCCATCAAAGACCCAGGAGGTTGTAATATTACTCAAAAACAAAAACATCTAACTATCTTGACAGTCACTTAAAGTTCCTCTGCAACATTGGAGCATCTATCTTCAGTCTACAGTCCTAGAGTATCTGGCAGACATGTCTGTGAAGCAAGAATTTTGACAGTGCATCCTGCCTTGTATTTGCAAAATTCATAAGTTGCTGCAGAATATCAGGCAGATTCTTCTGTGAAGCAGGTATCTTTAATGAGTATTCTGCCTTATTTGGGCAAAGTTTTACAGTCCTTTTCCTGTGTGTCTTGAATGTAAAGTTTGTACAGTATACTGTCATGCAGTCCTGGCAACAACAGTTTCTATCCATAATGGCTAGTTTTGCCACAATGAAAACAAACTTCATAAGAAATTTCTTTGATGCTCATCATCTCTGAAATAAATAAATAAAGGAGCACATTTGTCTCATTTTCTAAAAAAAAAAAAAAACCTGTTAAAAGGCATTTTAAATGTTATATTCCATAATCTTTGAAGTGTTTTAAGATCATCTACCTATCTAAAATCTATCCCTATATGATCTTGAAAACATACTGAAAATATGTACAAATTTGATTAAGTGACTAATTACTAATCTGTGTTTCTTGATTATTCTAAATAGTTTACAATAATAATAGTTTTCAAAAACAAGAATTTTATCTTACATTTTTAAATGAGCTTCATAGATACAAAACCTTAAACAAGAGTAGAAACCAATATGCAGTGCGAAAAGCTAATTTTAAATTTGTGTCATTATACTCTATTCTCCTAAATGAAAACAAATATCCATAACCCACCAAATAGCCAACAGCCTCCCATATCAATTACTGGTAATGTGGATGTTGTTTTCCTGGACTGCTTCCTGTTGTCTGTGGGCAAAGCATCTTTAGGATCCTGAACAAAACTGAGATAATGGCTAAGTCTTCAGAAGACCAATGCTAATGTTTGTTAATATCTATCACCTCTCATGTTTCAGAAGGTCTCCCTCAATATAACCTGATCCATATTAAAGAATCCACA
The DNA here is from genome assembly GCF_000317375.1 of Microtus ochrogaster. Classification (NCBI taxonomy): domain Eukaryota; kingdom Metazoa; phylum Chordata; class Mammalia; order Rodentia; family Cricetidae; genus Microtus; species Microtus ochrogaster. Next base: position 56,649,450 of record NC_022013.1, read on the forward strand.
GCTCCCGTTTATTGTGGGGGGAGAAAAGCTAAACCTCTTCTCCAAAGTATTTTTGATTTCCATTTGACAAATACATTCTTTGACTTCATTTTTAAAATTAAGATAGCCCTAAAGTATCTAGGTTGGCTCAATTCTGCAGTCCTGCTCACAATCCCATGTCTCCCAGCAGCTGTCTCTTGCCCATCAGTAATAAAAAATTTAAAATCAACACAATACTATACAGGATATAGACTCCCTGTGTATTTCCCATCTTGCATGGCCTTTTTTATTTTATAGTACCCTTATGATCTCTTTAAAAATGTTATTGTTTTTAAACTATTTTTCTATGACTATCTATACCTATTTTCTTTTCTTTATTAAGCCTCAGCCATTGTATTTACACTAGAATCTGTTTAGAGATGTTTTTCTCTCTGGGCCTATTTTATTGCATTATCTCTAGCTTTTTTTTTCCATGTGAGCAAACTTTAAGCTGCTAAGCTACACTGGATTCTGCACAACGCTGGCAGCTGACCCTGCCTGCTTCTCAGGTTGTGAGAGCCACTAAACTTGGACCCTGGTCAGAGGTGGGTGACCCAAAACTGTGTTCATCCTTCTTGTTTTTGGAAGCCAGTACCTGCACTGTCACAAGCGGTTTTTACTTAGCTTGCCATTTCTTCTTAGTGCTGTCAACTGAACAGCAGCACTCTTAAATGAGCCTTGTCCTTTTCTCCCATTTTTTTTTTGTTAGCTTTCTCAGGTCCTATGGAAATTGGAGAGTCCCATGTTGGTATGCCAAAATGTTGTTGGTTGTTTTTAACTTTTGACTCTTCGGGGGGTCCGCCACCCAGCTCCCAAATAAATCACACACAAAGACTTTTTCTTACTTATGAATTCCCAGTCTTAGCTTGGCTTGTTTCTTGCCAGCTTTTCTTAAATTACCCTGTCTATCTTTTTCCTCTGGACTTTTAACTTTCTTTGTTTCTATATACCTTTTTGTTTTGTTTTGTTTTGTTCTTTCTTTGTTTTGTTCTTTCTTTCTTTTGCTCTTTCTTTCTTTCTTTCTTTCTTTCTTTCTTTTTTTCTTTCTTTCTTCCTTCCTTCCTTCCTTCCTTCCTTCCTTCCTTCCTTTCTTTCTTTCTTTCTTTCTTTCTTTCTTTCTTCCTTTCTCCATGGCTTGTTGTGGAGTCTGGGGGAACTGGCCCCTGGAGTCTTTCTCTCCTCCTCCTCTTACTTCTCCTTCTCTTTTCTTCTCTCTGCCTGCCAGTGGCACCTATTCTTCCTCCTGTCTAGCTATTGGTAGCTTTTTATTAGACCAATCAGGCAAAATAACACAGCTTCATTGAGTTAAATAAATACAACACAAAAGAATGCAGCAATCTTGTCATCATAAAAAGCAAACATGTTCCACAGCATAAACAAATATAACACATCTTAAAATAACATCCCACAACACATGAGTGACTATAGTTATAATCATTTAGAGATTTATCATCATTTTTCTTTCTGATTTTATGTTTTCATCTTAAATAATCACTACTCTTATCGCACTACAGATCTCAAAGATTTGGCATTTGCTGTACAGTGCTGCAGATTTCCTTCTCACATTAAGGAACATTTATATTTCCCTCTATTAATTTGTTAAATAAATTGCTAATTTGAAACATGATTACTAAGAACTGAGAGACAGAAACTAGGGTTCAACCTGAAGATTAGAAAAACAAAACAGCCAGCGCTGGCTCATACCTCTACCTCAGTCTGGAATGGTGATCCTCCCTTTAGGAATCTCAGAAGGAGACTGAGACGAAGAAGAGCTACCTCATCCTGTTTTGTAATCCTCTCTAGTTCCGGGAATAAGGGTGCACAGCACTACCACCCAGTTTCTATGACACGCTAGTGTGGCTACTGGGATTAAAGGTGTGTGTCATTGTGGCTGTTGGGATGAAATGTGTGTGTCATACCTGCCTGGTCTGTAAGACTGACCAGTGTGGCTGTTTTACTTTTCTGATCCTCAGGCAAGCTTCATTTATTAAAATACAAATGAAATGTCACTACACTCATTTTTTCTAACGCCATTTAAAATCTTACGTTTGTAAGACAGTCTTAGAGTACGGTGCCATGTATGTTCTCTGAACTGATATGAAAATAAGTTACCCACAGTGCATTAGTGAGCACGTGACTTTCAGGTTTAGGCTCCTGAATCACTTTTTGCCTCTCCTTGTCACTTACATTCAAAGGCAAATAAAATTCTTCATTTGTCCTGTTTTGATTCCTATACGTGGAATTCTGCTAATTGCAACCCAGTGGTATTGTTAAACATCTGTTGTCCAACATATTATTTTATCTCCACATCTTTACTAAATTGATCTGCAGTTCTGGTAGGATTTGGAACTGATTTGGGTGGGCTCAAGATTCATCTATACATAAATTTACATATTTCATAAGGGACTGTGCAATATTCATTAGGCTATTTCTATAATGGTAGAAGTAGTTAATTATTGGAGTGCTTAGATGTATGAATTCATTAGGTGTCATGAAGATGCCAGTGTCCTATGGTATCATTTTCTCATTTATTAGTTAGAACAGTATTTACATGTTTAATTAGCATATATTAATTATGTATAAATATGTTATATTATATTTTAAAGAAAATTGTGCTTATCCACTTTATTATATTTTGAGATTATAATGTGGTTTCATCATTATGAAACGTTTGTGCATGTATAGAATGTACTACTATCAAACTCACCACCCCACTTACCTTCTCTCATCCCCTTCCACTCATGCTAATTTTTTTGCCTCTTTCAAATTAATCCTTTATTCTTTCATGATTACTGGGTTTTGCTATCTTGTGATCCAATGAGTTTTTTTAAGGTTGTTTGCAGAAGTATGGGCGAAGCTTTACTAATGAAAGTAGGGGCACCTTGCCACTAAGGAAATTGTTTTCTTCCTCCAAAATCAATGATAGCTACATATAAATCCTCAGTGAAAAGTGATGGTCTATGAGCCCTTCTGCCTTCATAGACCCATTCTTGTTGAGATCTTGTGCCAATAACCATAGCTACTGTGAGCTCAAATGTGCAGCAATATCCCGGTACCTGGAGTTAAGTTTCCATGCCTCTTCTATTCCCTTCTTCTAACTCCTATATTTTTTCTTTCTCTTCTGCAATGATCCATGAAGGATATTCTAGGTTAATCTTTGTTGCTGGGATAAATATCATGATGAAAAGCAACATGAAAAGGGTTGGGTTTGCTTCACTTACACTCCAAGATCAATCACTGAGACAAGGCAAAGCAGGACTTCAAATAGAAAGTCTGGATGAACAGTGGTTTTTGGCTTTCTTCTCCATGTCACTCAGGTTCTTGTTCAGCTAACATTCTTATATAGCTCAGACCCACCTGCTTAGTGATGCTTCTGCCCAAAGTAGGCTTGTCTCACATCAGTCTTCAATCGGTATAATCCCCCATAAACAGAGGCCAAACTGATTTGGCCAATCTCTTAGTTGAAGAGACCTGAAATGATTCTAGGCTGTGTCACGTTGAAGGCTGAAATTAGGACAGAGGATGTGATACAGATGTTTGGCTTGTGTCCTGGCTCTCAGCAGCCATTTATTCTCAACACTTGGACAAGTTATTAGTCTCTGCAGTCATCACTGACCGCTGTACAAAGACGCTTCAGTGACCAAAGTCGATAGCAACACTAATCTATGGCATAATCATAGTTATTTAGGAGGCAATTTGACAGGCACATTGTGTCCATTTCAGCTAGGATACTTTGATAATGAGAGAAGTGCCTTGTAAGCTTTCTGGTGACTTAGTAGTATGGAATGGTGATAGCATGTTTAATTTTTCCCTTTCTTTTGAAGTTCCAAAGATGACCAAAGTGGAATATTTTTATCTTTAGATATCACTTTTTTGTACTCTGTAGTTTTACCTACTTGTGTGTTCAATTTGGTCTTAGAACCCAGCTATAGTGTGAAAATTACCTTCACTTATGACCAATCAAAACATACTGGAATCGACTTCAGATTTATTTAAACATAACCCCACTCTTCTTCAGTGAGGAAGTTGTTATCCAACATGACACAGTTCTACAAAAATCTTCTTAGATCTTCCATGCTTTATGATTGTAATTAGCCCCTCTGAAGACAGTTATGGTTATTTTGATGAAAAAAGTCACTTAAAAATAAAAGCTGTGTTATGGAAGTTCTTCACTACTGGTTTATCAGGCTATATTTTCAACCAAATGGGTTACAGCTAGTTGAGTTGTAGGCTAAAGGGGTCGTAAGAGATCCTCACAAAGCCCAGGCTGTTGCCAAGGCTATAATTGTTCTCCACAAGTGGACAGCAAGTCTGCATTTCTTGGCCTTACATGGAAAAACAAAACAATTGCTTACCTATAACTTTCACCCCATGGGCTAGTTTTCTTTGCACCAAAAGACTGCATATTGCTAAGGGGACAATGTAAACACCAATCCAATCTAAAATGTTGTCCAATCTGCAAGGTATTCTAGGGGAATGGTGGCACAAAGACTTTGGGAGGAGCCAACCAGTATCTGATTTGACTTAAGGCCCAGTCCTCAAGATAAAACCCATACCCAATGCTGCTTGAGTGATCATGAACCTGAGAGTGGCTAGCCCAGGAACCTAGAGATAAGCCAAATATTAAAAGAACATAGAAATAAGGTAACAGTTCCATTCTGTTGTGTTCACAGCTCAGTGCCTTTCTCAGCCGTCATTAGAGAAGCGTCCTTCAGTAGCAGATAGAGACAAACATTGAGCCAACGTTTAGACATTGTGCTGGGAATGGGAGGCCTTGGAGCACTCAGTCCTCAATAGGGTGTCTCCATCAAATCCTTCCCCTTGGGACTCAGAGAACCAACCGTAAGGAAAAAAGACAGAAAGAGTGCAAGAGTCAGAGAGGGTAGATAACACCAAGGAAACGAGGCCTTCTAAACAAAACAGGACCGGCACACATATGAACTCAGAGAGACTTCGGGTAGCGTGCAGAGGACCTGCATGAGTCAACAACAGCTGGAGTATTAAAACTGAAAGGTGAAGTGGACACATGTCTCCATCCCCGAACCAGAAACTCTCTCCACTTGCAAATGAAAATTCAGTTTAATCCAAGGGAATGTCACTATTCATCAAGGGTAGGTTTAGACTGCATGCCCATCAGTAGATTATCAACATTTACACAATGGAGTACTACTCAGCAGAAAAAAAATGACACCTTGAAATTTGCCTGCAGATGGATGGAGTTAGAAAACACCATCCTGAGTGAGGTAACCCAGACCCGGAAAGATGAGCATGGTATATACTCACTCATAAGTGGATACTAGCTGTAAAGCAAAGCATAATGAGCCTATAGTCCATGACCCTAGAGAAGCTAAGTAACAAGGTGAACCCTAAGAGAAATATATATAGATCCTCTTGGAAGGGAACTAGACAAGATCTTCTGACAAAATTGGGAGCATGGGAGTGGGGGGGAGAAGGGAGGGTGTAAGGGAAGGAGGATGGAAGATGAGGAGGGGGGAAAGAACTTGAGAGACTGGGATAGTCATATAGGGAAAGGACAGAGACCGAAAGCAAGAAAAGAGATATTTTGATTGAAGGAACATTATGGGGCTAGCAAGAAACCTGGGACTAGAAAAATCCCCAGGAATTCACAAGGATAATCCCAGCCAAGATTACTCTAAGCAATAGTGGAGAGGGTGCCTGAATTGGTCTTGCCCATAGTCAGATTAATGACTGTCTTAAATGTCACCATAGAACCTTCACCCAGCAACTGATGGAAACAGAGGCAGAGAGTCACAGCAGAGCACTGGACTCAGCTCCCAAAGTCCAGTTGAAGAGTAGAAGGAGTAAGGATATGAACAAAGAGGTCAAGACCATGATGGGGAAACCCACTGAAACACCTTACTTGAGCTAATGAGAGCTCAACAGCTCTGGCAGGACAGGGAAGGAACCAGCATAGGACCAAAGTAGACCCTCTGAACATGGATGGCAGCTGTATAGCCGGAGCAGACTGCAAGGCTATTGGCAGCGGTACTAAGATTTATCCCTGCTGCTTATACTAACTTTTTGGAACCCATTCTCTTTGGATGCATATCTTGCTCAGCCTGGATTTACGTAATGGGGAGGACCTTGGTCCTTCCTGGGAGAAATGTGTCTTGCCCTCTCCGGGGAGTGGATGTTGGGAAGGGGAGAAGGTGGAGGGAATAGGAGGAGGGGAGGGAGTGGGAACTGGTATTGGTTTGTAAATTGAAAAAAAGATTGTTTTTCCTTTTTTAAAAAATAAAAAGTGGAAAAACAGTACTTTAGGACATAGTGGGAGACAATAGAACATCACACACTTGTTTAATGAATTTCACAACACAGAAACCAAATGGTTTCAAAAAAAAAAGGAACAAGCAGAACAGGACTGTTATCCACAGTACATTTATTGTATCAGTTTGAGAAATTTTGTTTCCATTGTCTTTTGAGAAATATCCTGCTATGGACACATAGTCAGATGACTGGGATTTTAGTCAACTTTCCTGGTTCTACTCAGAATGTTTCACCAAACAGAAAAAAAAAAAACAAACTAGTTTCACCTTTTCTATATAACTTTTCAAATTTTCAAGAATCTTACTCTGAAATCAAGTTTGTAGAACAAACTACATTGAAAGAAATGTAGTTTCTAACTTTTTCCTTCTATAAAATTTCTATTCTCTTTTACCCCACCATAGTTAAATATAGACATCCAAGCACTTACATACACAGTTTCATATTCTCACATTTTTTAGACAAATGGTAGCAAGCTATGCACATTTTATCTTCTATATTTATATCATTCTAATTTTAGTATTTGTGCTGCTGAGGCAAGCACTATCTTTTTATTTTTAGATGGTATAATATTACAGAAAGTTCCAAATTAAGATGTTGAAATAATACTGTTTATAACTGTCTGTCTTGCATAGCTATATGGGTTGTCCCAAATTTTCTATGAATATTTAAAATATTCCTGGAAAGAAACCAGGACAATATGATTTTTTTTTCATGTCAATGTACATTTTGACATACATTCTTAGAAATAGAATTGTTGGGTCAAAGGGTAAATTAATCTGTAATTTTCCCAGCAATTGCCTTGTGTGCATACATATTTTGCTTATTTTTGACAAACACACAGCAAACTCAGTGGTGTTTTTGTAGACTTTTTATCTCATATTGTTTTGTCTGGGCATATTTTGTCTTATCGGTATTTGCATTTGTATTTTGGCATACATTTTTGTGGAACTTTTTTGTTATCTGTATTTCTTGATTTATTTGTTTTTTTAAAGAGAGAAGTAAAGAAAGAGCATAGTGTTAGGTGAGTTAGAAAGGACCTGGAAGGAGTTGGGGGAAGGAAAAAGCATTACCAGAATACATTGTATAACTGTTTTTATTAAAAAGAACGTTGTAAAAATAGATTTTTTTTTTGGTATTTTGAGATAGGTTTTCTATGTGACTTTGATGCCTGTCCTGGAACTAGCTCTTATAGACCAATCTGGCCTCTAACTCACAAACATCTGCCTGCCTCTGCCGCCTGAGTGCTGGTATTAAAGGTGTGCACCACCACCACCCAGCTAATATAAGTAGAATCTTTCAAGGTCTTTGTGGTCAAAGTTATTTACTTAGATTGCCCTTGAGCTATAGCTAAGTCCTGTCAACAGTTTTTGACTTTTAAGTATAGTTTTATGTAGTGTGTGTGACACAGTTTAGCTATTTGATCACTAAAGAGAATTGTAACAACCCAATATTAATAACAACCCAAATTCTCTTGGGCTGATACAAACAAAACAGTTTGATCTTAGATAGACAAATGTTAATTATAGAAATAATAGATGATGAGAATCTTGACCTTGAGGAGGATAAATCACTCCCGGTCATGTGGCTAAACCAATACAATCATTTCAAATTGCAAAAAAACATAAAGAAAATTGCCTGGCTTTACTCAAGGAGAGAGAGAACAGCTAAAGAAGAGTCATATGGATGTGAGGGTATTGACATTTTTGCTAAGGGGATGGAGTCATGACAAGGGATATAAGTATACTGTAACAAACTGGGAGAGGAAAGGGACCCAACTCTACTCTAGAACCTCCCAAGGCAGCACGGCTCTGCCAGTACTTTGATGTTAGCCGAATTATATTTACTCTGGGTCTCTGGCCACCTGAACCAGAGGAATTGTAATACAATAAATTTTATAAACTAAATAGAACTTACAATATGGCCCAGGAGTTACATTCTTTTTGTGTTTTCACACCCCCATCATGTTTTTAAAACACCGTATGCATGTGTATAGGAGGTATTCTGCATATTATTATTAAATGGGTTTGTGGGCATGCCAAAGAATTTTCTACTTCTGATATTTCATTTTAAAATGACAATAAATTTACTAAGACACAAGCCCTTTGTAATTTGTGGAGCATCTACATTATAAGTACAATTTACTGTAGCATACATGACTTTTAATTGTGTGTGTGTGAGAGGGGGGGGGCAAAGAGAGAGAGAAGCAAAGAGAGAGAGAAAGCAGGTACATATGTGTGTGTGTTTGTGCCTATATATTTATTTCAAAGTCAGTGGTCATCCTGGGGTGTATTCCTCAGAAGTTGTTCACCTTGGTTTTTGTTTGTTAAGATGGAGTATCATTCTATAACCCTATGCAGACCAAGATGGCTTTGAACTCATAGACATTTGCCTGCCTCTGCCACCAAAGCCAGATACCTGGCTTTTTCCTGAGGATTGCCACATAGGTTAGGCTGTTTGGTGGCCAGTAAGCCCCAGGGATGAGCCTGTAACTGTTTCCTCAGTTCCCATTTTATAAGCCTGTGTCACCATGCCCATGACATGAATAATTTAAACATGTTTCCTCTAGGCCTTTATGTAGTTTGTCTTTTTAATATCTGAAGAGACAGAAAATTTTAATTCAGATAGCCATTTTATCAGTATTTTCTCTTATGATCATATCTTGACAATGAAAGCACTTCTATCTGACCAGTCATCCTGAAGACATTCTGTGATTCTTCAAAAAGATTTATGTTTTACATTTTATATTTACATTTATGCTGTATCTTTCATTAATCTGTATGTTATGTAAGATTTTTGAATGAGGTTATAGTATTGCTTGCCTATAGTTACCCAATTGAAACCTGTTCCATGAATTATTCTTGTTCTTTTTGTCTAAAATTGATAATTATAAATAGAGTTAGTTCCCTGATCTCCTCTTGTTGCACTGATATTATGCCTTGCTCTGACAGGACTCCCCACGTTCTCTTAATATCTTTAGCTGTACAGCACAGCCATAAGTTCAAGAGGGAAGAATCGGGCACAGTCACAATCTAAAGAAAGCAAACTCAAACTCCAAAAGTATGAATAACTAAATGTCAAATGTCTGGGATTCACTCACGATTTTCTAGACTCTTCCAAAGGGCTAGAGTCCTCTGGTTCTGTGCTCTGAAGCACACACAGCTTATCTTCTAGGCTCCAGCTGACTCCACTCCACAGCTGCTTCTGTTCTTGGTGGCCATTCTATTGTACTGCCATCTCCAAAATTCTGGGATCTTCTGCTTCAACTGGGCTGTACTTTGTCTGACAGTTTTTCTGGGCTCTCTTCAGAGACTCCAACCATGGCACACAGTTCCAAGTCTTAGCTGCTTTCAATGACCCTTTCATGCCTTCAAAACCAGCTCCACCTGGGTGACTCTCACACTACCAGATTTGATTTCAAGTATGAGGTACAACCGTGGTCACATCTGGGAACACAGCTTCTATGAACTGAGCCACTTTAATGTTGGTCTCTTGCTAATCACAACTTATTCTTCACCTCCAACTGATCAGAAACCACAGATTCTTCACACAAAAGCCCTGATAGAGTCTTTTCTTCCTTCTGGAGAGGCTTTCATTGTCGATACTGCTCTCCAAGCTACTGAAAAACAGCTTTCTGAGCTTACAACATTCAGTGGCTTTTCTGCCACAAGGCTCCTAATAACTTAATGGTCAGGTGTGTCGCAGAATTATCCTGCTCACCTGGTATGAATTTTTTCTTAGTTAGGGTTACTATTGTTGAAAAAACCACCATGACAAAAAACAAGTCGGGGAAGAACGGGTTTATTTGCCTTACACTTCTACCCAGTAGTGTATTATAGAAGGAAGGCAGCACAGGAACTCAAACAGGAAAAGATGCTGGAGGCAGGAGACGATGTAGTAGCCACGTAGGGATGCTGCTTACTGGCTTCTCCCCACAGTGTCTCAGCCTGCCTTCCTACAGAACTCAGGACTATCACTCCAGAGACAGATGGCACTCCCCATGATGGGCTGGACCTTCCCAAGTCAATCCTTAATCAACAAAATGCCTTACAGATGGACCTTATGGGGGCATTTTCTTTATTGAAGTTCCGTTCTTTCAGTTAATTCTGGCTTGTGTCAAGTTTACATAAAATTAGCCAGTCTTCCTGAGTCTGTATATTGTGACAGGGCTATTCTTTACAGCTAATATCCACTTATGAGTGAATAAAAGTTTGTCTTTCTGGGTCTGGGTAATGTCACTCAGGACAATTTTTTTTCTAGTTCCGTCCATTTGCTTGAAAATTACATATTATTTTTAACAGCTGAGTAATACTCCATTGTGTAAATGTACCATATGTTCTTTATCCATTCCTCAGTTGTAGGACATCTAGGTCCTTTCCAGATTCTGGGTTTTATAAATAAAGCTGTATCTTCTACTGTTAGGAGTCCCACAAGAGGACCAAACTACAACTATAATATGTGATATGGAGGCTCCCTGTTTTTCTGTGGGCTCTAATGAGCCCAAGTTAGTTAATTCTGTAGTTGTTCTAGTGGTGTTCTTGACCCCCCTGGCTCCCACAATCTTTTGTCCTCCAACTTCTACAGAATTCCCTGAATTCCTCCTAATGTTTGGCTATTTCCATCAGTTTCTGAAGAAAGCCTCTCTGATGACAATTGAGCTGGGTACCAATATGGTCACAGGAGATATCCAGTTAGGTCTGTGTGTCTACTATTTCTAGGAGTCTTAGCCATGGTCATCCTTGTAGATTCTGGGGAGATTCCTTTGTGCCATGTTTTTAACTAACTCTGAAATGCCCCTGCTTCTAGTAGTCTCTTTCAGTTCTTTACCTCTATCCCCCTATAACCTTATCACGCATGTCCCATTCTTGCAGTTAAGTAAATACACTGAACCTGATAGAAGAGAAAGTAAGACATACCCTTGAACACATTGACACAGGAGACAACTGCTTGGACAAGACACCAATAGAGTCAACACTAAATCAACACTTAGTAAACAGGACCCCCAGAAACTGAAAAGTTTCTGTAAGACAAAAGACACTATCAATAGGACAAAATGGCAGCCAACAGAATGGGAAAAGATCTTCACCAACACCACATCTGACAGAGGGCTGATTTCCAAAATATATAAAGAACTCCAGAAACTAGACATCAACAAACTAAATAATCCAATTAAAAAGTGGGGTACAGATCTAAGCAAAGAATTATCAACAGCAGAATTTCAAATGGCTGAAAAACATTTAAAGACATGTTTAACATCCTTAGCCATCAGGAAAATGCGAATCAAAATGACTCTGAGATTCCATCATACACGTGTCAGAATGATTAAGATCAAAAACACAAGTAACAACTCTTGATGTCATGGAGAGGATGTGGAGAAAGGGGAACACTTATCCATTGCAGGTGGGAGTACAAACTTGTCCAGTAACTTTGGAAGTCAATATGGCATTTTCTCAGGAAAGGGGACTGACTGATGGGAGCAAACTGGGTAGGAATACAAAAGGGGTAGATCTTGAAGAGCTGAAGGACAAGGGATGGATATGATAAAATATGCTGTACAAAATTCTCAAAGAAATAACATAAGAAAATGAATTATACCTTTTTAAAAGGGAATCTAAAAGCATAGCTAGTTATGCATGGAAATTTAGCAGCACAAAGAAAACTGGAATTCAGTAGGAAAAAAAACATTTAAATCAGTGATTTCAGTACGGCTTACAAAAGACCACATTTGTCATTGCTGCTAATGCAGATTTTTCAAATGGTCACAAAATTTAAGTAAATTGTAAAATTACCAGAAAACCTTTAGGTGAACCATTTATAATTTGTAAGTTGAGAAATAATTTTAATCTATTACTCAAAACCTAGAAGCTTTATGATGAACTAAGCACATACATCATGAAAAGCATTATATTTACAAAAATACCATAAGCAAGTTAAAAGAGCACATTATGTACTCAGGAACTAAAACGTAGCTGTAATAATACAAATGAATTCTGAGTTTTCCTAGCAAAGTGGGAGGTTTCAAAAATAGAAGAGAACAAAGCCAACAACTTTACAGAAACAGATTCAATAAACAAAAAAGTTTTCAGAAAAAGAAATGCAAATGACCTGAAATCACATGAAAAGATGTTCAAACTTGTTTATGAAAGAGAAATGAAAATTTAAATTATAATGAGATATTAGTTCTCACCCATCAAAGTGGCAAGAGAAAAAGATCCCCAGCTGTCCAATGTAGCGCATGATAGATCTGTGTAGGAACAGGTGACCTTGTGTGGTGCCTGTGGGAGTGTACATGGTCTGACGATTTTAGAGGAGATTTTAACAAAATTACCTTGGAAGTATTATCTATAAAGACCACATATATATATTCACTCTTGGACTCAGCAATCCCACTTTGAGAACCTCTCCTGAAGAGGCACATTACAGTAATTGCAAATTTCCCCAAGTACCATTTATGCCCATCATTACTTGAAATTTTCATAGTTTTAAAATTTGATCTTCATACTGAATGGCCAAATAAAAAAAGCAAATATACTATCATATCAGGTATTAGCTTTTAAAAACACTTAGACTTCCGTCTTTCCTGTTATTTGAAATTCAGAGTAAAATAAATGTCTCTCCTAAGGGGGTAGCTATCACGTCCTTCCCCAGCTGACACACAAATACACATTTTTGGAAACATATTACACAAAAGAAGATATCATTGTGGTGAAATGGAAGTGGTAGTCCGGATAAATATCAAAGAAGACCCTAAAGCTGTGGAGCTAAGGAGTGTGATATAATGAGGTTATAGTGGAGTTCAAAGGCACTATACAGCCTTCGGAATTGAAGAGAAAAATTCATTTCATATGAAAGCAAAAGGATATTTCAAGTCTGAATCACTACATTTGGCTCTAAGTCAAAATTGAATAATTATGTCTGATTTTGACTCGTTCTGTGTTGCCCTAACCTAAAGGTTGGGAGAAAAAAATGCTAGTTCTAGGGAGGATTGTAGAACCTCTCCTCCAACAGCACCGGTGAGCAAACTTCCCAACTGCAGTCCAAATCAGGCTTGTTTAACTGAGCCAGGTAGGGTGTAAAACCTTGCGAAGTAGAGCCAGCCCCAAGAAAGCATGCCCTGAAGGCTGTAACCCAAGAGATGCAAGACCCTCTCCTGGCTGCAGTGCTCTGAAATGATAGCTAGAGCCTCCTCAGTCCACACAGGTAATTGCATACAGATCTGAAGGATTCCCTTTCAACCAGGCTGCCTCCACTCCTGCTGTCATTCAAGGGTATGTCCTCAGGCTAGAGTGATCAGCCCCTTAGCCTGGGAAAGACCTGCATCTGGTTGACATAATGACCAGTATGAGCATTCTGAGACGGCATGCACACCGTGTCCTTGCTGTCCAGACTGTATTGCACTAAAGGCAATGGGGTGTAGAGAAAACATGGTCCAGCAGCTGTGAAAGCTGGAGACTGGGGGAAAAATGACTGTAAGGAGAGGTGGGATTGATTATTTTCTTGAGGGTACTTGGCCAGGTTCTTATTTATGGTGGAACTTACTTTGTATTTTGTCAAAAATCAGAGCATAGTGGTTAGATTTTCCTATAAAATATTTTGAGAACATTTCCAGTTTAATCGATTTCTCTATGCTCTTGCATATTTCATCTTTTGGTTAAATATTTTTGAGAGGTTGTCTGTTTATATGTTTGTTAGTATACAAAAGGAGCTATGAGCCAAAAAAAAAAAAAAAACTTCTGAAGAAAGGAATATTATCCATGGATTCATCATTTGGTGGATTGGATTGCCAAACCTATCAGTCTTTTTTTTTCAACCCTATCGATCTTAAGCATAGTTTAATGGCCCTGCTTACCTCTCAGCCATTATTCAAGGTTTGTTAGTTGTGAATCAAGATCTAAGCATTTGTGTTTGATTTTGTTTGTGTGTTGTGTGTGTGTGTGTTTGAGAGAGAGAAATAAGAGTGTGTGCATGTTTGTGTATGTGAATGATTATGTGAGTATGTGAATGTGTGTATGACAGAGAGTAATCTTGTTGATTCTTATTATACCCTTTACCGATGTTTAGTCCAACTCTTGAGCCTCCATACTCTACTTCCAAACATCCTCCTCCTCAATTCCTAAGAAGAGGCCTACAGAGTGCCTACTAAAGCCTCTACTCATCACGTTCTTACTTTCAGTCAGTGACAAGCTGATGATGATAATTAGCTTCTTGCTAAGTCACCAATGTTATTCCTGTCTCAGTTGTTGTTGAGTCATTTACTTGAATCATTGTTAGTCAATTTTCCATCACTCTGACAAAATATTGGAGATCGGGTCCAAGGAAAGAGGAAAACACATTATTTTGGCTCTATGTTTCAAACATTTTAGGTCATAATAACTCTGTTGAATCGGTGCCCCAAGATGCCCTTCAAGGGAATTCTTCAGTGATGTAACTCCTCTTACCAGGATCACCTCCTAACCTTCCCCCATCTTTCAGAGGTACCCTACTTAGGTAACAAGCCTTAAGTATACAAGTCCTTGTGGAACATTCCAAAGTCAAACCATAGTAGTCACCCGGCTGGCATCCCTTATGACTTTCAGGGAATATCTGCTTCTTTCCTCCTTTTAGGTGCATTGCATGTTATTTCACCTGGTCTTAGTTATACTGGTTTAAAATTTTATCTGTCTATTTATTTATTTGTGTGTGTGTATATACATGCCAGTGCTGTGGAGGCCAGAAGAAGGCAATGAATCCCATTGAGATAGAGTTACAGGCAGTGTTAAACCATGCCATGTGAGAGCTACGAACTAATTTCTTATTTCTTTTGCAAGAGTAGAAGCCCTTTTAACCGCTGAAGCATTTCTTTAACTGGTGTGGGAGGTCCTTTTGTCTATGTGTTGCTCTTATTGGTTAATAAATAAAGAATCTACCTTGGACTGTAATAGGGAAGTGTAGAGCTAAGTGGGAAAAACTAACTTGAATGCTGGGAGAAAGAAGGCAGAGTCAAAGAGATGCCATGGAGCTGTCAGAGGAAACAGACATGGGTCGCCAGCTGGAACCTTGCCAGTAGGCCACAAGACTCATGGTAAAATATAAAATAAAAGAAATGGGTTAATTCTATATGTAAGAGCTAGCTAGCAATATGCTTAAGTGATTGGCCAAGCAGTGATTTAAATATTATCGTTTCTGAGTGATTATTTTGGGGCTGAGCAGCCAAGAATGAATAAGCGACCTCCTACAACAACTTCCTGTGTTGCTTAAAGTAATCAATGGGGAAATGAGCCTGCCATGTATGAGTATGTAAGATGAAGTTCTGTGGGTGTTCTGACTCTGACAATGAACTAATGTGAATCTATAGCCTGGTCCATGTGATGGCCTATGAGATAAAAAAATATCAATTTATTGCAAACTACAAATCTCTATTTAAAATATTTATTTTTATTTTATGTGTTTTGTGTGCATTTCTGTTGTTCTTGTGTTCTTGCAATGCCTGTAGAAACCAAAAGAGGGTGGTGAATTCTCAGCAACTGGAATTATAGACAGTTGTTAGCTGTGGTGTGGGTGCTGAAAACCGAGCCTCGGTCTTCCGCAAGAGAAAAAAATGTTCTTAACTTATGAGCCATCTCTCCAGACCCAGATAAATTGTTTTTCAAGTGACGTGTGTACGGACTGATAGAATTTCATTTTTACACACTCATAAATAAAAATAATAATAAAAAAATCCATGCCCACAGCTTTGTGGGAACAGAATCAGTGGGAAGATTAATCCCCAGTGTTTCAGAAAGAGAACATGAGGGAAGCAAGCAGCAATAGTCTTGAATTGAGACAACTATAAGTCTCCAAAGAGAAAACTACTGAGTATCCCTTACTGTAAGGGATACTCAGTAAACAAGTAATGCAAAATCAGGAAAGGGGAAAGCAAATCACACAATTACAGTGCCTTAAAATATCCATTTTAAAAACTGAAACTACACCATCCCCTGTGTATTTTGACAGCTACAGGACTGTGAATGCTGTGGAATCTACCAGGACTTAGCTTCATAGTTGTGTGGCCTGAGCTGCATATAAAACTGTCTGCTCTAATGTGCAAGGAAATCGGATGGTTTTCTATGTAAATTACAAAGAAGCCTAGTGTTCATCAGTAATCAGGAATCCTAAGCCTGTCCTGTGATAGACTCCAGTACCAGGGCAATTCACAGTGGATGTGGCAATAACCATAAACTCAAAGGGTCGCATTTTACAGCGTATCTTGTCATCCCAACTAGAAGACCCTTCATCTTTGGTTAGTTTCACTGCAGTGAAAGATGAGTTGGGGGTACATTTTTGTTTTTATGACAAGAGGGAGGTTCCCTTGTAAAAGCAAGTGGCAGGATTCCCTGCCTATTTGACCACTGCTTCCATCACACTGGTCGTAAAAAGAGAGTAGAGATTTAGTGACAAACTTACCCTATCAAGTAAAGTGCACAACATGTTGAAGATCCATTTGTATATCGATTCTTTTATTGATACTATACACTGAAGTTATCACTGATTCATAGATGTTACTAAGAATTATGAGTGATATGAGTAAGCTACAATCCAGGAGCAGAACAATGGTAATATATTCTTGCCCTGTGTCCTATACTAAGGCACCAAATTTATAAGAACAAGAGAGTTTTATTTATCAAGTTTCAAATATATTGTCTGTTCTGAACACAATTAATTTTTTAACATATTCTGAATTATTTTACTAATAATTTCATATCTATAATACAAAAATGTTTCATAGCTAAAAATCTTAGTTAATAATAGCTAGAAACATTAGTTAAGTTTGTATCAGTGTTTTGCCTATATGTATTTTAGTCCCCTTGAAGGCCAGAGGTAAGTGTCAGAACCCCTGTTGGGACTCTCCATGTATGTTAATGGAAGCCAGAGATTTGTCCTAGGCAAGAACAGCAAATGTTCCTAACTGCTGAGCTGTCTCTCCAGCACCTGACACTGGTTAAAAGCAAGCTGAATAATTCCACGGGATGAAAATAGAGAATGCTGGAAATACTTATTATAATGATAGTGAGTACAGGGATAAATCCTGATGGATGGAAATGCAGGATGTCAGCACTGAGAGTGTGCTTGAGAAGCCCTTCCCATCCCTGAGACTTTACACAGCTTAAAATCTAGAAAGCACTTGTGAGTCCTCAGCAATCCGGGGAAATACCTTGGACATTATTTCCATGGCATCCAAAGAGGCTTGCTGCTCCTTAACCTTTTGCTAAATCCTTTGCCTTATCTCTTCTCTTTGTGGTGATATTGACCACCAGCACTCAGCACTAACGTCTCTTTCAGCAGGTGCCTCACAATGCTTTTCAAGAGCAGCTTAAAGGCTGAAACGAGCTTCCATTTCCCCATTCTTTGGCATGTCAATCTTTCAGTGAGATAACCTGGCTTCCAGGAACAACAACAGCAAAATACCATGACACATTTTCGTAAGAAACAATAATTGCAGCATGTCTCCACTTTAAAGGGGCCCCAGCACAGACTATGGAGGAAGGTGATGAGCAATTTAGGATGCCATTAAAAACCTGAGTGGCCATTCCCATTAAGGTATGAAGAGTTTAGACAGCAAAATAGGGAATGATAGCCCCGACCCTTAAGCACAGCACTGAGATTATCCAACTGCTTAGGGATTTGTTCATTGTTAGTTTCAATTTGTGGAGAAGACTTTGGTTCGGCTTGTACAGTGTCCTCAGTCCCTTTGTGCCTTGGACAAGCATCTTGCAATCTGTTTTCATTGCCAAAGGGCAAATACAAACATCATGCAAGCAAATCATAAGAATTTGGAATGGGAAAAAGCAAACCTTACACTACTAGCTTTTTTTACTTGATTCTGCAATGTCTTCATGATAAGCATTATCAACAAGATGCATATCTTACACAATGAAAGGAATAGAGTAAGTACGCAAATGAATCGGCAAGTACTGGAGGTTGCAGCAAGCATCACATTTCAAAGATGCCCAGAACTGCATGAATATGGTCTCTGATTATTTAGATTGCCTCATTAGCCAATGTCAAAATTATGCTGAGACCAATAAGAAAGCCATTATGAAGGTTCAGTTTTAAGCATGACTATAACTTCAGCTTTCAAAGGTCCAGAGATCATCCCTACAACATTCCTTGGTAGAAATGACAGTGTATTCAGCCTTCCAGGTATCAGTTTATTACAGAATAATCTAGGCTTTAATGACAAAACCAAGGAATAACCACACTCTTGCTGTCAACAACAAGGTTCCAGAAACAGATTATTATGTTTTTTGGATTAGTGACACATGAGTGGCATTAGCCATCCTTGCCCTGGTCACCTCTGTTTTCCCAGGCTACAAAGCCTGAAGGACTGTTCTGAGGAGAAATGAGCTTCCTGGTCTTTGCTTAGATATCTACACTCTTTATCTTCTCAGCATCCCTACTGTATCTCTTGCCATTGCCAATGACACTGGGCATGGGTCAAATTCTGCTCCCATTTGCACTTTATAAGATGCAACCTGTTGTTGATCTTGCCAGGCCATGGGTGCTGAGGATGCAGTGTGTTCTTCCCTGCTTTAGACTCATCATCCAGAGTGAGATATCGGCTCCTGTTACTGTGTGAATGTCCTCCCAGGGTGCACCAGGGAGAGCAATATGTGCTTGACTTTGGAAGACGTATACAATTGAGTTTCAGTAGCTTTGACTCCGTTAAGTACTAACTTTTCAAAGCAAGTGACTCAATCTGCCTGAATCCTGGTTTTCTGATATTTAAAACAGAAACAGCTGCCTTTGGTTATTACTCTTCTTTTAAATAAGCTTTCTCTTTCATAACAATTTTAGATTAACAAAAATGGGCTCTCCCACAAAATTAAATTTTGTGATAGCATCTCCTCCTATGTATAACCAACAATTCTATCAACAATTTTATCTGTGGTATATACTTATTATAATCTACAAACCCAAAGTTTTCCCCTATTATCATCCAAAAAAACATGGCTTCCATTAAGGTTCATCCTTAAAATGATATGCTTTGTGAATTTTGACAAATATGTAATTATGCATGCCAACAAACTACATCCCACAGAATCCTTTCAGCATCCTGTGCTTACACCTTCTTATCCCAACTGCTGGTTTTCCCCGTCTGCCAGCATGCCAAGAGGTTGGAACTCAGCAATGCACTGCTTCTGTCATACAGTCACCTGGATTCGGATGCTCTCTGTGCCATTTCGTGGCTTGGTGGAGTATTTCCTTTCAACACCACATATACTACAGTCATCTATGGAGGCTTCTTAGTTTTGATGATTAAAATTAAATTGCTGCAAACACCTGCACATGGGTCTTTAGGTAAATAAAATATTTCAGGCAATTTGTATAAATATCAAGGGGTATAATTATTGGAGTATATGATCAGAATTAAATTTTGTGATAAATTTTGAAATTGTCTTCTTCCAAAAGGGTTGCTCTATTCCATCATTTCAGCCTCTTCAGAGATCCTGCTGCTTCATATTCTCAGCAGTGCCCATTGGGGGCAGGATTTGAATGTGGGCCATTATGATTCAAAAGTACATCATGTATCAGTGTATAATTAACTAATGGTTTGTAATATTGAGAAACTACTCATATGCTCATTTACCACCTCTTGAAGTTCTTTGGAGAAATGTCAGCACTGATCTTTTGTCCATTTCCAGTCAAGATAGATATTAGTTTTGAATTTTAATAGTAATTTGTATATTTTAGAGATGGTCCTTTATCATATCTATCTTCTTGTCTGCATTTTCTCTTTGCATTCTTAATGTTGCTTTAATCCACTATCCTAGTCCATCATAAGGCAGAAGTTCTTAAGTTTGATGCAGAATAGCTTCCTAATTATTTCTTCAGGTGTTACATGCTTCATGTCATCTCATGCAGAAATTATTGAGATTTTCTCATGTGTTATTTTCCAGTTATGTAATTAGCAATTAAGTTTATGATTACCTTTGAGTTAATTATGGGGTAAGGTATAAAATCTCTGCTTCATTCACTTTTGTTCATGTGCTGTAATTATGGGGTAAGGTATAAAATCTCTGCCTTCATTCACTTTTGTTCATGTGCTATCTAGTTGTCCCAGCATAATTTTAAAAGTATTTTTTATTGTTGTGCATTTATTCCTGTGTCCTAGACTAACTGACCACAATTACACAGATCTGTGTCTGTGTTGTCTGTTATGTTGCATTGTTTGTTTGTTGCCTCCTTTACCAGTATCACACTTTCTTGATTGCTGTAACTTTATTTAAAGTTAGCTATTGTCCGAAATCCAATTTTGCTACTTGACTTCAATGTTGAATTAGACATTTAGGTCACTTGACTCTGTGATTAAACTTTAGAATCATTTTGTCATTACTTTGTTTACTCTTTTGTTGAAAGGGTATCTTAAGAAATCAAGCTGAGCCGGGCAGTGGTGGCGCATGCCTTTAATCCCAGCACTCAGGAGGCAGAGGCAGGCGGATCTCTGGGAGTTCGAGGCCAGC
>NC_022013.1:56670332-56674221 GCF_000317375.1 Microtus ochrogaster
CCATGCTTAATCTCGTATGCCGTCTAAAAAAAAAAAAAAAAAAGAAATCAAGCTGAAAAGAATTTGTGTTGACATGATTGACTCCTTTTTCCAGTGCTACTGGGTTTCTTTCCCGCTGCTCTTTGATTTCATTCACTGGAATTTCATGTTTTCCCTCATAGTTCTCATACATAATTTGTTATATTTATAACTAAGTATGGGTTTAATTATTGAATATGCTAATAAATGTTTATGTTTTAAAATCCAACATTCTACTTATTCATTCCTTAAATTAATAGCAATAAATTTTTTATATTAACCTTGTAAGCTAGAATCTGGCTAGAATTACACATTTGTTCTCGGATAGTTTTATTTAATTCTTGAAAATTTTCCACTTAGGAGGTGGTGCCATCCATGAACAGATGGTTTTCTTTTCTTTCCCAGTTTACAGGTCTTTAATTTCCTCCTCATGCTGACTACATCATCCAGGATTACCAGGATAATGTCAAAAGGAATTAGTAAAGATTATGCTAACTAAGGAGCTACTAACAATTAATAGCTACTGGAAGAGGGAAAGCCAGGGTTTTGGCTTTGTTTGATTTTGGCTTTTATTATTATTATTAATGATGTGAACCCTGGTAGACTGATTACACACCAGAATACTCCCAAATTCCAATAGTAGCGAAGCAACACGACCAGAACTTAAGGGGAAAGAAGAATAAACACAAGAAGTAACCTGAAATTAGGATGAGTTGAGGGCAGTGAATATGTTCAAAATAAAATTCTCAAAGTATTAACAAAATATTTTTAAAAGGTTAAGGTTTTGTTTCTCCTAGCTTTAGGTGGGAACACTGATTTTCTGACAGTTAAGTATGATGCTAGAAGTAAGACTTTTATAGATATGTATTTAGTCCAATCGAGGAAGTCTCATCTTACTCCTCAAAGGCTGAGAGTTTCTATGAATGGGTCTTATGTTTGGTCAAATAATTTTTAGACCTATTGATCCAAACATATGTTATTCGTTTCCTTTTTATTATGTTGATATGAAAAATAGATTAACTGACTTCTGAATCTTGATCCAGTCTTCTGTATCTGGAACAAATCCCAATGGGTCATGGTCTATAATTCATTTTAAGTAATTTTGTATTTTAATTGCTTTTATTGAACATTTTTGCATCTATGTTCATGTTTTGGTTCATGATTATATTTGCCTTAATATATTATTCTAGTTTCAGTATTAGGCTAATCTTTCCCTCATTGAAGGAAATAGGAAATATTTATTTGAAGTCTATGTTTTTGTAGACATGGTAAAAAACTGGAATAATTTCTCCTTTAAATGTTTAGTAGAATTTGTCAATGAATCTCTGTGGGCCTGATTCTTTCTCTTTTGGGGAGGTTATCAATTACTGATATAATTATTTATAAGAGATGGAACTTCACTCTTTGTGTGTTTCTTCTTGATGAGTTCAGACATATTGTGTCATTCAATGCATTGTTCTGTTTGACTATGATGTTCAAGTCTGTAATCATTGAGTTATTCCTCATGTGCTTTCATTTAGCTTTGTGGCATCTAAATGATGTCATTTCATAGTGTTACAGAATTGTGTCTTTATTCTTTAATTATCTTGACTGGGGTTTGTCAATTTTATTGATAATTTCAAGGAAGTAATTTTGGCTTCATTCATTTTCTCTATCTCCTGGTTATAATTTCATTGATTCCTACATAAATTTGTATCTTTCTCTTTTGACTAATTTAGATTTCAACTATTCTTTATTCTGGTTTTTAGGATGATTGATTTTAGCTGTTTCTTATTTTCTAATATATGTATTCAATGCTATGTGTTTCCTACTAATCACTAACTTTATTACAGCCTACATATTTTTGCTAAGTTCTATTTTTTGCTATATTGGTCAAAATATTTAATTCTTTAGATTTCTTCTTTAATATTGGAGTTGAAAAATGGTACAGTGGTTAAGAGCATGTATCATGATTAATAAAATCCCAGAGACAGATATTTGGCTTCAACCAAACTGAAGGTCAGAAAAACAAATCAGTCAGTCACTGTCTCTTATCTCTACCTCAGTCCAAAAAGGTGATCCTGCCTCCAGGAATCCTCAGAATGAGACTGACTGGGAGCTCTCTCCTCCAGTCTTGTATTCCTCTATAGAAAGAAACAACTAGACGAAGCAGGATGAGAATGCCTTCATGAGAAAAGGTACTAAAGCACAAAGCTAAACATAGATAAGAATTATGTGATAATTAAGTTGTAAGAGCTATCTAACAACAAACCTCAGTTAATAGACCAAACAGTTTATAATTAATATATGCCTCTGTGTGTTTCAGTTGGGACTGAACAGCTATGGGATCAGGGGGACAGAAACTTCAGTCTTCAAAAGCACTTTCTGCTTTTGCAAAAGAGTTGAATTAAGTTCCCAGCAAAACCTGGAAGCTCACAACCACCCATATTTCCAGTTTTAGGAGATCTGTCACCCTCTTCTGGCTTCTGTGAGCACCAACCACACACAGGTACATTTCCTAAGATGCCATGGAAAGTACTCATGCTCATAAGAATAAAATAAAATGAATCTTTAATGTATAAGCATTTCTATAATGAAATCTAATACTAAGAATACACAAACAACTAAAATTTCACTATATGCTTACATATACATACAGAGCAAGATCAAGCCAGAGAGAGAGAGGGATTGAAACAAAGACGAGACAAAGAGAGAGGTTTGCTACAATTGTTCCAAAAGCAACATCCAATTATATAGTGTCTGTAAGAAGCTCATCTTGAATTTTATATGTATATACACATGTATAACCACACACGCACACACACACACACACACACACACACACACACACACACATGCATTTGTTGATCCTCCTGTTTTTATCCCCTCTTCCCCTTGACCATCCTTGTATCTTCCTATTTTACCTGCCTCCCTGCCATGTTTCATGTATACTCTTGCACTTCCCCTCTTCCTCTATACCCCTTTTCTCACTCATGATCTCCACTATACCTTCATAGCCTATACTTACACTCACCCCCACTTTTACACATTCACATAAAGTGTAAGCATAGATCTGCTTGAGAGACAATAGGCACTTTTGTCTTTTAAAATCTGAGTTACTGTTCTTTATATAATACTTCCCAGTTTCATTCATTTTCCTAAAATTTTCATGATTTTGTCATTACTTAAGGCTGGAAAAAAATTCCATTGTGCATTTATTTCACACTTTCCTATTCTATTCATCTATTTCTTGTGGATAATACAACAAGAAAATGGATGTGTGGATATCTCTGTTGAAAGATATAATGTTTTGGGGGGTATATGCCAAAAAGTGAGATAGCTGAAACATCATATGCCCCAGAAATCCTTGACTATTGATTGGTGAGGTGAAACTCTTGATACATAAAATGGTTTATGTGAGTAATAATTTCTATGATATGCATTATTATGTAGTACTTTATCCTATTTCTTGTCTCCATGATCCTTTGTTTTCTTTATCTTTTCTGTCTCTTATTATTTTAATTCAATATTTATAAGAATCCTTTTTTTCAGAATGCATTTTTATAAGAATGCATTTTTTTCAGAGAATTATTGTCCTGGAGTTTGTAATATATAACTCACCCAATTATATGCATTGGTATGGATTTTAAGGTCAATTTTGTTATATGTATATGTGTATCTGCTCTTGATTAAGGTATTGTGATTATATTGTTCATTTAAAAATGTAATGTATAATCAGGAAGTATAGGTTGTTAATGGATAATTATCAATAATAGTCGAGCTTATAGTCATGTTAGATTTTCTAGATATGCATAGATATATTTTAGATAGACATTCTTCATATGTTTCAAAGACTATAGAATATGACATTTAAATGTTTTAATAACTTAGG
>NC_022013.1:56674887-56681749 GCF_000317375.1 Microtus ochrogaster
GAAAAGGGGGAAAGAATGTGGGAGTCTTCTGCTTTGTGTTGATTTCATTGGTTAAATAAAGAAACTGCCTTGGTCCTTTAAAAAGACAGAAATTAGGTAGGTGGAGTAGACAGAACAGAATGCTGGGAGAAAGAAGCCGAGTCAGGCAGTCACCATGATTCTCTCACCCAACACAGACGTGGGTTAAGAATCTCCCTGGTAAGCCACCAGCTCGTGGTGCTACACACATTATTATAAATGGGTTAATCAAGATGTGAGAATTAGCTAATACGAGGCTAGAACTAATGGGCCAAGCAGTGTTTAAAAGAATACAATTTGTGTGTTGTTGACCCGGATCTTATCTAATGACAAATGTGAAGGGAGTGGATCTGAAGGGAAGAAGAGCTGGAACAGAGAGAGGAAGATTCAAATTAGGATAAAATATATAAGAATAAAACTACTTTCCACAAAGGGAAAAAGAAAAGATATCTCTATATTGATGAAGAAAGTGTAACAATTATGCTAGTAAAAAGTGTGGTAAATGATAGATAATAAAATGCAGGAGCTAGTGAGATTGATCAGGGGCAAAAGCATTTATTGCACAATTGTAAAGATCTGAGTTTGACCTCCATTACCATGTAAAAGGCCAGGTTTGGCACTATGCTTGCCTGTAACCCAAGCATTCTGTGGGGACAGCCAGGATGATTGCTGTGGTTTGTTATCTGTCAGTCTAGCTCCAGATTCAGTGGGAAACACTGTCTCAAAGGAACAAGGTAAAGAGAGGGATGGAAAGAAATCCAGTAGAATGTTTTAATGTCCTGCTTCTTCACACTCACCTGATCACATGCATCCCCCATGCATATACAAAAACATCTTTCTCATTTCTTCTCCCTTCCCTTCCCTTCCCTTCCCTTCCCTTCCCTTCTCTGTCTGTCTGTCTGTCTGTCTCTCTCTCTCCCTCCCTCTCTCTCTCTCACACACACACACACTTTCTCTCTCTCTCACATACACACACACACACACACAAACACACACACCACAAACACAAGCTGTAGGTTTTTCATTGAGGTTGTTTCCACCCTGTTACACAAGACACATGAGTAGGCCCAGTTTTTCCCTCTCCCATGTGGAACATTTGAAAGGCCACTCTCTGAGGGTTCCCTAGCTTACATGTTTCTTAGTGTCTATAGGAGAATGAGGGATCTTTTGCAATATCCCCAAGATAGCCTGATGAACCTCCTAGAAGGGAAACTCCCAACAGTGTAGTGCCTCCCACACTGGCTGACTTTCACTTGAAGTTTTCTCTCTCAGGCCTGTCAAACCAACCTTCAGCAACTCATCCTCACTTTTCTTCTCTGTTACTACTTCCTTATATGTCTGACCTACCAAATCTGGATCATCCTCATCTGTCCGTGAGTCTGTCTGATTGACCTCTTACATTCCTAATACAATAAAAGCCAATATTTATTTATAGATTTTCTGTAGATCAATACCACATAGTCTTTTACATTTTTAGAAATTGAGATTCATAAAACTGATACAGAAACTAGAGTTTGAACTCAATTTTATGGGTAATGTATGGCTTGATAGAAGCATAATCCCACATACACATTACTTGTGTGTGTGCACATTCACATACATTTATTCATTCAGAAAGAAGAATGCTTTCTCAGAGGGATAGGTGCAAGCCAGAAGAAATGGAGGAGGAAGAGCATCATTAGAATGTGAAGAATAATCACTATACCAATTCTGCTGAATTGTATGGCATTTTCGTCTGTATTTATAAGTCTCATATATATATATATATATATATATATATATATATATATATTATATAAAACTAAAGATTTGTGTCCCCTAAAGAAAAAAGTGATCAATGATATCTTACAGGTTTTCCTTTAATTGGATAGCAAATTGTATCTCCCAAATGCTGTCATTTGTGAAGATGTCAATAGAAGGCTTTATTTGTATTTGAGACTTACAGACCAGGTAATTACCATTTTCTATCTTTGAAAAGAGAAGTGTTAACATATATAAAAGAGGCATAATGTTAATTGATATTTGGCAAATTAATGCTCTATTTATAATGCTTTCTTTAACAAATTGGACTACAACAGACCCACTTCTTGAACCTCACATCTGTGCAGCTCTGCTTATTATCGAATCCTATCATAGTTCTCGGGCTTTTTTCAATATCAGTTCATGAACCTAAGTGTAAGAGGGACCCAGAAGATTATAAAGTAAGGGTCCATTTTTAGTATAAAATAATTAATGTGGACATTAAAAATTTCAAACACATAATTAAAAAAGTTAAACACATAGGTTTATATTATAGTTATCATGTGTGGACATCTTTATGGAGTAAATTTTATCATTTATGCTCATCAGCAAATTATATGTTAGGCTTTATTGTACATATAATTTTGTATTGCCTTATTTTATACACAAGCACTAACCGGGAACAACCCTACAAAGCTTCCATGGTGACATGATATTACATCATCCAAGCTATCAATTCCATACATAGATTTACTGTTTTCTCTCACATGGATTCTTGAGATGGGAGAAAAGCATGGAAGCTTCTCTTTGAGGAAAGATAAGGACACAGGGGGAGAGAGAGTGGGGAGAAAAGAGAGAAAATACATGATAAATATGATCAAGGAATGTTTTATGAGAAAGTAGGAAGATTTTCAGACAAGTTGGTAAGCTGCGAGCTGATGGTAAAGTAGAAGAATCAGAAGAAGAAAATATGTAGAACCTATTTCAAAAAGATAATGATAGAAAGAGCATGAGAAATTCCCAATGGTAGTAAGATGGTATGAGATAAGCATAGAGAAAAAGACGGGTGATCAATAAAGAAGCCAAAAAAACACTTGTCATTGGCTCCCCAGTAGCGGCAAGTGACGGGGAAGCAAAGGAGTCTTTCTTAAGGTGAGGTTCTAGTGAAGAGACTAGACGCATATCTTCAGGGCAAGCCACAACCATTACAAGCTTCTAAAAACTTACAAGTTTTGGTGAGACAGTGATTCCTCAGGTGTGTGGGTCATCAATCAAGGGGCAGTCTTATCCTGTGTCTGTGTGTGTTGCTGTAGACAAGACCCAAGTAACGTCTTGAAGGTTAGCAAATTGTTTGAAACTGAGCCACAGTGGAGACCTAAGAACAGAAGGAAAAAAAACTGTAAGACAGAAAGACTCGATTAAATATGCTTTAGCCCCAAGGTGAGAGACAACCCTGAAAGGCAGCTAGGGAGAGACGCAGAGCCCAGGCACTGATAAGTCAAGAACTACAGGTAATGAGAGTCTCAACTTGAGCTTAGAGAAAGGTAGCCCTGCTTTCTGTTGCTGAAGCAAATATCAAGACTGATGATAATGGTCTCACCAGTAATCTACTTATTGGGTACATCAATACCTGGAGGCATTCATCTGTCATTCATTGCTATAGAACCTGAAAACTCTCAAGCTTTCCTGGCATACAAAATACATCACTCTGATAGAGTGATTAGCACTTAGCGGTTTTGAAAGTCTGAAGACAAGTTCCCTACTTATACATATCTCAGTGCTATGGTTGTGTGTCATTCTCTCACTGTAATTGGGAGATAGCTTCCTACAGCCAGAGCATTAGACATTCCTGTGATGGAATATATATCTGGGAGTCAGAGTTGCAGTGAGAACCTTCCTCTGATCAAAGACTACAGTGATAATATGACCAGAAGAAGCCCCTAGTAGGCAAAGAAGGAAAATTTTTGTGGCAGACATCAAATGAGAGTTCAATAAAGTCCTGGCCAAGGAAAGGAAGAAAAGAGTTCACAGGATCAAGTGATTTTGCCACCTCCATGCATAAGACATGCTACTTTTCCCCCACTTGCACACATACAACTTGCTACCTTCTTGCATAAAACACACTGCCTCCATGCTATCTCCATGCATAAAACACACTACCTCCTTGCTGCGTCCATAAAAAAAAAAAAACAAAAAACCTAAATCCTTGCTACCACTGTGCACAAAACATGCTACCTCCAATTTTCAAGGGCTTGGAAGATATTTCACTATTTCATCTTTATTTTCTATAACCACTGTGCTTTCTGTACTTTTATTCTCAAACTTCTAGCTATAGCTTTGTTTAACCATATTTAAGAAAATGTTTTTATTTTCTGATTGTATCCATACAATCAGCTAACATTTTTTCATATTCTTCATTATTGTATAATCATTTATCTTTTCTACTTATTTTCTTTTTAAACACCATGTTCTACCTTCCTATCATTTCCATTGCAATTTTACTGTTTTTTTTAAATTTTTTATTATTTCTTTTATTTTGGAGATTATAATATAACTACATCATTTCCCCCTTTCCTTTTCTCTCACCAAGCCTTCTCATATAGCTCTCCCTGTTCTCTTTTAAATTAATGGTCTCTTTTTTCATCAATTGTTGTTACATGCATATAGCAAAGTTTTCATGCTTCATCAAGGAAGATTCTCTTTGTAACAGATGGAGTAATTTGTACTTTTAATAATATTTTTATTGTTGCTATTGTTTTTAAAATATCCTTGTTTTAAAAAATCCAAAGAAATAGTGGCTCAGTGGCAACTGTCATCAAACCTGATCTCTTGAGTTGGATCTTGAACCTACATGTAGTAGAAGAAAACAGACTTCCCAAAATTTTGTGTGTTTTTGTTGTTGTTTGTTTATTTTGTTTTGTCTACCACAGGAAAGAGGGAGAGAAGGAAGGAAATACAATAAATAACCATGTCTTGTCAGCAACCTGAAAAGCTAGGAAAACATAGAGCAACATATTTTAAGCCCCAAAAGTAATGAACTGCCAGCCAAGATTACTATTTTCAAAATACTACCTTTGTAACATTGATGGAAAAATAAAGACAGTTCAAGATAAGCTTAAACTAAGACAATTCATGACCATTCCATCCTGTACTGCATAAATCACTTAAAGAAATCTTAACAGAGAAGGAAGAGAAATAGTATCAACCCTAAGAACACACACACACACACACACACACACACACAAAAAAAAACAGATTTCATAGAGGAACAAATGAACAAGGGGCACAAGGGAAGAATTCATTGTCCCAACCCATTAACCAGCAATGCTAAATACTAATTAGAGTGAAATAAGAGAAGCAAACAGTAATCCAAGAAAATCAGAGAACAACAATAAAAATAAGAATAAATAAATATCACTCAAGAACTATCTTACAAATGTATTACTATTTATATATCAAAATAGTTTAATATTTTGTGGTGATTATTTTAAAATGTTAATGATGATTAGTGACATTATTTTAATAACTATCTTAATCATATCTAAATAATAAGAAATATCTTAATAATATTAACTTACCAACAAGGACTGGTTGATTGCATTTTAAGAATATATCCATCTGTTCAGGCAGATGCTAGCCAGCCACAGGCCAGCCAGGCCCTCAAGGCCCAGGATGGACTGACAGGGAAATATCCACAGGCACCTTTGGGCACCAGTTATGATGAGCAAGTATATGGTGGAGATATTGGAGAGAAAGAAAAGCAAAATGGTTCTTGTGCTGTGGAAAGAGACAGAAAAGAAGAAACGAAGGTTGTGAGGAGTGGGCTAAAGTGGAAGTTCCAGTTGCCATCCAGACCATAGTGGCATCCAGGTTGGACTGCTGTAGAGTTATGTTTGCATCTGTGGTCCTACCACAGCCAGGGTCGGTGTGAACATCCATGGCCCATGTTGCTACCGAAAGACACAAGGTTGCCCAGTGTCTGGGCTGCCACCGATGGCCATATAGGTCTCCAAGGATCACTGCTGGAACAAGCTGATCTGGTTGGCCTGTGCCACCACCTGGAGCCATAGTATATCATCTAGGCCTGAGCTGCCATGTCTTGCTCCATGGCCCTATTGCAGTCAGGGTATGTTGATGTCCTTGGCTCTGTTGCCATCAAGGGGCATGCTGATTCCAGGGGTCTGACCCATTACTTGGGACCATATTGGTGTCTGAGGTCTGTGCTATTGATGGGGCTATGCCAATCTGGGAGGCCTTCATTGCCCCCTGGGGACCATGGTGACAACATCCAGACTGTGGCTGCTGCTGAGAACCATTTCTGGGTCTATGGTCCTCCTGCAACCAGGTTCTGTCTTGAAGTTGAGTCGTCATTGCCACTAGGACCCACATTGAGGCCAAGAGTCTGGGTCACAACCTGTGGCCCTGTCAGAGTCTGGGGGCCATTCTGCCACCAGAACCATAGTGCTTCCACCTAGGGCCATGGTGCCATCTGAGCTCTGAGCTGCTGCTGGGGGCCATGTCTGGGTCCGTGGCCCTATAGTGGCCAGTGTCTAGGTTGACATCTGTGTCTTCTGTTGCGACCAAGGGCCATGTGGATGCCCAGGGTCAGATCAGCCACTTGAGTTCATGTTGGTGTCTGAGGACCATATTGCAGCTGTGACCATACAAATCTGAGTGCCCTGCGCTGCCACCCAATGCCACAGTGACATCTGTGCCAGAGCTGCAGCTGAGGGCCTTATCTGGGTGCTCCTACTGCATTCAGAGTCTGGGTTGATGTCTGAGGCTCCTGTTACCATGGAAGGCCATGCAGATGCCCACGGTCTGGGGCCATGTTGGTGTCTGAGGGCCATGCTGCCATGCCAATCTGAGTGTCCTCTACTGTTACCTGGGGCAATGGTGACATCTAGGATTGGCTACTGCCAAGGATCACTTCGGGGCCAATGGTTCTACAGTGGCCAGGGTCTGTGTTGAAGCCGAGATCTGTGTTGTCACTGAAGGTCAAAAGGAAGCCTTGGGTTGAGACTACAGCCTGAGGCCTTAGTCAAGTCCATCCAGGGACTATGCTCTGACCAGAATCATCCTGATCTGAGCTGCCAATGCTTCC
>NC_022013.1:56682228-56685745 GCF_000317375.1 Microtus ochrogaster
AGCTGGTCCTTGGGTTGACCCATGGAGCTCATAAACCATACCCATAGGATCTCCATGATTCAGGGTAGTTTCTGTATATCCTGGAGGAGTTACAGGGAGAATCCAGTAATGATGGTGTTTCAGAAACCAGAGGCCTTGAAACAGATCAGTGACTCACTGCAATGAACCTTTCCTAGCAAAGCTGATCAGACAAAAGGTATATGCTATGAGACACACTGCTTCCAGAGCCACCAGGATGAATGAAATGGTATTGGAGAGGCAGGAAAGATGGGGAAGTGAAGAGGTTTTTATTATTTTGTTTTGTTCTTGTTTTTATTTGTTTGCTTGATTGCCTTATTTTGCTTTATTTTGATTTTTTTAAAATTTTCTTTTGGGGACACTGTAGGGATGAGAGGAAAATATAGGGTGACTAGGAGGTGAAAATATTTAGGGTGCATGATGTGAAATTCCCAAAGAATCAAAAAGAAATCAGGTTAAATTTAACAAAATGAATAGGCCCTTCCATCTGCCAGGTCCAAGAAGCACATCTCACTGGCAAAGATTCCCCATAACAAAAAGTAAAGAATAAACTTCGATCTATTCAGCCAAGTGAAGCTGGACAGAGACCAGTGTATTTATTCTGATATCTGATAAATAAACTTCAGATCAAAATGAGTTAGAAGAGGAATACATGGCAAATATCTCCTAATTGAGGAACAATTCAAGAAGATGTAACTGTCGGACTATTTTGTATCTATTGTTGGGCTCTGAGTTTCACAAGGTAAACACTAATGAGCACTAAAATATGATGGGTTCTCATATAATAATAGTAGTGAGTCAAATATCCCATCTTTAGTTTTTATTTCTTTGTGTATGTGTGTGCCTGTGTGTGTGTGTGTGTGTGTATGTGTGCATTCTTTTGCATCATGACATAGGTATGAATTTCAAAAGACAATTTGTAAGAGCCAGTTCTCTAATTTTTCTCTATGTATTCTGGGACTGACCTCCAGTTATCAGACATTACCATTCCAAATATCCTCTCTAACATATAAAATACAAAAGAATGATCCTTACCACAAAGATAAAAGTCCTCTATAACGAAACATTTAAGTTAACAAAGAAAAAATTAGAAAAGACACTATAAGATTGAAGACCTCACTAGCACAAGGCTTGGAAGAATCAATATTTTTTTTAATTTTTTTTTTGCAAAATTGATTTTGTTGTCTAATCAATCTACAGATTCAATATAATCACCAATTTCCATCAATATTGCAATTATATTCTTCACAAATCTAGAAAAAAAACCTTTCCAAATTAATATGGACACTCAAAAAGTTTTGAATAGCAAAAGCATTCCAAACAAAAAAGAGCAAGGCTAGAGTTATCATATCTGAAAACTATACTATGTATGTTATCTGAAAACTATACTAAAGAGCAGTGGTAACAAAAACAGAATGTTCCTGGCACAAAAAAAAAGTGTGTAGAATGTGTTAATTATCTTTACTGTTAATTGATTAGATTTAGATTTATTTTCAGAAAAGTTTAACTGAGGAGGGAAAACCTACCCTGCTTGTGGGCAGCAGCCTCATATGGGCTGTGATTCAGGGATGAATAAAAGGAAGAAGGCAAGCTTAGCTTGAGCACTCCTCTCTATCTCCTTCCTGACTATGTTAACAATGTGATCAGCTTTCTCACACTTTCTCTACCACAATGGACTGTAGCCCTTCAGACTATGAACCAAAGTAAACCTGTGTCACCTTTGGACAGATATGTTGTCTCAGAAAGTAATAAATAGTACCAAATGGTATACCAATGATATAGGAGAGATGAAGCAAAAATAAACTCAAACAGTTACAAGACACTTAATTTCAACAAGATCTCAAAAGTTCATGTTGATAAAAGTGCTCCATTAACAACATATGATGCTGATAAAATTGGAAATTCATCTAAAAAAAAGAACGAAATTCAATCCACATCTCTCACCCTGCACAAAATCCACTTTAAAATGAGTTCAAAATCTTGAGACCTGAAGCTTTGGAACAGTCAGGGACTTTCTAAAGAAGACTCCATGATTCAGAAAAGAACAACAATTGGCTCATGAGTTTACATGAAATTAAAAGGCTCTGAAGAGCAGAGGATGCAACAATATCAGAATAGAAAAAAAAATATCATTACCAACTACATATGAGTCAGGGGGTTAAATTTTAGAATATACAAAGAAATGTAAAAGTTAAATATCAAAATCCTAAATCTATAAGTGTCATGATGAACTAAGTATACTCTTATTAAAAGTCCAGATACAAATGGTCAAGCAATATTTGAAAACTGTTCAATACCTTAAGCTATCATAGAAATGCAAGTTAGAAATCACTGTGGATAACATTTCACCCCATTGACATTGAGAAAACAAGTAATAATTTCAGCATGGAGTGTGGAAGTGAATATCCCTAATTGAAGCATTTGTTAGCTACCAAGACAGAAAAGGCCAACATTTCGAAGAGTTTATTCCCAATAAGTCAACCATGTTCCAATGGAAAGTCACATATCCAGGAATATTTTGCAGCAAAGAATGGCCTTGATGGTGGGAACAAAAGGAAACAAAGGGTGGAAAGAAAAGCAGGGTGGATCTGGGAAGCTGGAGGACAGAGCAAAAACTTATTGGCTATATAAAGTTATCAAAGAGTTAAGAAAATTTTAAAAAATTGTCAATGTAATCTGTCAATATTAGGAAAGAAGAAGACCTATACATATGTGGTGGGAATATAAATGGTTATATCTACTGTAGAAATCAGTAGATAGAGAAATCAATATAAAAAATCAGTAGACTCTCTTTTATGTTTTTGTTTTGTTTTACTTTGTTTTTATTATAGTTCTTTGAGACAGAGTTGATGTGGGAGTTGATGTACATTGTGAATATGTTTTATTTCCATTGGTCAATAAAGAAGCTTCTTTCTGCCAATGGCTTAACAGAAAATAGCCAGGATGGGAGATATATATATATATATATATAGATAGAGAGAGAGAGAGAGAGAGAGAGAGAGAGAGAGAGAGAGAGAGAGCAGAATCAGTGAAAAGCCATAGAGCCCTGCTGGAGATAGACAACAGATAGAAGCTTGCTGGTAAGCCACAGTCACATGGTGATACACAAATTAATAGATATGGGTTAATTTAAGATATAACAGCTAGTCAGAAATATGACTAAGCTATTGGCCAAACAGTGTTGCAAATAAAATAGATTCTGTGTGTTTATTGTGGGACCAGGCAGGATAGAAATCTTTGACTACAAATTGGTACACTGATGTGGTCAACTATATCCATGTAAAACCTAATAAAGCTTAAAAAGAAATTCTAGACACAAAAGAACAGAGTTAAGCATGGTTTTTCATAGCATCATTTTCTCAGGTAGGTTCTGCTTGCTAGATGCACAATTTTTTAAGAGAGGGCTTCCTGACTCAGTGGTAGTAGCAAAATTTGTATTGCTCCTTTAAGAAAGCTTCCTGAATTGTGCTAGTTGCAGGAACAACTCTGACTCTTTTGG
>NC_022013.1:56686487-56688134 GCF_000317375.1 Microtus ochrogaster
AAATATTACAACACAAAGCAGGAAAAAGTTTGTAGATAACTATGCTCGAATTCCATAAGTGATTGTTTATAAATGTTTGTTTACATTTAAAGGAGAATATGCTATGGAGATTTGCATTGGTATAGATCTTGGTTTATTGACACAAATTTTAGATCAATGTTGTTATATACATGTATATAGCACAATACCTTAATCAAGAGAAGAAATGTATTAAGGTATTGTGTTTGTGCAGCTCATTTAAAAATGTAATACATAATTAAGAAATATAGGTCAATAAATAATCATCTATAATAGTCAAGCTTGTCATGATAGTTAGTTTTCTAGATATGTAGAGATATATTTCTGTTAGCTAGTTATTCTTCAAACCTTTCAAAGACTTACAGAATATGGTGTTATGCTATATGAACTGAACACCCACAGAGAAATGACTGCTGAACTTACCTAAAATTGAGATAGTCCTTCAGGGTTCCTGCTTCTTGACAGAGTCTGCTAGACATTCTGCAGAACACAGAAAAAAAGTGACTGACAAAGTGGCAATATAGGTGGAACTGTCTTTGAAATTTCCTGCTTTATGGAAAAGTCTGCTGGTGCTATAAAGCTGTAGGCTCAAGATGGATGCCCCAACAGTATAGAAAAACTTTGGGTGATTGTCTAGGCAGCAAAATGTCTCTGTCAATTCTAGAGTTTTAGAAGTAGCTTACAATGCATTTCCTGTTTATTTACTCCTTCTGGAGTTTTTGATGGTGTTGAAGAATAGATATAATTATAGTTTCCCTTAGTTATGATAAAAGATAAAGTAAATATAAATGTTCTAACTGTAATTTTTGGTTGATAACTGTTTCATTGTGTGTAATCTTACTATGTTAAAGTAAAAACCTTCTTTTTTATTTACACAGGAAAAGGGAAGTGATGTGTGATGTGAATATGTTTTATTGCCATTGGTTAATAAAGAAGCTGCTTTGGTCAATGGCTTAACAGAATAAAGCCAGTCTGGAGGAGATATGTATAGAGAGAATAGGCAGAGTCAGTGAGAAGCCATGTAGCCCTTCCAGAGGCAAATGCTGGATGGAAGCTTGCCGGTAAGCCACAGTCACGTGGCAATATACAGATGAATCAAAATGGCTTAATTTAAGATATAAGAGTTAGCCAGAAATATGCTTAGTTATTGGCCAAACAGTACTGCAAATAATATAGATTCTGTGTGTTTACTGTTGGACTAGGTGGAACAGAACTCTCCAACTACACAGGGTTTTTCTATATAACAGCCTTGTCTGTCCTGGAACTCACTCTGTAACTCAGGCTGGACTCTAATACAGAGATCTGCCTGTCTCTGCCTCCCAAGTGCTGAGTTTAAAGGTTGAGCCACCAATGCATGGTGATGGAGGAATTACTTTTATTTAATAAAGAAACTGCCTTGGCCCATTTGATAGGCCAACCCTTCAGTGGGTGAAATAAACAGAACAGAATGCTGGAAGAAGGAAGCCAAGTCAGGGAGTCGCCATGATTCTCCCACTCCAGACAGATGCAGGTTAAGATTTTCCCTGGTAAGCCACCTCGTGGGCTACACAGATTATTAGAAATGGGTTAGGTCAATATGTAAGAGCTAGCCAATAAGAGGCTGGAACTAATGGGCCAGGCAGTGTTTAA
>NC_022013.1:56688234-56697471 GCF_000317375.1 Microtus ochrogaster
AATTCCATAAGTGATTGTTTATAAATGTTTGTTTACATTTGAAGGAGAATATGCTATAGAGATTTGCATTGGTATAGATCTTGGTTTATTGACACAAATTATAGATCAATGTTGTTATACACATGTATATAGCACAATACCTTAATCAAGAGAAGAAATATATTAACGTATTGTGTTTGTGCAGCTCATTTAAAAATGTAATGCATAATTAAGAAATATAGGTCAATAAATAATAATCTATAATAGTCAAGCTTGTCATGATAGTTAGGTTTTCTAGATATGTAGAGATGTATTTCTGTTAGCTAGTTATTCTTCAAACCTTTCAAAGACTTACAGAATATGGTGTTATGCTGTATGAACTGAACATGCAGAAACCACAGAAAAATGACTGCTGAATTTACCTAAAGGTGAGATAGTCCTTCAGGGTTCCTGCTTCATGACAGAGTCTGCTAGACATTCTGCAGAACACAGAAAAAAGTGACTGACAAACTGCCAATATAGGTGGAACTGTCTTTGAAATTTCCTGCTTCATGGAAAAGTCTGCTGGTGCTATAAAGCTGTAGGCTCAAGATAGATGCCCCAACAGTATAGAAGAACTTTGGGTGATTGTCCAGGCAGCCAGATGTCTCTGTCAATTCTAGAGTTTTAGAAGTAGCTTACAATGCATTTCCTGTTTATTTACTCCTTCTGGAGTCTTTGATGGTGTTGAAGAATAGATATAATTATAGTTTCCCTTAGTTATGATAAAAGATAAAGTAAATATAAATGCTCTAACTGTAATTTTTGGTTGATAACTGTTTCATTGTGTGTAATCTTACTATGTTAAAGTCAAAACCTTCTTTTTTATTTACACAGAAAAAGGGAGGTGATGTGTGATGTGAATAGGTTTCATTGCCATTGGTTAATAAAGAAGCTGCTTTTGGTCAATGGCTTAACAGAATAAAGCCAGTCTGGAAGAGATATGTATAGAGAGAGTAGGCAGAGTCAGTGAGAAGCCATGTAGCCCTTCCAGAGGCAAATGCTGGATGGAAGCTTGCCGGTAAGCCACAGTCACATGGCAATATACAGATGAATCAAAATGGCTTGATTTAAGATATAAAAGTTAGCCAGAAATATGCTTAAGTTATTGGCCAAACAGTGCTGCAAATAATATAGATTCTGTGTGTTTACTGTTGGACTAGGTGGAACAGAACTCTCCAACTACACAGGGTTTTTCTATATAACAGCCTTGCCTGTCCTGGAACTCACTCTGTAACTCAGGCTGGACTCTAATACAGAGATCTGCCTGCCTCTGCCTCCCAAGTGCTGAGTTTAAAGGTTGAGCCACCAATGCCTGGTGATGGAGGAGTTACTTTTATTTAATAAAGAAACTGCCTTGGCCCATTTGATAGGCCAACCCTTAGGTGGGTGGAGTAAACAGAACAGAATGCTGGGAGAAGGAAGCCGAGTCAGGGAGTAGCCATGATTCTCTCACTCCAGACAGGTGCAGGTTAAGATCTCCCCTGGTAAGCCACCTCGTGGGCTACACAGATTATTATAAATGGGTTAGATCAATATGTAAGAGCTAGCCAATAAGAGGCTGGAACTAATGGGCCAGGCAGTGTTTAAAAGAATACAGTTTCAGTGTAACTATTTCGGGTAAAGCTAGCCGTGTGGGCAGCCGGGTGCCAGGAATGTAGCCAGCCACTCATCTTACAACAGCCTGGCTTAAATTTTCTTTCTGAAATCTGGCTATCGAATCACCGTATGAACCAGCTATGCCACTGCTACATTCATACCTGAAACAGACTCTATATTCTGAAGATGTACTTGTACAGCCATGTTTATTACTGAACTCAGCTCAATTACCAGAAAATGAAACTAGCCCAGATGTCCACCAACAGATAAGAATATTTAAAAGAGAGAAAATTTTATGTGAAGAGATATGAAGTCATAGTATTTCCAGACAGGTGGGAGGCAATTGGAGATCATTACATTGGGTGAAATGAGCCAAACTCAGAAAGACAGTGTTTTCCCTTACATGCAAACCCTAGATTTGCGTATGTTTGTGTGTGTGTGTGTGCATACATACACATGTGTGTATATATATATATGTGTCTGTGTGTGTATGTGCACATATGTGAGTGTGTGATAAAAACAGAAGAAAAGCCATGAGAGGGGTAGAAGAGATGCTAGAAGAGATGGGGAGGAAGCTAAAATAGAGAGGGAGAATATGTGCAATATAAAATATGAAGATGGTGACTATTTGTGGTCATGAAGAGGTTCAGCAAATATGGAACAAGAGTTCAGGAGAGTGGAAGGGGATGGTAAAGAATAAATACAGTCTGCAGTATATTATAAATATAGTCTGCATAGTATATTATAAAAATAACAACAAATAATAATAAATGAGATAATAA
Organism: Microtus ochrogaster; assembly: GCF_000317375.1. Taxonomy (NCBI): domain Eukaryota; kingdom Metazoa; phylum Chordata; class Mammalia; order Rodentia; family Cricetidae; genus Microtus; species Microtus ochrogaster. The sequence goes on from NC_022013.1 coordinate 56,690,634, forward strand.
AAATAAAGATATTATTAGGAGTGAATATGCCATAATGACTCTCTTTACTTTTGCATGCTAACTATAGAGATTAAGGAATAATTACATTATATACTTTTATAGTAATTTTACAAGGGAAATTATTTCATACAATGGATACCATGCTAATGAAATCTCATAAACAATTTAAGAGTTTATGAAGATTTATAAAAGGAAACAGATTGCATCAAGTGGTCATCTAACCAGCCCTTATATTTTTATAAATGTTCCATTGAAAACTTCTGTGACTATTTTGTTTCTGAATTCAGATCAAAATGATCTTACCTCACCGTCTGCTAGTTGAATTTATGGATCAAAGATTCAGGGCAATGTTTAAAGTTCTTTTTAGAAACTTCCAATACTTTGAAAAGGTTGGAACATGTACTTTTACCTTCTATACTCAAAATGCAAAACAGCCATGGATTCACACAGAAAATAAGATTCTCTCCAGCCTTGACCTTGTGCGTCCACAGCAGATGTGCCCTTCATAGCCTAAGAAAATTCTTTTCTCCATTTTGTTTTGCTCTGTAAAAACAAGAGTGACTTGACTTTTGATGTATAATGTAAGTGCAGACAGATCCAGATTATGCAAAATATGTCTGTAACTATACCTTATACAAGTAAGCCAAAGATATGGGAATAAAACCACAGGGGCTGTGGAAGCGACTGGCTTTGTAGCAGTTACGAGAGTCCAGGCACAAAGGGTCCCATCCTGCCCCAGATCAGAGACTGGAGATCAAGTTAGCCATGCCTACACTCTCCAAAATGGTCCTTGTCCCTGCAATCAGCCCACTGCTTCCTGAAGCCTGTCTGAGTGCAGATATGCTCCTTGTCACATAGTTCACTGACAAATCGCATCAGTGTCAGAAGTGACAGCTTTTTATAAGAAACTACTTTCAAATTATCCAGAATTTTCAGAGAAGGAAAGATAATAGCTACACAGTGACTGCTTAGAGGCTGACACTGCCCAAAAAGCCACTTATCAGATCTGCACATATCTGCTCACAGTGCTTGTGTTTATTTGTGAACATAAGCTTACAGCGGACATGCGTGTGCACACATGTGCATCTATAGGCCATTATTTTCTTTCTTTAGATTATTTTAATTTCTTTGTATCTGGTGTTTTGCCTACATGTACATTCTTGTGTCATATGCAGGTACTGTTCCCACAGATCCCAAAAGAAGGAGTTGGATTCCTTGGAACTAGAGTAACAAAGAATTGTTTGCTGCCATGTTGGTGTTGGAACCTGCACAGAGGTTTCTGGGAGAATAGCCAGTGATCTTACCTGCTAGTCATCTCCTCAACCCCAAGATCATTATTTTCTGAAGATAGGATTCAAAAAATATTTCAGGGACAATGACAGCGACCTGCAGGCCTGACTCTCAATATTTTCCCTCAATGTCCTCAAACCTAAAAAGAGAAGGACAAAGGAAAGGCAAGTCTGTACTTTAAGCTTGAAGAACAGTGTGAAAGAACATAGAAAACATTTGCAGCAACTCTGTAATTTAAACCAGAGAATTTACAATTAAATTCCTGGGAAATGGTCAGGGAGGGTGATGTTATGACTTTAAAATAATAAAACATATAATAAACCATTAGCATGTTAGACAATGGTATCAATAGTATTTCTGAACCTGAATTGGTAGACAAGTGATCGTGGGAAAGAATGATTTATGATCTAGGCCCACGTGTGTCAGATATGATGACACTCCCACATCTGTCACCCTGTCACTTAGCAAGAAACAAGGCTGAGATGGGGCCCAAGTATCCTCTGATCCCAGAGGTCAGACTGTTTCTACTCTCTCCCACTTACACGTGTTCGTTCTCCGTATTTCACTATTGAGGAGGTAGAAAACCCTACACTGTTCATGATATTGACTTATTCTCAAGCCAAACATATTTTGTGAGCTTGTTTTTCTACAACCTAACTGAAACCTGTTCCTCAGTCCGCTAGCGCTTTTCTCTTCAACGCACACCTTTCAGGTCTTCGGTAGCTTTAAAAATGGAAGCATCTTTCGTGTGAGATATATAATCATTAAGATGAAAGGCTTAGGGGACATTCTAAGTTTCTTGAGTCATGTACTCTTCAGGTCGACCTCAGAGTGACAGTGAGAAATGCAGTAGTAGAAGCATGGGAGAAGGCGGCTGTCTGAGTTGTGTCTTCTTCAGGCTTCTCCTCCCCACCCCTACCCCCCACCAGGCACTGGTCAAAATCCTCTCTCCGACTCCGTGAATTCTGTTTTTTAAGAGCCACTACTTAGACGGGGCCCATCCGTCTACCTCCGAGTTCGAAGGAAGATTCGCATTACTGATTTTTCTTGCCATGAAACTTTTATTTTCAGGCCCAAGTAAATTGATGTTCATCTTCAATTCCCCGCATAATCTCCCAGGTGCACTCATTCTGAGGCGATGTGCTCGGCGAGACATACAGTTCCACTGTGGGCGAGATGGGATGTGGTAACTGAAATGAAATATAAAAGTCAAGAAGGAAAAATCGCCGTAGCACTCCCTCACCTCATTTCCAAGGGGTCAGCCTGGAATTTATCCTCCAAAGCATTCTGTTCAGCTTTAGCTCACCCCAGGGGCAAGCCTTCGATGGTGCTCCTCAGAGACACCAGAATTAATTTCCTAGAAATAATCACATTCTGCTTTATTATATTTCTGTATTAATTCATTCACTCATTGAACAAACATTTATTGAGTGACCTTCCCAGACCAAGCACTAAGCCCAGTCACTTAAAGTCTAAAACACAGAATTGGGAAATTATAGATTCCATGCCATGGCGAGGGAGAAAGCAAGAAGCGTAAGAACCTTAGGCACCCAGAAGCCACCCTCGTTCTGCCTATAGGGTATTGGTTGAAGATTGGCAGCTTGGGTACTTGGGATTCAGTCTTGCTGAGCAGGTAAAGAGACACATACAGAGAAAATGTGTGTGTCTGAGCCATGAAAGATGAACAGGCATGTGTCAAAACACAGGAAGAAGCAGGTAGTCATGGGAGATCAGCTACAGGAAGCAAGGTGAGTGCCCAGGGCTACTTCACACAGAGGATTCCCACAGCCCAGCGAGCCCTGTCTATATGGAAAAAGGCCACTCTAGTAGAAGGTTTTAGGGCTCTATGTCCGCTAGTTCAAGGCTATTGTAAGTGGCAGTCATTAAATTTCAGATCCCGCAAGCTCCAGGGGAAGGCTCTGAATTCCCTGTTTGAAGGAGAAAAACAAAGGTTAGGAGGAAAAAAGAATTTCTGTTATGATATGAGAGCTGAGCAAATAAATTAACCCTCTTGTACTTTGTTTACTAATCTACGTATTGAAAATGAACTGGCCTTCTTTTATCAAATAAATGTCTTAGTGTAGAAAATGTCTTGTTTGCTGCCCCTGTGGAATTAAAGCGCCCTGTGCTATTTACCAAGATTCCTTTCCTGGGCCTTCCAGACTCACCACCTGTGTCAACCCTGAGATTGGGAGCAACTGAAGCCAAATGTCTGGCTAATGGTTTGGAAAACAGAGTCAGAGGGGGAGCCGAGAACTAGACTATGGCTGAGTGGCCCACAGTCCTCCAGCCCATTTCTCTGAGTGTTCGTCCAAAGCTTCTAAGGTGGCTTGGGAGAAGTTAAAGGTGGAGGGGTAAGGCTGACTTGCTATATTCATTTCCGGCACCACAATTGGGCTACGTGACGGCGGTACCCCAAAGTTGTTATTTAAAGCAGAAAAAAAAAATACGTTTCTTCTCATAACAGTATGGATTCCAAGAATGGCCTCTGGGGAGCCTAGAAGGGGCAGTAGCAGAGGTTATTGGAGAAACCAGGTTCTTGCCTTTTATGTCCTCACTTCAGTGGCTCCGTTCATCTTCAAGGCGGGCAGCTTATTCTTTAAATCCTTCTTTCTGTACTACGTTCATGATATTTCCCACACTCTCCTCTTCCCGCAGCCAAACATCTCTTAGCCTCCCTGCTATTAAAACATCTATGAATGGTCTGCTGAAGTGCTTGCCATACTAGACTAAGAACCAGACAGGGCAGCAGGGCGGTGATGGCGTACACCTTTAATCCCAGCACTCGGGAGGCAGAGGCAGGTGGATCTCTGTGAGTTTGAGGCCAGCCTAGTTTATAAGAGCTAGTTCCAGGACAGGCTCCAAAGCTACAGAGAAACTCTGTCTTGAAAAAAACAAAACAAAACAAAGACAAACAAACAAACAAATGGAAAAGAACCAGACAGGGATTCCCAAAACACACATAAAAAGTATGGCAGCATGTATCTCCAACCCCAAGCTGGAAGGCAAAGAGAGGAGGATCCTTTGGGGCCCCAATCAGACAAATTTAGATCGAGACCAAGAAAAGTCCTTGTCTCGCAGAACAGTGTGGATGGCATTTAAGGAACAACCTAAGTTTGACTGTTGACTTCCATGGGTGTGAATAAACATTTCCATCCATTTTCATATATATAAGCATACAACATCACCAAATACTTGTGGCTGTATTAAGGGCAACCCAAAGAATGCAGGCAATATCTCCATCTGTGTTATGTAACTTAACATCTATAAACAGTTGTATGTGTGTGTGTGTGTGTGTGTGTGTGTGTGTGTGTGTGTGTACACACACACATGATTATTTACAGGAGCAAGTGCTTGCACTTGGACATCTATGGGAGACTGTTATTTAATGTGGGATACTCTTTTAATTACTAATGCCTGAACCCAAGGCTGACCTAAACTAGGGTGAAGCAAGTCAGGCACCCAAAGCACATGGTTTAAGGAGGCCCTTGCTTCCAGGTACTTCAATAAATTTCACACTAAAATTGACATCTGTTTCAATTTCATGCAGTAACTATCTCACTTGTCCCTTGCCTTCTCTGAATCCAGTCTTGGAAAATTCCAGGGCTCTTGCAGGACACAGCAATGATAGAACAGGGATAGCATGAGTAACCAGTAGCCTAAGGCAAAGTAACAAAACTCTGACTGGTTTCAGGAGCTGGACTGCGTGTGTGTGTGTAAAATAGTGATGCAGGTGGTGCATAGGAAGGGTGAATAGAGCAACTGGGTGATAGATATCCCATAACTAAAACTGACACTGTACTCCAGTAACATCTCAGAGTAGAGCAGATTTTGCACACACCTAAGCAACTTTGCCTTTACTGGGGAAACTGATTCCTGGCCAAACAGATAATGTAGCTTTTCAACCGAGATACCACTAAGAACCAAGCACCAGCCTCTCAGAAGCTAATGCACTGGGGGGAAACACTGGAAAGACTAAAGAGTGGCTATAACCGAATCTCCTAGGAGAATAGAGTCTCAAAGAGAACGTGAAAAGCAGACAGTATGTATTTTGTGAATACATGTAGGAACTAGTTATGCTGCCCTGGCTGGCCTGGAACTCACTGTGTAGACTAGGCTAGCAGAGGCCCATAGACAGGTACCAGCACAGTTGAATGAAGTGTCTCGGTTAGCGGGTTTTATGAATATCGATGTTACTTTTCTCCTGAATTATCTCAAAGAACCAGCGATCATTTGGGCCCCCACTGTTCTAAGCTGCCTGTCTTTGGAAAACCTAGCAGAGAGCAAATAATACCCAGACCCAGACCCACTTGTCCTCCCAACTAAAGCCTTCTCCTGCCCAACCCAAATCCCCCTTGTCCCTCCTCCTTCTTTGGCTCACACACTCTCAACCAAGAGGACAGTGACTCACACTAATTATACAGCAGCATTTTTTTTTCCTAACAGCAGCTGGGACTTTCTATTTATTTGCCAGCTATTTATAACTCACTTAGACAAGGAAGCCTCCTCCCACCCCAAGTAAAATTTCTCTGGGGTGGATCTAGTTTTATCTAAATTGGCTGGACAGAGTTGCAAAGCATATATAATCCATATTGAAAGAGATAAGGTTTTCTCCTTGTACTGGATATAAAAATAACCAACATGCAAAATGAGCATGGATAGGGAAAAATTAATTTACTTCCCTGCTTAATTAGTAGATGCAAGATAAATGTATCTGCTTAGCTCCCTAATTATAATAATACTTAACAGTTATGTGAAGCTCTTCATCATCAAAAATACCACTCTCTCCTGACACTAAATCATTAGTCTTTGGCACCCCTCTGTGAGCATCTTATCTAAATAGAAGAAAGACTATGGTGTTGGGGTGGGGAGCTGAGGATTCAGAGAAAAGTACCAAGACTTTCCATTATCATTAAGTAAACTGTTCCATGTGGTCTTACTCTTCTGTCCCCAGAACCTGGGTGTCCGGGAACAATCTACAAGCCACAGGGAGAAGTTAGACAATGAGGCTCAGTGCTGTGAACATTTGCTCATCTGACTGGATAGCCAGGGCATTTCTTGTAGCAATAGTAGAACAGGCGTGACCACAAGAAGACAGAGACCCTGGGTGCCTCCTTGAAGAAGTGAACAACAAATGGAGCCCTGCTGGCTACTGTCATTATGTCTGTTCATGGGACTTCTTAACCTAGTGATGTTCAGATAAGAATTTCTGCCTTTGCCTTTTTGCTGTAACGGTATCCAGCTCTCAACTTTACTCTTATCACCCTGGAACTTCTGATGTGAATCCCTTATTTACTAGACACTAGAAATTTGACATCTCCAAATCCTGAGATCTCACAGTCCTTGCATCTTTAAACAAATAAATATTCAGCCTCAGAGTAGGGTTTGACATTCAATCCTTGGGAGTAAAGGAGGTGGTATGAGCCTAATTTCCCGGAGGGATGCATTTTGACTTCCATCGCTAGCCTCCCCCACAGGTTCCTCCTAGCTTAGTACTTCCGTCTTAGCCTGCCATGGACCAGAGCCAATGCCAATTTCTCTTCTTCCT
>NC_022013.1:56698146-56701521 GCF_000317375.1 Microtus ochrogaster
AAAAAAAAAATTTCAAAGATCAAAACTGCTATAATGTGATTAGAATGTCGACCTCTTTATGTGGCTGAAAGGCAATGCAATATTGAAACAGCTTTTGGAAAATACACATCAATGCAATGCAAAGGAACTCTTTCTTTTACCACTTCCTTCTATCTGCAACCAGAGAAAATTATAACTCATGATTTTTCACAAGCCATCGCTCCATATTCTAATTCAGTGTACATTTCTTCTTACAACATGTGGGTTCAGAAAAGGAGAAGGTAAAAATACACGCACATTGGCTACAGCGTTTCACAATTGCCTGGAAGGTAGGCATGTGTCCCCATTCTACACATCAGAAATCTGTTCTCATGTGCCCTGTCTGATCCTGTCTGCTGCTACATCGCTGCTACACACTTCTCCTTTCTGCACAGGACTCCAGTTCAGAGCCCCCAGGATGGAAAAGGCCACCCTGAAAGATCCGGGTTCAAGAATGACAAACCAGAATGTTGTTAAGAAGTCATGAAGGCCATAGGATCAGAAGGATCAGACTCAACTTCATGGAATCCAGATCTGGTGTTTTAGGGTTTCTGTTGCTGCGAAGAGACACTATGGCCACAATGATTTTTTTTTAGAAAGATAACAGTTTATTTAAACACATAATTATCTACAGTGATTCTAGAAGGAAGAAAAAAATAATTCCTTTGAGTTACTTCCAAAATAGCAGTTCAAGCAAGTTCAGCGGGTTCATCATTAACTGCTAGAGAGGTTTGGGGGACAGGATACCTTTTTAATTTACAATAGCACTCAGTACTTCCATTTCAGTTTGAAGTCCAGTGTTACTATGACAAGTGTTGGGAACTATTTAATTTGGTTATTTGTCGTATGTGTTAAGATGGTTCACACAATAATTGCATAGCCCTCATTCTGGTTTTAATTTTTCTTTTTCTTTTTTTTTCTGCTCTTACATCTTTTTTTTTTTTTCAAATGAAAACATTCAATTGAGATGGCAGCTTACAGTTCAGAAATTCAGTCTATTATCATCATGGCTGGGAACATTGTGGCATTGCAGGCTGGAGAAGCAGCTGAGATTCCTACATCTTGCTGGCAACAGGAAGTGTTGGGAGGTATCCTGAGCATACATAGGAAACCTCAAAACCTACCACACAGTGATACACTTACTCTAATAAGGATTCATGCTCCAACAAAGTCACACCTCCTAATAGTGCCACTCCTTATGAGATCATGGGGACCAATTACATTCAAACCACCGCAGCTGGCATGACAATGAACTCCTCACAAGCTGAGGTTTTCCTTTTGTACTAAAGGGAAGATGTTGGCTTTCTTAGCTCCTAGAGAAAATGATTACCCTCTGAGAGAGAGAAAGCAGCATAGGAATAAAAGAGCAGGGAAGAAGGAGACTTGCCAACAATGTTGCAAGAGAAACACATCCCCAGACCAAATAATCGCTCTTCTGGAGGACAACCCTGAGTCTGAGATCCTCTGACTCCATGCCTTAGCTCAGCAGTTCAGTCATTTTCAAACAGAGAGAGGAGAGGCTAAAGCAAAGCCTGAGTAACAGCCTTGCAGCCATGTATGTGTGCTTCTGTCCTGAAATGAGCCTACTCACAAGTATAGCCAGTGTAGGCTCTGTATCACACAGCTGTAACTGGCACATTAACCATATGTTATTAGAGGTATAAATAGATTGCATTTTTGAGTGGTGATTACTTGATTAATAAAAGCAATGGAAAAGAAAAGAAACATATTCTATACAAACTGATAAAAAAAATGACAGTAGGGAAGGATGCTCAGAGTGGGGTGGTCTAAGGTTTTCATAGAGAATGCCTATCTTCTTTTCATATTTTAAAAATCACTGTGTGTGCTGGGCGATGGTGGAGCACACCTTTAATCCCAGCACTCAGGAGGCAGAGGCAGGCGGATCTCTGTGAGTTCGAGACCAGCCTGGTCTACAGAGCTAGTTCTAGGACAGGCTCCAAAGCTACAGAGAAACCCTGTCTCGAAAAAACCAAAAAAAAAAAATCACTGTGTAATAGTAGTAGTTATAATAAAAACTACCACTTTGTACTTTATATTTTCTTGGTGCATGCTACTTGTTTCCTCTATTTAATATGCACAAAAATAGTTGTCATTTTTCCATCCCACCAAAGAGAACAAAGCACTGAAGACAGACGTGGTGTCCACAATCCCCACAGTTAATAATTTCCTACTGAGTCTTACGTCCTGGTACTTTTAACTACACTTGCTGCCCAAAGATAATCAGTGAAACCTGTGGAGACCCAAAGATGTGAGCCTATTTCCACCTTGTCTGAAGGTCAGAGAGTTTGAGCTTGCTCAGAGTTGTTGACAGTAACTGTGGGTACAGACCCTGAGTTAGGGTGTGGTTACTTGGTGTTTTGGACATTAAGATGGCCCGCACAGGTAGATCCACTCCACCCCAACCAAAGGTCCTTCTTTTGAAATAAAAGGTTTGTCCTAGGAAATGGCTGCCTTCAGGATACTTGGTCTAGGGTGGGTTCACTGCCTAAAGAACAGAATGCTTTTCTTAAGGATTAATGACTTGATGGTTCAAAGTATTGAAGCAAGTCACTGTTCTAGATATCCTTTGCATCATGTTAAAGCAGCTCTTTGTTGGCTTCTCCCTTTTTGTACTGGGGTCTAAAGCATATGGAAAATAAACACAGATGAATTGAGCATTTAGTATTCACTGAGTTACCCTCCCTTTACTATCCTGTGTCTCTGTGATCCTTTCTTATCTCTGTTCCTCTTATTTAACATTTTATAATCTGTGTGCTCCTACCCTGAGATGTACGAGCCCCCCACAGCTAGGATCACTGCAGAAGTCACCCCAAAACTGTGGCCTCCGACAGAAACCAGCACAAAAAGTGTTCAAGTATTGTATGCATCAATCTTTCTCATCACCACATGATAATCTCTGCATGGATCAAGTGGTCCTCTAGAGAAAGTACTTCCACTTTTGGTGGTGGAAGTCTTCTGCTCCTCTTCAGCATCCTCTCTGTCCCTGGCATGGGAGTACCTCAACCTGTCTTTTCTACTGTATACACCCGTGCTTGACATGGGAGCACCTCAGCCTGCCTTCTCCTCTGTGTACACCTGTGCCTGTCATGGGGGCACCTCAGCCTGCCTTCTCCTCTGTGTACACCTGTGCCTGGCATGGGGGCACCTCAGCCTGCCTTCTCCTCTGTATACATGGAGCACTCTTTCTTCTCTAGTTTGTACACTGCTAAGTTACCTTCCAATGATGGAGGAAGGTCATTGGTTGATTTAATAAAGAAGCTGCTTGACCTGATAGGTTAGAACGTAAGTGGGAGGAGCAGAATGCTGGGCGGAAGAGGAAGTGAGGTCAGAGACTCG
>NC_022013.1:56701621-56714438 GCF_000317375.1 Microtus ochrogaster
CACCTGTGCCTGTCATGGGAGCACCTCAGCCTGCCTTCTCCTCTGTGTACACCTGTGCCTGTCATGGGAGCACCTCAGCCTGCCTTCTCCTCTGTATACATGGAGCACTCTTTCTTCTCTAGTTTGTACACTGCTAAGTTACCTTCCAATTCCTATTTCACACTCATACCCTCAAGAAAGACATCTCTGCCTGACTTTTTTCAGTACTGCTTACTTACCCATTCACATCTCTGTCTCACCTGAAATTCTAGCAACCATTTGTCCTTCATAATAGCACCCTAAAGGTTAAAGACAAGCATACCTCTTTTCACAAGAACAAACCGTCTGCTTTTCACTGGCATATGTTGTATTGATAAAGGGCCGCAGGCCTTTCTTTTTCCAAAACTTTCAAAACAGAAGGGCTCTGTCCAAAATAGAAGTGTATGTTACACTGTTCCCATAAAAGAAGGAAACAAGAGGAACCTCGGAGCCACAAACATTCTATTTCCAAGTTCAGAGCAAACAAAAAATATGTCAGCCCAGAGGGGATAGATTTGGAGGGAAGGGGGAGCCAGATATGCAAACTTTATTCTATGTTTAAATCCAGCATATGGGCCATTCCTATTTTAGGACAATAAATACTGACTTCCATATTTTGATAATTAATTATATAAAAAAGAGCCAAGCTGTATTAGAAGGTCCTGGTAGGCATTTCAGTTATCAGTATTCAGGCCCAAGAGCCCATTTTTGTTGACAAATTTTGAGAAGTTCAGTTGGTGCCACCCAAGTTCTCCTGTTATTTAGAAGCAGAGTTGTGATGAGGATTGAACATGGGCACTCACACCTCCCGTGAATCTCATTTTCTGGCGTCTACTTTTAACAACTTGATATATCCCTAAGAAAGCTGCAACCTTCTAAATCCAGGACTGGTGGGAGACGCCTTGCAGGTGCTGAGCTGAGGGACAAGTGGTTCTGAAGGGTAGTGATGGTGGCAAGGCTCCCGAGCCCCAGTACAGTGCTCTGTGGGGACTCAATAAACCGGTGTTCATCATTAGTTGTTAGGTTATTAACTCAAAAGACTGAAAAAAAATAAACCATCCATGCTTCTAGAGGTAAGAACATATTCCTCTCCTTCCAGCTTCCATGGTGTTACTGGCTCTAGAACCCTCCTTCCAAGACAGATGATGACAGTGTCTAACCTCCTTTCTGATGATCATTCTTGACTCAGTTGCCTCCTCAATGACAATCACAGTTTTCCATTGATTTGAAGCTTGTCTCAAATTCATGCCCTTTGCCATACATAGTCCTTTGGCCCCAAGGTGTTCATGATTCACAAATATAATTCATGAAAAGTGTATCTTTTGGTATTTTCCCCTCTAACTAAATGGGACATGTCACAAAAATGAAAGGGTCAGTCAGGGCTACCTGCATCTTGTTCATTGTGATGGCTCCTCAAAATCTTCTTGTGCTATATAGGAAGCACTGAGACCAAGTATAGAATAGTGATGTGTTTGACTTCCATATATCTGGTCACACATAAAACTTTCATCCTCACCTCTCAACTCCCATTACTATCCTTTTGTAGGATAGATTGTTGGGCTACATCCCCAACTCCTTGGCCTTGGGAGTATACCTTTTGACCATGGTCATACTTCTTGGGGTACAAAAAAATGTTGTGGAATTTTACGCTATGTAAAGATGTGCTACATTTGTTTATTCTGTGTTTATTTAATGATGTAAAGATGTATTGTTTTACCTGCCTAAAACACCTACTTTGTCTAATGAAAAGCTAAATGGCCAATAGCTAAGCAGAGGAGGGATAGGTATGGCTGGTGGAAAGAAAGTATAAATAGGAGGAGGAATCTAGGCTCAAGAGAAAATGGAGAGAATAGGGGAGAAAGGGAGGGAGATTCCTGTGGCCAGACAGACGAACACAAAGTAGGACATACAGAGTGAACAAAAGGTAGAGAGCCCTGAAGCAAATGTAGATGAAGAGAAACCAGTTAATTTTAGTTACAAGAGCTAGTGGGGCAAGCATAATACAAGTCTGAGTATTAATAACTAATAATGTCTCCATGTCATGATTTGGGAGCTGGTTGGTGGCCTAAAAGAAAGCATGTTCTTATTTGGGAAAACCTTAGTGTGAAGGATTCTGAGACTTCTCTGCTGTCTGTATAGAAGACATTTCTGTTCTGGATTTGATCCTATCCTTGGGATCCATATGACTGGACTTTTCTTCTTTATCCTACAAGAAGTAGCATTCTACTTATAGGATTATCCACTTCTCTGCAACATCTGCTTTGTTATGGCATATGGCTTCTCCTTTCTGCTACATCCTAGAAATCATGATTTCCAAAAGCATTACAATTGATCTTGGAAACTAAACCTCCTTTGTATTTAAAATTTGAAGATTTGTTTATGAACTCAAAGACCAAAGGAAGGTGTACTGAAAAAAAATGGCTTAAGAGAGTTTCTTGCTTTTCCAAATAGCCAGAATTTGTTTCCTAGTTTGGGTGGTTAACAACTTTCAGTAACTCCAAGTTCAGGAGAACCTCTGACCTCTGCAGCAAACTGTATTCATGTGCATGTACTACACATAGATAAACATACATACATATGACAAAAAAATAAGGTGAATATAACATTTTGATAAGAATTGATAGGACGAGTATGTGTGTGCTTGTGCACGTGTTCATGTACAGACACACACACATTCACATGACACCCACATGCACACATCACACACAAACACAGAGACATGCATCATACATATATACATCACAATACACATATACACACACAAAGACATGTATACACACATATACCACAACATACACACAAAGACACACCATATACACACATACAACACACATTGATACACATAAGGACACAACACACACACACACACACACACACGATTCATCATTTGTTGGTAATATCTTGTTTCAGCCTTCACTAATTTTAGCCCAGGTATTGAGATGATTATATTCTTTCCTTTCTTTATTCTATTTAATGTAATAAATTACATGATTGATTTTCAAATGTCAATTCCTGAAATAAAAGAGTGAACTTAGTTAAAAGGTACATTTACTTTTACATAGCACTACAATTGCTTAATAGGTATTTAGAAAGTTTTATGTCTATATTCCTCACACAGATGGCACTTCTACACAAAGTCCTTGTCGGATTTGGATATCAAGTTATGTTTATTTTATAAAACAAGTAAGAATGCATTGAAAATATAGTCCACACGAAATCTTATGCACCAAAGGTTATAGTGGATTTGCTCACAATGTGAAAAGTAAGAAGCAGTTAAGCTGTCCATCATTTGATGAATGATGACAGAGTAAAAATATTATTCCACATCAAAAAGAAGCAAACCACTAACAGATGCATATTTATAAGCTAAAGGGGCCAGTCTAAAATGTTTATGTACTGAATTATTTCAACTATACGACATTCTGGAAAAAAGAAAACGGTCACAGTAAAAGATGACCTTGGCCATCAGATTCTGTACTAGGGAGGGATTATGTATGAATATGTGTTACTCTGTCCAATGTTGTAAGATGGATATATGACATTGTACATTTATTCAAGCCCATAGGAATGTATAAAGAATGAACCTTAATGTAAACTATGAATTTAGACAAATAAAAAATGTATCATATCATCATTCTAACACATTGTTTTGGTTTATTTTCCTGTTACTGTATTAATTCTCTGATTAAAACTCCCTCTCACACTTAAAGGTACAGTTAAACCAAACAAGAAGGTCAAGGCAGCAGGAGCTCAAAAGCAGCCAGTCACATGGCAGCAGACGGCACAAGCGAGCCATGCATGTGTGCCAGTGCTCAGCTCCCTTTCTCCATTTTACACAGTCCAGTTTCCCTGCCCAGGTAATCATGATACCCACAGCAGGCAGGTCTTCCCACCACAATGAACATATCAAGATCACCTTGCACATGCATGCAAAGAAGCCCATCTTCCTCCCTAGATCTGGCCAAGTTGACACTTACTAACCATCACACATGTACAACACTAATCAGATTTTTAAATAAGGTACTGAAGAGCTCAGGTAGTGTGTAGGATTGATGGATTTGCTGACAGTTTTCGGTAAAGAAGAAATTTCTGTGAAAGTAGTCATTGACTTTAAACCATAAAACACTTGAATACACTTCACCAATGATGATATGAGAATGACAATAGGCACATAGAAACGTCTTGACTGATATCAGACATCAGGTAAATACAAAATAAAACAATAGTAAGGAATCAGTACTCATCAAAAAGATTTTTTTTAAGGTGGCAAAGCAAAGATCTAGAAGTGAGAAACACATGGAGGTGCCTTCTTACAAAGCTAATAGGAATGTGAACTATTATGGCTGCTACACAAAATAGTTTGCAGTTGTTTAAACAGAGGCAAATCTATAGCAAGATTTCACAGTTTCACATGGGGACTCTGATCTAGGACAATGTTTCTCAACAAATTGTTTGCTTCCAAATCTGTAGCAAGCCTTTTTTGAAGTTCTTTTAGTTACCTTATCAATACATTTAACACCAAGGAAGACTGATGTCTCCTTAAATATTTGCTTCTGTACTTTATGCCAAAGAAGAATAGGATGTTTCACCCCTAAAACCAATGTTCCCCATTAGAAATAATATTTCCTTCATTGAAAACATATACCCAAGAGAAATTAATTTTTTTTAAATTGAAAAAAACTGTCTTGGTAAACAACAATATTGCTTCTTTATTATGGGGATGGTAATATTAAAATCAAATTTTTAAATGAATTAGAAATCAAGATGATGTCATGCAAAAAACCCAAGACAATAATGCATAACAGACAATTCAACAAGAAGTATAAAAATTCCAGAGTCCAAAGCATTATGCAAGTAAAAATCCAAATGTAGCAAAGAAAAGTGGTAACTGGAAATGAAAGAATTAACTAAAGATTTGACTTATATTTTTGTTTGTAGAAGATGATACTCAACATTCTAGGGCAAACACACTGCTAATGTGTTCAAGTTTATAGCATGTATAACAGTCAAAATGTATGAGAAAACTCTTACAGATGATGGTGAGAGGAGTCAGAGATAGAGTATAAATTAGTCCACAGAGGAAAGAAAATGTCAAATACTTAGAAACTACCCAGAAAGTATAATAATTGATGAAACAAACAGAAAACAGTGCTCTAACATGTATATATTAATTCAATCATAATGGTCATCATGTAATTGGTAAACATGAACTGTCTGGGACATTGAGATTGTTATATTAGATAAAAGAACAATACCCTGCTATCAATGTCTACAACAAAGTTCTAGTTTAAGTTATAAAATATCAATATGTAGTTTAAAATTAGCAGGTAAAAATGCATATCAAATAAAAAAATGAGAGGGAGGGTTAAAGGAAGGGAAAGGGAGAGAGGAGTGGGAGGAGGTGGAGGGAAATGGGAGGCTGGGAGGAGGCAGAATTTTTTTTCAATAAAAAAAATAAACAAAATGAAAGACACGATCGTGTAATGATATGCTGCAGCTGCGGCTTCCTGAGGGCCACAGCAGGCCACTGTGGATGGTTTAGGGTAGCAGCGGTGGGAGACCACGGTGGGCCATGAGGGGAAGCTGGTCCCACCACCCAAGACCTCTGTGGGTCCCAGGCAGATGAGAGGCAGGTGAGAGACTTGTCCCATGAGGAACTGAGGAGCCACAGTGGGTGAGAGACACAGACAGATAGGCATGCCATGTAGAGAAAGTGGGTATTTATTTAGTGGATTATGGAGGGGAAAGAGGGAGAAGGGGGAAGAGCAGAGAGAGGGAAAGAGAAACAGAGGAGGGAGGAGAAAAGAAGCTACTTCTTTGGGAGAGAGATGGAAAAGAGAGAGCATAGGCTGGAAGCAGAAGAAAGATCCACTTGCCTTGGTAGAAGGGTGAGTGAATGGGGCTTATCTTTAAAAGGGACAGGACAGACCATTATGGGTAGCTATATAATTATACACCATGTGAGAACTTTCAATCAAAAATGGACCAATTTGTAATAGTGTGTGCATAAGATTACAGTTTAGTATGCACAATACATGTAAGTAGTGGGGGGGAAGGGTTAAGTCACTTGGGCTGACAATGCTCTCACCAGAACTATAGACTGACAAGTATCAGATGTGAGGAACCTGAACCTTCTTTTGAAGGTTTGTCCAGCATAGTCAAATGACTCCTAAAATAATATAGCTAGTCAGTGTAGTTCTTGGTTGCTTCTTGGAAATTGAAAGAACACATTTGGGATACATGACTCAGATTATTCACACCAGACATGACCTGAAAGTCCCTTTCCTACAATCCAGCTCCCACAATTCCAGAAAACATTATGCAAACTGCCAAGGGTGGGCAATTAAACAGTGCCACCCAGATGCATCACGTATGAATCATGAGAAAGATCAACATGGCAAGATATTTGTAAAGATTTAATAGATAGTACTCACATGTTGGTAGCAACCAACAGGTGTCTAATTGCACACAAGGCCCACTCAGTGGGAGAGAAATCAGGCCTGGTACTGGAAACCTAGTGAGCTTCCCAGAGCTCTGAGGTTACTGACCTTAGAAAAGGACCTGCTGCAACCACTTGGCTAGAACAGCATTAATTCCTTACTATATTCTGAATCTCATCCTTAAGAACACAGGTAAGTGTCATTACCATCCTTCATCAAGGAAATTTCTTTTTGCAGCAAATGGAGACTATCACATAAACCAAACTGAGACACAATGCAAAGATCAATGAATTATAGGTATCCTATCCCTAACAGATAGATCTACATCACAGCTTCTGTATCTATGACTCAGGGAACATCAAGGAAGAGAGGTATGAAAGATTGTAAGAATGAGAATAATCAGTCTTTCTTAGAAATGACTTCAAAAACAAGACTGGAACAATATCAATACCAATGGACATTTCAACAAGAAAGAGAAAAGTTTCTTGGGGTTCCACCTACAGACAAGAACTATAGGCAACTATCAACTTTTGGGAGAAGAACTAGCCTTTCTTAAGGATTATCCCCTTATTTGTTGTATAATGAAGACTTGTCAGCCTTGAAGCCATGTACAGAAAAACAACAAAAAGTTATATATATATATTCCTCCTGTGTTCATATATATATATATATATATATATATATATATATATTCCTCATATACCCCATATATAAATATAGTAAAAGAAAAAGAGAAGAAAAAGAGTTTGGAAACATGGGAGGGGTGTTCAGGGGAGGGTAAGATTTGATGGAGGAATATGATAGAGAAGTAATATAATTCTGTCTCAATTAAAAACACATTTATAAAAGTATCCTGTACATGAACACCAGCAGGATAAACTATGTCCAATTAAAGGCATGTTTAAAATCCTATTTTCTAACCGAGTGGTAACTGTGTTACCATAATGACAACATGCTCACACATTTGTGGTAATACTGGTGCAGATATATTTATTTTGCTACTGGATGTATGAAGCTCAGCATGCAGAACTTTGCAGCAAATACAGTAAATGGCCATGCTACTGGCTTAGGCTTTGCTGTGCTGCACTTTTTAATATCACTGTATCCTCCTTCTACTAAAACATGATGTGCAGTTATAGCAGCATCAGTCTCAAATATTTCATATTTTCAAGTGTCTTAACTGCTCAAAAAGCCACACGGAGAGTCTGACTTTGTCAAGAAAGATGTTGAAATTTCTACTTTTGTCTTGCAGAGAATATATCCCTATTTTTAAGCAACATATGACTTATTAATTTCACAAAATAAAAATTTTAAACATGGAGTGTTTCCAGAGACAAAGATGGAAAATAATGAGTGATAAAACACATTTTTTTTCTGAGAAGGCAGGTTACTCCCAGATGTGTCTGCATATAACAGAGATTTAAACTGCAGCCATCCTTCTGTAGCTACAGGAAATCACAGAATCCCCTACAAATCCATGGTGTAACTGTTCAAGGCTCTTATGTAAAATTCTGCCTTCTGCAGATGGGTGCAGACCTGCCCATATACAGTCATCGTCATCATCTGACTTCTTAGACTCCCCAGCACAGTGTAAGCACTGTGTAAATAACTGTCCTTCTGCATTGTAGAGAGAATAATGACAAGATAGCAGTGCACATCTAAGAAGGACAATTGTCCAATACCTGCCATTGGATCTACAGAGACAGAATTCAGAGGTCTGGGAATCTGAGTGTATCTGAGAGGAATCTGCATCTGAAATGATAGAAAAATATAAGATTAAAGCTGGGGATTTACACATTACTGTCTTAACTGATAACACAATGAGGTGGAGAATCAGTGTGTCTCAGAGACCTAAGACACAATGTAGACTTTGATAAAAGAGTTTCACTGTATCACAAAAATACAGCTTAGCCTCACTACAGAAGTTGTGAACTAATTGACCATTACCTCTGAGAAGCATTGATTCTTAACTAGACAAGCATAAAGTTAGAAAAAAAGTTTCTGATACATAATAATGTTTCTCAGAGAAGTGATTATTCCTTTTGAAACGACTTCATGCATTTATTAGATGTTCATAAAATAACAGGAAAGTGGTTTTAGAATGTCTCCAATTACTCTGCCAGACTCCCCACTCCTTCTGTGTGGGCTGGAGGTGATAAGTCACATTTAATAGAATCAGAAAAGGGAAAAACTATCACTTTAAAAATACAGAATCAAAGCAGACATGATCTCTACCCAGTGATCAAAGTTAACATCGCCTGTCACATTGACATTGCATCCTCTGATCATAATGTGACACAAAATGCCATCACCTCTTTGGTGCTCTTCCCTAAAATGTCTAGTGGATCTAAGCACATCAAAAAGCATAAACCAGAGGTTTTACAAACCACCTGACCAACACATGTTGACAGTGGCAAGGTCATTATGGCAAGTAATAAATGAGGGATCATCACATTTAAACTAAAGATTCATGACAACTGAATGTAATTCACTGTAGTGGAAGATAGACGTGAATAAAGTCTATGGGTTAGCAGTTGGCATTGTCCTTGTGTCAATAGCGTGAAGACCTGTGGGAGGATTACGACATGTCATGAAGAAAAGTGCTGGCATTCACTAAGAAACTTTGCTAAGATTCTATAAGCGAATATGAAATAATGACTAGACTACATTTGAAAAGTTTTGTTACATTTGTTCATGCTAGGCTAAAAATATTGTTATAAAGAATTATCATCTATAAATTTGAAATCAGCACAAAATAATGAAGTCACATAGTCTAATAATATTCTGAGTTGGAAATAAAGATTCTCTGGCTGAAGATTTGCTTTGTCTTCGCAGGCTTGGTTTCTACTAGCTTTAGTCAGTCCTAGTATTTTCCATGTTTACAGACCATAGAAATTCTCTTATCAGTTTCTCTTCAGTAACATCCAAACTGAGGGTGATTCAGCTTATTAACATTTTACCTGCTCAGACAGAGGTTGGTTCCTATAATGGTAAATCATGGGTCTCACAAAGTTAAAAATAAAAATCCAGTCTTGCAGTAATTTTTACATTTTATGTTATATTTCTGCTTTTAAAAAAAGATTATAATTCTCTCTTAAATCTTCCAGTAGCCATTCTCTATGTAGTAATTCATTATATATGTGAGACAAAAAAATCTCACTGTGGCAATTTTGTTTTATACTATGGCAAAGAACTATATAGTCTACAGTTTAAATAGTACTACACACACATGCATGTACACACATACACACACATAAATACACCTTTTGATTTGCTTGTAGTTTATCCCACAATGTTTCCCAATGCATGGAGACAAATTCTGAAGTAAATTTGTGTCTCCATTTCTGAGTCTGGCAGGATCCCAAACCACCAGTACCACAGTAGTATGAATGAGGTCTTCTCAAAATCTGTTATATTGAAAAACGTTCCCTCAAAAGGATCCTAGATCAAATTAACATGGAAAAATGCTTTAATCTATTTTCCTTTCTTGAAGGTGCCAAAACATATTATTGTCTGTGAAAAAATCTAATAGAAAAGACAGTTTCTTAATGAAAGAGATAACCAAATTATTTCTCATTCAATTCCTATTAATTATGGATCCATTTTGGAAAAAAATGTGCTGCAATAAACAAAATTGCACTCATGAAACCAAATCTGAGTGCTTTTATGCTAGGCTGACTGCAACACTCGATGGATAGTCAAGGCGTGAGACGTTTCTGAGCCAGCAATTGTATGGACAGAGGGGATAACCAGCTAAATAAGGAATGAAAGAAGGGGAGGGAGAGGAAGGAAAGAGAAGAACTAATACTTTGACATAGTCTAACATGAGGAGTGGAAGAGAATGAAAAGAAGGAAGACACAAAAGAATAGAATCAAGCATTTGAGCAATGTCTTAATGAAGATTATGGATTTCAATATTCAATATTGCTTAACATTTTGTTGTATCCTTTCTGTATGTCCTTTTTTGTATTTCTGCAGAATTGATTGCTTTTTAAGGCTTATCTTTGTTCTTTACCAATATCTGTATTTCTTGGTATCTACATTTTACTCATGTAATCTCCAAGTTGTAATAAAATTTCACATTCAAAATTATATCACAGATGTTTAATGGTGGCCTAATTCAACATGGGCAATCAGTAAATTAGGTCTCATCTCAAAGAAGTCTATAATAGCTCCTCATTTAGAGTTAAATGTTACAGAAAACTTGAATAATAAAAGTAAGTTTACTGTGTTAAAATTCTGATAATAATATATAACATTACATTTTAAATATTTAAGAACATAAAAAAATCGAGCTTAAAAATACTAATGCCAAGAGGAAAGAAGAACACAAGTGACTTGAAAGGCAAAGGGAAAAAGGAAATGAAGATGTTATTGAGGAGATGAATACAAGGACAGAGAAGAAAGGCGTGGGAAGAAAACCGACACTAAAGGAGTTGAGAAAAGTTATTTGTTAACTTGTGTTTTTATAAGTATCATATATACATATATACTATAGTGTGTGTGCGTGTGAATAAAAGTTTAATTGTACTTATCCTACATAAGAGATAGTATCCATCCTAGAAGATAGAGTTTGTCAAATAAAAATCCCAGTGTGAAATACTCTCCTTAGATCAGGGGTATACTGAAGATGTAGCCGATTGCTTTTGCTCTTAGTGGTCTTCATGAACTTGATAGTAAGTCCTTATCGATGAAGACACCACAGACTTTGGCCGCAGAATATGGAGAAATCAAGCTACTAGGGACCTGGAGCTTCTTCCCCACAAACTAGCTTTCATAGTACTGGTAGGTGTTAGGAAGGGCATGGGGGTGGGGAAAGTCTTCAGTAGTCATACCCAGCTATTAATAGTATGAGCTACAATAATTACCAGCCTGGAAAGATGTTTATGGGTGCAATAGTGGCATGAATGGTTAAGGGAGTAACCAACCAACTCCCTTGTGAGTAGATTTAAGAATCAACTCAAAATGGGAGAAAACCCATGTCTGGGACTATAAAACTAGCTAAGAATACATGGTGTGGAAGTTGCTCTTGGACCCTAGAGTGAAGATACTGTTGTTCTTGTTTTGTTTTGTTTGTTAAATGGACACAGTGTTAAACTTTCCACTCAATTTGAATCTTTCCAACCAGAGACTGACTAAGCTCTCAGACCTCATCAGAGACATTTCTTTGTGCACTCAGTTATGGTTAATGCAGAAACTGACAACTGTCTTGAATACAGAGAATAAGGGCCTGTGGAGTGTTCAGATGAAATGGGGCATCAATATATAACATTTTCTCCTTACAAGGTTAAGAACAGGAAGAGAAGAAGACTGTAAGAGGCAGAGGTCACTGAGAACCAGAGTGAAACAATGTTGAGAACGTAACAGGACTCCTGTGCCCATGACCTCTTAGCAACCTTGGAAGCCTCCATAAGATTAAGCTGGCTAACAATGGGAGAAAGTGTCAAATGTTCCACTGTCGGGCAGGAGGGTATTAGTTTGTTCCCAGCTGCTAAGCTCTGAAATAATCACACAGAAACCATATTATTTACAATACTGTTTGGTCATTAGTTTAAACATATTTCTAACTTGTTCTTAGATCCTAAACTAACCCATCTCCATTAATTTGTGCATCACCATGAGAATGTAGCCTTACTATAAAGTTTCTGCAGTCTCCAGCAGAGGCATCGGTCCCTGGTGGCTACATGGCTTCTCCCTGACTCTGCCTACCCTCTCCTCCTTTATCTGCTTGGAACTCCCACCTTTCCCTATTCTGTTAAGCCATTGGCCGAAACAGATTTATTCATTAACCGATAAAAGCAACAAATAGACAGAAGAACTTTCTACACCACTCCACCACTACCTAAAAATTTATTGATAGTTTATGGCTGCTGGGGCAGGGAGTAGAGCAATAACTTTAAGGATATGTGCACTGTCGGGCAAGCCATCCTCTGTTGGATGACCCCACACCTGTGAGAATATTGTGGGAAACCCAAAGTGGACTCAGTAGGTTACACAGAGGGAAAAGGAGGACATAAAATTGGAAATACTGTATGGGAGAGGTGAGGAGAACATTGAGGAGGGAGCAGGAGACGATATAAGGAGTAAATGTGATAAATAAAATAAATTATATTCCTGTTTGAAATTCTCAAAGAATTAATTCGAACATTACACTTGTTTTAAAAGTAAGGATGATGGCCATTTGAACTTCTTCTGTTGAGAATTCTCTGTTCAGCTCAGTGCCTCATTTTATAATTGGGTTGATTAGCCTTTTGTGGTCTAGTTTCTTGAGCTCTTTATATATTTTGGAGATCAGACCTTTGTCAGTTGCGGGGTTGGTGAAGATCTTCTCCCAGTCAGTGGGTTGCCTTTGTGTCTTA
>NC_022013.1:56716318-56719765 GCF_000317375.1 Microtus ochrogaster
ATCCGCCTTCACTTCCAAAGAAATGTTTAATTGAAAACAAACAGAACAGATGGCATATCTATATTTGTCCCTTCATAGAAAAGATCAGTTTCACAAAACATTAATCTAGATGGCAACATCATTACAAAGCGACATGGGAAAACTGATAACAGAGAACATGCAAGGCAGCTGAGGAATGCATTAAGGGATGAGGCACATAAGGCCTCAGGCCTCACCCATGATAAACATGAGCCCTTGTGAAGACTTGGCAGCAGAAAATCTCCACAACAAAACACAATTTAATACTCAAGAATGAATAAAACAAACCACTTTAATTTGCCAGAGAAGATTTTAAAAGCCATATATCAAATTATAGTAGCAGCATGCAGATAGAAATCTACAAATCAATGTCTATAGATTTAGAATTCCTCAATTATTTAATAAAAGTCAATGACTGAGTTGGGGTTGTAAAACAGTTGTTAAAGTACCTGTCTAGAGTTCACAGGGCTCTGGCTTTGGTCCATTGTACCACATAAAACAGGCATGGTGGTATGCACCTGTAACCCCAGCACTCTGAAAGTTGAAACAAGAGAATCAGAAGTTCGCATCGCTCTCCACTACATAGACTGGTCTACGTGAAACCACCCCTTTCATTAAATATCACGGGCTTTACTGTCACAGAACATCAGATCAATGTGTCAATGAAGGAGAACAAAACAAAATAAAACTGATTTCAAGAAAAAAAACAAAAACCTTCCTGATATTATTATAAAACTCTGAAAGATGGCATCTACTAAAAATTACTATTTAAGGCAACAGTTAACAGTAAAGCAGGGGAATTCCTCCCATAAACACCAGAAACCAAATAAGGATGGTGCTATTCTCACCAAGATTTTTTTTCATTGGACTAGAACATGTGCAATCTAGCCAAGCACACTATCACCCAGCTGCACCCCAAGAATTATTCTTGTGCA
The DNA here is from genome assembly GCF_000317375.1 of Microtus ochrogaster. Classification (NCBI taxonomy): domain Eukaryota; kingdom Metazoa; phylum Chordata; class Mammalia; order Rodentia; family Cricetidae; genus Microtus; species Microtus ochrogaster. The sequence goes on from NC_022013.1 coordinate 56,717,272, forward strand.
CATATTCACACATGTATAGCATTATGACATTAAGAGACCGCACCTCTATGAGTATTACAGATGATAAAAATTGGCACATGACTTCCTTAAAGTCTGGTGATCTTGGTTTTAAACACAAGCTTCACTGGGGGCTGGTTCTATCATTTTTAGTAAGAAAAAAATTAAGTGGAAAAAAGAGGCAATGCATAATATGAGTAGTATAAATTATAAACATTATAATAAAGCAATGAAGACAATTTCACTTTTATCAGTAATCAAAGAAGTGTTTGCAAAGACAATAAATATATTTTAAATTTATTAAATGGAGAAATACAAAGCAGGAAATAAGCAATCTTTAGAAAAACAAAAAAAATAGTTTCTTTTGTACGTTAAAGGTAGCAATAAAAAATGAGAACAAAACACTTCATAGATCAAAATTTCATTGTATATTAGGAGTCACCAGTTTTTGTTTCCAGAAAGGATTAAAGAAATTGTCCCTTACAAGAAGACACTGTTACAATGAAGAGTTTACTATGTGGTGGTTTCACAATCACAAAGGACAGGAAGTTGCCTGTTGTTTTGACAGTAGTAGAATGCTTCAGTAAGCCCCAGTTGAATCACTGAACCTAAACTATATATAACTAAAACAAAACAAAACAAAACACATAAGAATGCCGATATACACTGATTGTAATTGAAAGACACAGAGAAGTTGAAAAGTGAACAGAGGTTAAGAGCTGAAAGACAAGGAAGCAAACATTAGCAGTTCAATTAAAAGCACATCAATACTGACCCTAAAGGGAATCTCTGTTGCAAAACTAGAATGAGTCCAAATGGTACATATTTTTTTTAATCAATGGTTCTGATTGGGCTTTAACACCAGATTTTCTAAATTATGTTAATGTACAGGGTCTAAGGAGTTATCAGTACAGAGCACATAAAACAAGATTAAGGACCTAAATTCAATTCTCAGAATTATTAAAAAAAAATCTCAGCATGTGGATATGTGCCTAGAATTCTGGTGCTGGTCAAGAAGAGACACAAGCCAGTCAACCTAGTTATGTAGGAAGGTTCCAGATCAATGCGAGTGTCTGTCTGAAGAAATAAAGAAGAAAGCATCCTGAGGAACACAACTAGGGACTAACCTCTAACCTTTAGGTTACACACACACAGGAGAGAGAGAGAGAGAGAGAGAGAGAGAGAGAGAGACAGAGAGAGAGAGACAGAGACAGAGAGAGAGAGACAGAGAGAGAGAGACAGAGACAGAGACAGACAGAGACAGAGACAGACAGAGACAGACAGAGACAGACAGAGACAGACAGAGAGAGAGAAATATATAGTAAAGCTGGAACTTGAGAGTAGACTCTACAAGAAGAAATATACAGAAAGGCATTTCTGAAGTTGTTTCCTGGAGTGAAAGGCTTTATTGGGCTGTGGTCGATGGTACTGAAATCATATGGATTGATAGGAACATTACCTATATGCATGTGTTTGTCTGTGACAGTGTACTCATATGCAGCATGTGTGCACTCAGGTGGAGATGTGTGCATGGATCCCTGTGTCTTATTAAAGATAATACAGACCTTGATCTTCTGGGCAAATGAAATCCAGTGCTTTGGGATGATGTACATACAATTCTGGTTTGTAGCCACAAGGTAAAAGCAGTAGTATATTAGTTTCAAAGGTTTTTATTATAAGCATTCTAACAGTGGTGTTTTCTTTCTGGTGTCCTAGTGCCACATTGTAAGTCCTCCCAATTTTTATTTTTATTATGCTTATAAACCTAAAATTTGAATAAGTTTTAAGAATGGGCAGTTCCTATAATCACCACCTATTATTCTTATGGGAATGTAACATATATAGGACATACATACATACATACATACATACATACATACATACATACATACTCTCTTCAGGTGAAGACTTTAGGCATCCTTGGTCATGTGCTATGCATCAATAATGACTACAGTTCTTCATCTCCTCTCCAGATGACACCTTCACATTGTCTTTGTCTATAAGCTAATTCAGGCATTTTCTCAAAACATTTACTTACCCACAGACAGTAAGTGTTGCAAGCAGGCAGACATAAAGAAAGCATTAATTACCAGCATTGCTTTCTGTGGTCCAGCCTGGGAGTCACAGTGTCACTCTTAATTATTTTTGAGTGGGCAGATATGAAAAGTATACCTGCATTCTGGGAATAGAACATAAATTTCATCTCTTAATGGAAAAGTCTAATGTCAAAATGTAAGAAAAACTCTTGGGATCAGACACACAACAGTACTTCCATCTTGGAAAATATCACAGGACACAAATCATCATCTGAGCACAATAATTCTTTTTTTTTAAAAATGATATATTCTTTTATTTTTTGGATATAAATATGGAAAATTAAAAAAATGAAGTATTCAGCCAACTATGAGTTATACTATGAGTTTTCAAGGAGACTGGGTTGATTTTCTGGTTTGTTTTTTTCTAATGAAATATATATAATATTACATATTTTATTTGG
>NC_022013.1:56721536-56740520 GCF_000317375.1 Microtus ochrogaster
GAATAAATGGGACCTACTAAAACTGAGAAGCTTCTGTAAAGCAAAGGACACTGTCACCAAGACAAAAAGGCAACCTACTGACTGGGAGAAGATCTTTATCAACCCCGTAACAGACAAAGAGCACAATAATTCTTATACCCAAATACATTCATCTCTCCCAAGAGCCTCAAGTTTCATCTTAAGTAAGCATCATTTTGCTACAAGAATGATCTTCAGTTGCATTGATTTTCTTGAAAATACCATAATTTCATTCTTCTTCAGTCAAATAAAAATCTCGTGTATGTGTATGTGTGTGTATATATATATACATATACATATACATATACATATATCATATATCATATATATGTGATATATATTGCATCTTCTCTAGCCCTTCTTTTGTTTACAGATACCTCGGCTTATCTTGTTAATTTGACATTGTGTACTGTAGAAAAGATGTGTATGTTTTGCTTGGTATGTTTGCCTGGAGATCCTCTGATGTATCCAGTGTGGTATGGCTGAATTGTATGGCAATTGTGATTTCCATAGAGACTAGATTGATTTACATTTTCACAAGCCATGTGTAAGAATTCCTTTCTTCCCTACATTTTACCCACACGTTATTTTTCTTAATGATTCTCACTAGATGAGGAAGAAACCCATCACTTCACACTTTAATTATATACCAAATGATATTACATTTTCTATACAATACAGTTTAATCATATTCTAACCTCCTCAAACTTTTCCATGATCCTTCCTATCTCCTGAAGCACCCAATGTCATGATTTTTCTCTCTCACACAAAAAGAAAAGATAAAACATCAAGAGTTGTGAAAATAAAAACAGTCAACAAAAAAACAAGACAAAATAAATATTAAACAGAAAGTGCACAAAATCACATGTTCTGTTTTGAACATAGGGCATTTTTTGGATTATAAAGACGCACAATGGCATTTCAGTAGAGAAAATTTATGCTCAAATCCCCAGCAGGAATGGCTTACAGACAGCTTCTTGGGTAGGTAAAGGACTTTATGCTGATGTCCCATATCAATGCTGGGATTCTGTCTGGTTTCTACCTGTGCAGATCTTGCTCATGTTGTCACAGTCTTATATGTAAGTATGTCTTATTGTGACTGGAAGATAATTTTCTTAGTGTCATCCACTACCTCTGGCTTTTATAATCATTCCAACTCCTCTTTCACATAGATCCCTGAACATTGAGATGAGAGATTTGATGACGATATCCCATTTATGAGTGAGTGCTCAAAAGTCTCTCATTCTCCGCACATTGTACTATTATGTATCTCTTTGCTAATTGTCATCTACTGATAGAATTTTCTTCAAAGGCTGAGTGCTATGTGGATAGTAATATGTCACTGGGAGTCATGTTATTACTGTATTCCTTGAGCAGAATAATAGAAGTATGATGTGGGATTCCCCCTCTGTATGCTGTGAATGTGTTTTGTTAATGAATAAAGCTGTTTTGGTCCCATAGCAGGGCAGACTAGAGGCAGGTGGAAACACTAAGCACAATGCTAGGAGAAAGTACACAAAGTCAGGGAGATGCCATGTAGCTGCCAGAGAAGAGAGACATGCCCTGGAAATTTACCATTAAATCACAAGCCTCGTAGTAAAATATAAAATAATGGAAATTTAAGATAAAAGAGTTATCCACCAATATGCATAAGTTATTGGCCAAACAGTGTTTTAAGTAATAGAGTTTCTGTGTGATTATTTGGGGTCTGAGTAGCCAGGAATGAACTAACAGCCTTCGCTAACAGATTGGCACACCAGTGTGTGCCAGCAAATCCACATAAAACCTGAGAGAGCTTGTAAAGAAATTATAGACAGAAACACCAAAGTTTAGCCACATTTTTTTTCAGATGTGCTCTGTTTGCTGGCATGAGACACGGCTCTTTTAAGAGAGATTTTCCTGATTCAGCGTTAGCAACAAAACAAAACAAAACAAAATAAAAAACTATGTGGCTTCTTTAAAAAACAGTGGATTCCTGGTTTGCCAGCACAAAGGGCTCTGACTCTTCCAGCTAGGGAGCATTTGGAGCATTTAAATGGGGTTTGTGAGCAGCAGGTTATAAATTGCTTAATGGTGACAGAGACCCACTGTGACCCTGATTCTGGTGTGGAGAGAATGGCTCTCAGAGGAAGTGAACATGCTTCCACAATGTTGCATGGAGTCTTTGATGGAATTGAAGTATAGATAGAGTTTCAGTTTTCCTTAGTTACAATAAAAGATAAAAAATATTGTAACTATAATTCTTGTTTGATAACTTTTGTTGTAAGTAATCTTGCTCTGTTAAAGTTAAAACCTTCCTTTTATTTTAACAGAAAAGTGGAAATGGTGTGGAAAATCTTTCTGTATATGTGTCGCTTTTATTGGTTAATGAATAAAGCTGTTTTTGGGCAATGGCTTAACAGAGTAAAGCCAGGCAAAAATCAAAACAGAGAAGTAGAGAGAGAGTAGGCAGAGTCAGGGAGAAGCCATGTAGCTGCCACAGGACACAGATGTCTGCTGAACTTTGCTGGTAAGCCACAACCTCGTGGTGATGCACGAATTAATGGAGATGGGTTAGTTTAGGATATAAGAGCTAGTTAAAAATACATTTAGGCTATTGGCCAAAGAATATTGCAAAGAATATTATTTCTGTATGATTATTTTGGGACTGAGCAGCTGGGAATAGCCTCTGCCAACAGAAGTAGATTTCCCTTGGGGCATATGATCTACCCCATCGCAGGTTCTTGGTCATTATGCCAATATTTTTTAAAGAATTGTTAAAGATGCAGGTTCTAAGTAATTGAATCATTTCTGGTTGTTAACAAGGGCACCTTAAGTAAAGTCTCTTAAGGAATAAAGAATTTCTTGAAGTCTTACAGCTTATAAATTGAGAGAAAAGTTATGTCAACATGTCTACTGAATACTCAATAGTAGAAAATGTATCTGTTAGCTATGACTCTTCCTATACAAAGATGAGAAAACTGCAAAGTAGACAATAGCTCCATTCTCTAATAATTCAGAAAACCTTCAGAAAACCAGGAGACAATGTTAGAATGGAGGTTTTAGAAATAGAAATAGCCTGCTGCCTGAAATGGCTCTGCGTTATTGCATCTTCAGCCCTGTATATTAGCCTCAATTTTACCCTGCAAGTCATATGTGACCTTTGTAGTTGCATTTTTTCCCAAATAGTTTTCAAAACTACTAATTTGGAAACAAAGGCCCATTTACATTTTGCATTGTCCTTATCTCCTCAGTCATTGTCTTTATTCCTTTTTATAAACTCCCCATGAATTAATTGATAATCCACTGTAACAGACAAATAGCCACATGTGTGGATCAATTTAAGAAAAGTTTTTCTCTGTTTTAGACTTTCTGTCTCAGTCAGCTTTGGAGCTTGGTGCTTACAAAGCAGTTTCTTGTCTGGAAAAGCCCTGGGAGGCTTTTTCTCTGATTGAGTGTCTCTCTGAGACAGTGTAAAGTCCTGGGGCATGTTATCTTCCATGTAGAATTTGTCTCTTAGGTCTTTCTTGAACTTTGGAACTTGGCACTCAACAATGACAAAGTTTTATTTCAACACTGGCACAACCTGACTCCTTTGTATTTAACAATTATTTCTCCAGTTTCTCTCACATTACATTATAAATCTGCTAAGGAACCAAGGAACCTTCAACCATTTGCCCATAATTCTCTAATGCAACCAGTCATTTTATTTGGCTCCTTTTCTACTTGCCTCATTGAACAGCTAACTTGTTACTAGATTTCCATAGGTCAATTAATGGATTCTCTTTCCTTTTCTGAGATTCTCTTCATTTTTTCTCTTTAATTTGTCACCAAAAGTCCACATTGGGGTTATTAGAGTTCCTTTCGGTCCTTCCAACTACTTCCTGGTAAGCAAAGCTAGTTTTATACTTTTAGATTCTGCTTACCTTGACCCATAACCAATACCAGGTGATCAATTGTTCATTAGCTAGTAGCACCTAGAATACTCACTCAAAACTTAACCGGCTAAAATAACACTGAAGTGGGTCATGGCCTATAATCTCTGCACAGCTCCCAATACGTTGTCTCTGCTCAGTAGAACCAAGGTGACTCCAGGCTTGGAGGTGAGTCCTACATCCAGTATTTAATGGTTTTATCAGCAAGCGTTTCAGTGTCTCTAGGTTGTTTCTTATAGTATGGTAGCTGGTTTCACCCTAAATCATCCTAAAGGAGTGGGAGAGAGAGTAATAGAGAAAGGGAGAGAGGAAGAGAGAGAGAGAGAGAGAGAGAGAGAAGGAGAAAGAGAGGAGGATAGGTTTTGGGTTTTCCAATTTTTCCCTGTTATTTATTGTGAGTTCTGTTAATGTTTAACTCAGTTGTTTAACTCAGTTGAAATGTCAGTTAAATCACTTTTGCCATAATTAAGAGGATGGAACATAGACTGTATCTCCTATGTGCAAGCATTAATCTCTCATTGGAAGAAGAGTATGTGAGATGGGAAATACACTGATGTGGACACAGGAAGTGTAATATAAGCAGCTTTCATTGCAAATGATCCCTGACTTTCCAAGACTTATGATGGTTTGAGTTAAGGGTTTTCTACTTCATAATGGTATAAACATATATTCATGCAACAATTCTATTTATTCACTTTCAGTACTCAATTAACTGCATTATGTATTCAATATTTTATCAAAAAATATGCTTTACATTAAATTTTTACTACTGTAAGCTAATATATGTAATAATGTAAACTAAGCAATAGTATTATATAGGTTGAGTTTCTCAAATGCATTTTTTAAGTAACTGTGTTCTATATTTACACTAATATTTTTGAGATATAACTTCAATCATTATAAGCTGAGGGGAACCTGTATAGACAATGTCTTGGTCATTCTAAATATTTTTTTTGTTTAATGTTATCATTATAATGATCCCTAAATTAAGGAAGTCCATTTAAGTAGAATCAGTGCTAGTTTGGCCAAAAATTTACTGAATGATTAAACAGATTTAGTTTTGTATGAAGTTATTAAATACTAAAAAACACAAAAATAATGTTTAGCAAACAGTTTCATCAAAGTTCCCATCAAAAGCTGGGCATGATGGCTCACTTATGTAATTCAACTTCAGAAGGCTGATGTTGATGGAGTACCATGAATTTAAGGCCAGCCTGGGCTGTAAAATGAGACCCTAACTTGATAATATAAAACAAAAGGCGAAGAAGACTCAAAAAGTAATATATTATCCAGACTCACAATTATTCTCTCTGACCTGTGAACTACATTGAAATGATAAGCAACCTGTTCCCATCTCTTTCAGTCCAGTACACATCAAATAACATTGTGCCACCTGGCAGTTCTCATTCAGAAATGGGCACCAATCCATTATGGGTCAACAGATGATGAATTGAGTTGTATTTATATTAGTGTTATGGAGATATATTTGTCAGCTTCTAATATTGATGTCACTGAGATATATCAGCTTCCTCTGACTTTCTATTTGACTTTTATTGATTTACTTGTTTTCTTTAATTTCATGAGACAACAAATTATAATGTCTAAACATTTGACATATGCTGACACCACTTATAATTACTTAGTGTTATTTGAAGCATTGTCTCTACATATGTATATGTGCATATACTGTATGAAGACTGCATTTAAAAATTATTTTATGCTTGCAACACATATGTACAAATGTGTGAATATGTATACATATACATATATATATATAGTAACAAGTAAAATCTGAAATATAATTAAAACAGAAAATTCAAACCTTCATTCAAGCCCACAAGAGGACAAGCAAACTGTTCTTTATAATTACTTTATAAATTTAACAAATTAACTGATATCCTGCCAAAGTGAGCGATCTGGCTGTAAGTTTGGTTATCAAATGAGACCTAGAAATGCCTTCAACAGTTTCATATTACAATTGCTGGTTGATGACCGAAGGTTGAATTGTGCATTTTCCTTGACAACTCCATTCATCTTAAAGGGAAACTTTCTCTTTCTCAGCTACATATCAAAATCACCATCACCAAGGGTACCATAACCCTTACTAAGATTTCTCTGTGATGATTTGAAAAATTGAAAAATTTACTGCAGATATCTGTATGGAACACCAATATTATAGCCAACTTAATTTGCCTTCAGATTTGGTATAATTATATAATAACAAAGAAAGCATGCACCTTTGAGTTAAAGCAAGGTTGTAGGGTTGTAACCTCAGTAAAAATCAATTTTTTTAAGCTTACCATACAATCTGAAGATTTTTGTATCATTTACGTGTGGTGGATGTATTAACTGTAACATAATAAGAAATAATCAAGGTGACCCCTTTTGCAGACTAATGACTCCAAAAAGATAACCCTTGGACTCCTTCACCTCCTTTCTTTGTTTTCTCTATTCATTCTTAGACAAAATAATATAAACATGGTTGATTTTTTTTTCACCTTTGATGTACAGCATGATTTTTGGTGGGTTTTCACAATGGTAGTAGTGAGTAAATTGGTAAATGAAAAATATAGTTTAAGAATTGATGTGTTAGAGAAATGAATAGAAAGCATATAAACCCAGAGGCAGAAAAAAACTAACTTCTCATAGTCCCACGATATATTCCATTATCCCAATTAGAGTTTATTTTCTGTGTATTGCCTTAGGGTTATTGTTACTGTGATGAAACACCATAGTCCAAACAAGTTGGGAAGGAAAGGGTTTATTTGGCTCACATTCTATATCACTGTTCATCATCTAAGAAAGTCAGGATGGGAACTCAAAGAGGGCAGGAACCTGGAGGCAGGAACTAATTCAGAGGCTAGAGAGGGATCCTGGTTACTGGCTTGCTCATCATGGCTTGCTTACCCTGCACTTCTACAGAAACCAGGACCACCTGCCCAGGGTTAGCACCACCCACAATGGGCTGGACCCTTTCCCATCGAGTTAATTAAGAAAATGTCTTATAGCTGGATCTCATGGAGGCATGTTCCCAAAGTTTCCTCCCTTCAGATAACTCTAGTTTGTGTCAAGTTGGCAAAAGACTAGCCAGCACAGTATGAGTTTTTCTAGTGAAGAAAGAGACTAGATAAGAGTGGGTTTTGTACCTGCAGACCCCAGCTCCAACCTAAATCCTAATGGCTGCCATAAATAAAAAATGTATTATCTTCTTCATCATAAACAAGAAAAGTCAAGCAAGCTTATCTTTATTAAATGAAAAAGAAAAAAAAGCCAGTTATAGTTAATTCTACTCCTATTTTGGCATGTATCTCTGGTGAAACGTATTTAAGTTATTCAAGGTTCTTTTTTTTTTTTGTTTCAAGAAAACAGATTGTCATAGTATCTTTATGCTTCTAGGGCACTCAAAGGGTTTTGTTTATAAAAATCAATATGTCCAAAGCTCTTTACTTGTGTAAGCCAATCTATTTCCTCTTTTACCTGTCTGCTGAAGGAACTCATACATCTTTCAGCAAGCAGTTGGATTTTGTCAATTCTCTGTGGCCCATTATCAGTCAGCCAAAATTCAAGGTCACTCATTTTTGTGTTCACTTCCTAGCATAAGCCCCCTGTCTTGAAGAAGGTCCTTAAAGTTAGTAAATGAGTCTGAACTATTTTGGGCTTAGTGAAATGCAATTAATCACCCTACCTAACACTTGCCATTTAGGTCTCGTTGTGTTTTTGTTCCTTTGGAATTGTCAGCAGCTGAATGGGGAGCTTTAATGGAACTTCTCACCCTCTCTGCTCCTCTGAAAGTGCCAGTGTGATTCAGTGCATATACTAAACACGTAGATTGATCAGGCTTTAGGGATTACTTGTTATGAGCTAGTCAAATTCTTTAGAGAATAATGTAACTAGTCAATTCCCCCATGGTTAAGATATAACTAACCCCATCCAAAGTATATTAATCTAGAGGTATGATAACCACAAACACATTGCTCCACACATATATATATTTTCAATATACATTTAAGAATTTTTATTTTGTTGTTGCTATCTTTGTTCTCTTTTTTTGTGTCAAAATTTCCTTATTGCCATTTAATCTTCTTTCAGATTTTTGTTCAATTGATGTATATGTTTTATTCTAGTTTTTTTCATAGAAATGTCAGTTCATGTATATATGTATGTATAGCCAGACAGACTGTGTGTGTGTGTGTGTGTGTGTGTGTGTGTGTGTGTGTGTATGTGTTTCTGTGGTAAAGAATGAATACAGGGCCTTATATAAGCTTTGAACCTCTGAGCCCTAAATGTACTTTACCTTTTTAGTATTTCATTTTAAGACCATATATTGTTAGTATTTACTACTGTTAATCAGAATTTTCCCAATAAACACTACCAATGCAATATTGGAGATCCACACTTGTAGTGGCTTATTATAGATATCATCCCCATGGTAATGGAGATTAAAAAGACCCTTCTGAAAAGACTAAAAAGACTTGCTGGTCATGAGTGAAGATCAAGGAAGTGAGAGCATGTTTTCAAGGTCTGAGAATGATAAAGTGATGGAGGAAGGTCATTGGCTAATAAAGAAACTGCCTTGGCCCATCTGATAAGGCAGAATTTAGATAAGTGGAGTAAACAGAACAGAATGCTGGGAGGAAGAGGAAGTGAGCTCAGAAATCATGCAGCTCCTCTCAGAGCCAGCGGGCCACCAGGTCAGACATGCTGAATCTTTTCGGGGTAAGACTGGTGCTACACAGATTACTAAAAATGGGTTAGGCAAAATATGAGAATTAGCCCGTAAGAGGCTAGAAATAGTGGGCCAAGCAGTGTTTAAATGAATACAGTTTGTGTGTTGTTATTTCGGGTTTAAAGCTATCAGGTGGCTAGGAGCCAGGCGGGACGAAAAGCAGGCCCCCGGCTCCTTCAACAATAAAGAATCTTATCTGGGTTTGAAATCCAGAGTGCTAGGAGCATCTAGGAAGAGATCGATATCCATGTGTGGGCACAAGAGGGAGAGTGCATTAGACCTCCCTCTATTTCTGTTCTATACATGCTCTCGGAGGGTGGAATGATATCCACTCACCTGGGAAGCACGATCTGCTTTCTCAGGTCACTAACTTAATACGGATCTCTCTCGCAACACATGTGTTGGACATACCCTCCAGATTTCTTTGACATTCCATGGACCAGACAAGCCAATACATAAAACTAGAGATTACAACAAGTTTTGGACCTATACATTATATTTGGTGTAACTCTTAACATTTTGTTTTAAGGCTTCTTGTAATTCAGTAGTTCCATATGGTTTTTCATGTTTCATACAAAATGTCTGTCTTTTCACTGAGCACAATTTTTCTTCTCTCTTTTTGTTAGCGTTTTTATTGCACTTTGCTTAATTGATATAGATGCATGATATACACTCTTTGTAACTTGTTGAGATTTATTTTATTATTGATTTTTATTGAGCTCTACATTTTTCTCTGCTTCCTTCTCTGCCTCTCCCCTCCCCTTCCACCCTCTCCCAATGTCCCCAGCTCCCAATTTACTCAGGAGATCTTGATATTTCTTCTGATTCTTAACTCAAAAGCAATATTTGTATCTTATATTAACTGAAATGGATGCTATTGTGAAGTTCAAAGTAATATTTGTACAAATAAGTTTCTGTCATTGTTCAAATTGACAAAACATCACAATATGTAGAGAATTCAAATTTTATTTTGTGTAAACATTTTACAAGCCAAGGGTTGACATTTACTTTGGTCTACTTCTACATTCCATCATTAGCGAGCAAGATGCAATAAACTCACTATTTCTAACTTTGCCAATTTGTCTTCTATTACTAATCATTTATTCTTTATGTATGTCAAGAAGTATTTCTGGTTGCATAAAAATTATTATCTATTATATTCATGATTAATTATTCTTTTCACCAAACAAAAAACTTTGAAGTTTTGGGTTTTGTCTCAAATTATGTTTAATTGGTCTTTCCTTAGTTTTTGTTCACGAAGTATCTATCTTAGTGCATAAATTTTACACATTAACAACTATTTTTACATTATTAATTCTTTTTAATGATTTTTATTGTCTTAAGTTACCATTATATTCCCACTATTACTACCATTTTTGAACTTTTATATATTCATTACCACATTTGTTTCAGGGACTTGTGTCACTTTTTTTTCTGTTGGGCAGCTACATATCCTTGGAGGTCATTAAAGATGGAAATTTTCTTCATGGGTTACTTTGGATGGTGCTGTGGGAGTACATTCTGCTCCTTCAACCAGTAGCCTTTAAGATATCAGCCCACTTGGGCATGGTCTCTTGTATTATAATAAGCAGCAGTAACTGTGTCTCTGTTTTCTTGCTTCTGGCTGCTGGACTCTATTGCTGTTTGCTCAGAGGACTGTTATCTAGGACAGTGATCTGTAAGTCATCCGCTTAAATAAATAACCCTTTTATTATTCATGATTCTGAACTGGTGTGGGATTGTTTTGTGACTTATGCCTTCAGGATCAGCTGCTTTCATGGCAACACTAAAAAGGTAAACACCAACTTTTCCACTTCTTATAATTTCAAATACCATAGATAAAAGCAGACCTGTCTGGTCTCTGTTGAGGCCTATTAAAAGAAAGGTATTCCCTCTTGGTCAAAATAATGGAATCTACATCTGTTTTCAGGTAGAGACATAACACTCAGATCTGCTCCAATGATTAAAATATTACATACTATTGTTTCATGCCTGGAGAGCTCATCAGGTTGGGCCTGTCAATCATCTGGCCAGGAGATCACCCTCTGTGCTAAAGTGATGGGAATCTGTCTCATTTCTCTTTTCTTCTTCTCCATCTCCCTCTTGCTGACAAGCAGCTTCCTACTGACCTTCATTTCTATTCTTAAATTCTAGCAAACTGTCCTCAAATTTCCTCTTTGAATTCATCTTTAAGTTCTTTTATTTAATGAGACTAAGAACACACAAAAAGGCCAATTTCTTTGGTAGTATGTGGAGCCCATGAGAGGATACAGTGATAGCCCTTTGGGTATTATCCCCTTGGGGTAGATTTAGTCCCCAGGATTTAGCTTTCTGTCTTGTTCGAGGCCTATAAGCCCCTTATTTGGCCTTCAACTACACAGGAGAAGGAAAGGGGCCTCTATTTCTCTCCCTTCCCAGGGAACTTTCTGGGGATAAGGGTGGAATAAATGTACATAGGCAATTTCTCTCTTTCTGGGGTGCTAGGAATGTTTAGGACAAAAAGGAGATTGGTAAGGGATTATAGAAAGGAAGTCTGTTTCCGCTCTTTTTCTCTTCTCCTAAGTAGGTAACATTTTTGGACACTCTTTGTCTAGAGAGGAGGCACCTGGACATGTCATGTTTGGGCCAACAGGACTGTCTAGCTCATCTCCCTCCCCATACCTTACCTTATTTTCTTTGATAAGTTCTATAAAATGCCCATAGACAAGTACTTCAATGCCATATCATTTCTGAAGATCCACTTCTGCTCTTTGGGACTTTGACTTCCCTTTAGCCCCTACCTATGAAACTATAGTAAAACTACTGCCTTCTGAACTCAGCCTTCTGTGATCCACAAATTCAGTTCTTCAAATTTGCAAGACAAGAGCTCTGAAGCGGCTGCCTGAGTAGGTGGACATTCTGCATTTTCTGTGAACATCAGACACCCCAACTTCCAAGTTAAAACCACCTGAGGCGAGCAAGAAAGCTTTGGTCAAACTTAAAGACCCTACATTTCAAAAGTCAAAAGGATTTGAAAGAAGTTAGTTCTGTTTCTATTTTCAATATTTATGCTTTAGATTTTAACATATATACTTATCAGAGTTTTGCTAGTAGGATTAATTCATATTTATGTTACCTTCCTCTCACCAGCTCTCTCAATCCCTTATCCAACAGGACACAGAGTAACCCTTTTATTTTCTCTACTTGGTGCAATGCTTTCCACTGGTTGAATATGGTTTCTGTCTATCATGGAATAGTTTATTATTAAATGATTGGTGGTTATAGTCCTGAAGGGAGGTTTGTGTTTGAGTGTTGTTGTTCTGACTGAGACTGCTTCATGGGTTTTTGCTTTGTGTCTGAAAGGAGAGCTGCAAACACCACATGACTCTATCAATGCCTAGTGCCGTGTCAGCATTTTGGCACATATGCCCAAACTTCCTGCTACTTCCCTCATCTAGGTTGTTCTGTGGTTGTGCCCATGCTGCCTCACAGAGACAAAGTATTATACAAGGGTTGCAAAGTTGCCCTCATAGTATGTCCTGAATGCCTGTCCTGCTTTGGAAGAGAATCCAGATCTGTTTCTATTCCCAGGTTTGGAGACTCACTTGAAACAACAATCACAGTTTTAGCATTCATCTTCACTATTTGTGTTTATCTGTTGGTGCACTTTCTCTTCACTTAAAATTATCTGTTTTATGTTTGGGAGGCATAATTTTGCTAACAATATACCAAAAATAACCCCCAACGCTTGCTGTGGTAGACTGAACCTATGAACATGTAATTCCACTATTTCAAAGGCTTTGAAAGAACTATGATGAGTTTGAAGTTAGCTGGAGCTAATTTTCTTCATTAATTAGATTTTTTATTTGATATTTCACATGTATACATAAGGCATACTGACCACGCTCAAGCCCCATCCTCCTCCATCTCGCTACCTTCACCGTCCACTCTCTTCCATGCTATAAATCACCACCCCAGGTTTATGTCTGTTTCTTTTTAATCTTGTGACACACCAAGGCTATCAGCATGTCCATGATTTCAGGGCCATCATTAGATCCCAGTGGACTCAGCAATGGATACACAACAAAAATAAAGGATTCTCTGGTGTAGGAGGTCCTTCTGTGTATTTGTTGCTGTCTTTGGTTAATGAATAAAAAAACTGCCTTGGCCTTTTGATAGGGCAGAACTTAGGTAGGCGGGGGAAACAGAACTGAATGCTGGAAGGAAGAAGGGCAGAGTCAGAGAAATGCCACAGATCCTCTGCCTGAGATGGGCACTGGTTAGAATCTCTGGTAAGCCACTGCCATGTGGTGGTACACAGATTAATGGAGATGGGTTAAACTAATTTGTACGAATTAGCCAATAGGAGCTAATGGCCAAGCAGTGTTTTAATTGATATAGTTTCTGTGTGGTTATTTCAGGTGTAAGCTAGCCTGGTGGCCAGGACAAACAAGCAGCCCCTCCTTATAACAATTCTCCCTGCACAAGAAACTTCTGGTAGCCATTAGTTCATCAGGAAGGGTTATGGCCTAGAGAACCCACTTCATGATGGACCTTTGGCAGGACCTGTGTCTTGTGCATACCCAGAACAGTTGTAAGTTCACAGTTAAAAGTTGCTTTAAATTTAGAGGTTGGAATTTCATGATCCTCTATCCTATTTTCTGGTTCTTAAGGTCTTTTTGCTGCCTCTTCTGCAAAGTTCCCTGAGCTTTAGCAGGGATGTGAATGACTTATATGAGGCTGAGCTCTCAGTTCTGATTTATTCCTAGCGTCCTGCTGATCCATGAGTCTCTGCATTCACTTCCCTGTAAAGAAAAGCTTTTATTAAGGCTTTTCTCTATGGATTTTAACATAGTCATTTAGAAGTCAATTTGATGCTATCTCAATTTAGTTCCTCCAGTTTAAAACCTCCTTAATAATGAGTTAGTAAGTGGCCTTATAGTACAAGACCTAGGTTCTCTACTATTGCAGCGCTTCAAATCCAACCAGAAAGTGGTTGGTAGCTCTCACAGAGTAACATCATTGTTACACAGGTGGGCACATCTTGCCCTGCAAATAGTTTGGAATTTTGTTTGTTTGTTTGTTTTTATTGGTACAGTTTATAGTTGGTTAAGAACAGTGATGCCTATGAAAGTAACTTCAGCAAAGAAAACTTATCTATCCAAGTTTTAAAATGTCATTACCTTCCCCCACTTCTTGTTCCATTACTTTGTTGACAGGACCTATCGTACACAGACCCAGAGCAGGTAACTGGACTTGTAGGTTCATAATTATACTGCTCTTGTTGATGCTTTGGTGCTTTGGTTTAGTTTAGCTATTTTTTCAGTAAATGGTATCTGCTTTGTGAAGTCGCTTGGTATATGAGTGGGAAAAAATGAGCATCAAACTCATCTGGCCATTGTGAGATTGGAAACTTCTCACACTTCTAGAGCATTATACACTTTCTCTGGTTTCAGCACTCAATGCTAAATGTTATGTTCACAGCTTTTCTGGTCTCTGTGTAGAGCCCACCTCATGTGCCTAAGAGTTCTGCTGCTGCTCCATTTTCAGTCTTCTCATAAATTGAGCTTGTTGAATTCTATTCATTTTATTATGTATTCTATTGCTTTACATTATGCAGCTTTAGTTGTTAGCATTAATTGATTCTTATCTTTCAAGTTCTTGTATCATTTGGTATTTTTAACATTTTATTGTGACATACTCAAATGTATTTTTCTATTGGCTTTATATAATAAAAAAATAATTCAAGATATCATTACCACCTCCTACAGTTGTACATATCACTATCATATAAATGTCAGAATGCAGTTTGCTCACTTAGTACAAATTTCCAGTCTGGTATTCATCTTACATCAGAAATTATTTAAGAAAGTTGTCTTAATTACCATAATATTAGATTTTCATTTAGTTTTACACTTGATATTTTACTTTACAAGATTTTAAACAAGGAAAGAAGCTAAAAGCATCTCAACTTTCTGATATCTTGGATGTTATTTAACTTTGTAAAGGAAAAACAATGCATATAGTACAAGAAATAAAATATGCTTATTTGATAATTTCCATCAAACAAAATTTTGTTTTGTTTTGCAAATAGTATTAATCTATTCATAGGAACAGAGCCCTTATAAGATAACCTATTAGAGGTTATCCTATCAATGCTACTATTTTGAGGATTGTGTTGCTAACACATGAACTTTGGTGAAGGTAGTCAGTCTATAACACCAACCATCTAGCTTGATTCTTAAAGAAGAGAAACTGAAGAATAACATCACATGTCTACCAATTGTCAACTTGGCACATGATCCATTCTGTCTCCTTATGTCATATTTAATTTCCAAATGGAAATAATAACTTGTTTATAAAAATCCCTAAACATGATATAAATATCCCTTATACAACTGCAAACACAATATAAATTCACAATAGTTGGCCATGTCCCTTGAGGTACATTTTTTTAATTAAAAATAGATTTTCCTCTCATATGATGTGTACTGATTATATATAGTTTGCCCTCCCTTTAGTTCTCTGAACTTTTTCCTATTTTCCTTTTTGTTGTAGAAGGTTCTCCTTTCTATGTGTTGCTTGTATTGGTTAAAGAATAAATAAACTGTCTTGGCCTGATAGGCCATAATTTAGCTAGGTGGAGAAGACAGAACTGAATTCTGGGAGGAAAAAAAGCAGAGTTGGAGAAACCATAGATCTTCTGCCTGACACGGACACTGGTTCGAAATTTGCCGGTAAGCCACTGCCATGTGATGATCACAGATTACTAGAAATGGGTTAAATTAAGATGTAAGAATTAGCTAGTAAGAAACTAGAGCTAATGGGCCAAACAGTGTTTTAATGAATATAGTTTCTGTGTGGTTATTTAAGGGCCAAGGTAGCTGAGTGGCTGGGACGAACAAGTAGGCCCTCTCTATACAACACCTCTTTTCTGGAAACACTCCCTTTCTATCTTTCACTAGAAAAGAACAGGCTTCTAAGAACAAACAAACAAAACAAAATAAATTTTAATGAAATGAAGCAAAACATATCATATCAAAATTGGACACAGTGAGAAAAGAGTCCCAAGAGCAGGCACAAGAATCAAAGACTCACTCGTTTTCATAGTCAGGAGTCTCTTAAAAATACTAAGCTAAAAGCTATTATATGTACAGAGAACATGGTGCAGATCCATGTAGGCCCTTTGCTTACTGCTCCAATCTCTGTGAGGTCATATGTTCCTTGCTTAGTTGATCCAGAGAGCTGTGTTCTCCTGATGTACTCCATCCTCTCTGGCTCTTGCAGTCTTTCTGCATCGTCTTTCATGAGATTCCCTGAGCTCTTATGGGAGGGATTTTATGGAGACCACCAATTTAGACTATCTCTCTACATAATGTCTGGGGTTGGTATCTGATTGTGTTCCCAACTGCTGCTGGTAAAAAGCCTTTCTCATGATAACTGCATAAGATGTTGATTTATGTGTATAGCATAATATCATTAGGCATTATTTTACTGATTTTTTGACAAGTTGTGTTTGTTTTATCCTAGGTCTCTGGGCTATCTAGTCTCTGATTCTTGGTTACCCAAGCAGTATGGGGCTTGTGTTTCTTCTCATAGAGTGGGTCTTGAGTTAAATCAGACATTGTCTGACTATTCCCATGAGTTCTGTATCACCACTGACCTAAATATTTTAGGGGTAGCACAAATTGTTAATCTAAGACTTTGTGACTGGGTTGGTGTCAACATTTCTCTTTTAGTAGCCTACAAAGTACCTTCCCTCACCAAGAGGAGTAGAAGGTAGCATGAAGGCTCCATGTAGGCACCAGCTCGACTTCTTCATATTCAGTGAGTTGTTTGGTTATTGTCATTGGCAGTGGGACCCTGCTGTCAGTTTGCCAAAAGCAACTCTTTGTCTTAGCCACAACCTGGGTTATTTGGAGATTTTCGTGGAATCCCCTTGAGAGCCAAGAACTCAGTTGATTGCAACCCAGTTCTGTCACTGGAAGCCTCTCTTGGCTACAAGAGATGGCCAGTATGATTCCATATCCCCCATTACTAGGAGTCCTCATTGGGACTTCATAGATACCAGGAAGCTTCCACTACACTAGGTTCCCACCCTGAAATGCCCCCAATTCCAACTATCTCTCCCTGCACTATCTCCCTCCCCTACCTTCAAACCTGATGCCACCTCATGCTTCTGTTCCATCTACCCCACTCGGCACTTAAATCTTATTTTATTTTCCCTTCCCAGAGAGGTCCATTTATTCCCTGCCTAGACCCCTCCTCTTTACCTGACCTCTCTGGGCTTATGAATTACGATTCTACTATATTTTAATTATCTCAATTATTAGCCTGCCAACCATATAAATATTCCTTGCCCAATTACCTCTAAGTGATAACACTATTAACTTGCCTTACTGTATTAATATATAAATAATAAATTATAATAAAAATGTTTGATGTCGGCGTCCCCTCTGTGTGCTGTGATTACCATTAATGAATAAAGAAACTGCCCTGGCCTGTTGATAGGGCAGAACTTAAGTAGGTGGGGAAGATGGAACTGAATGTTGTTTGAAGGAAGGCAGAGAGAGAGACACCATGGAGCTACCAGAGTCATACATGCCGAATCTTTGTCAGTAAGCCACTACCAAGTGGCGATAAACAGATGAATAAAAATGGGTTAAATTAACATGTAAGAGATTAGCCAATAAGAAGCTAGAGCCAATGGGCCAGGCAGTGATTTAATTAACACTGTTTCTGTGTGATTATTTCGCTTCTGGGTGGCTGGGACAAACAAGCAGTCCTCCTCCTACAAATGGTGATCTCAAAATACTGCATAACACCTTCATTAAAAAAGGAAATATTCAAGGGCTTTTAACTCTAGCCAATTTGAGACCATGAAACTTAAGTCATCTTTGAAGTTATTTTTAACTTTTTTATTTTCATGTCATTATAGCTTACCCTTATTGCTCTATATAATTTATTTTATGTATTTCTGTTGAGTTTTAGAGTACAAATTATCAGTGGGTCATGTTATCGGTTTCTACCATGAAAACATAATTAAATGATATGTATGCAAATTGATGCATAAGTATTTTCAGGGTCATTGTTCATCATGTTTCTTCTTTGTTATTCTTTAATGTTAATTATTAGTTAAATTATCATTTGATAAATTTAATCCATATATTCTTATATTTTTCTCCATAGGAGAAGAGACACATACAGGCACACAGACACATCCATGCGTCTGTATACACACATACATATCTTTCCTCAACCTAAGAGGTAAATGATTATCTTTGTCTAAACATAAGAATTTTTGTCCTGTTTGTCTTCCACTTCGCTAGGAGTTTATGTATGCTGTCAAACCCTGTTAGGGATCATATTATATGATCTCTATATGAGATTCTATTCTTTCTTTTCTTTGGAGAAAATCTGCTTTTCTGGCTTAAAGTTGTAGCAGCATGTGCCTTCTAGTTTATGTTTTACTGGACATATTTATATATACATACATCTATTTATAATTACGATCTTTTATGTATCAGCTATCCTTAATATCTTTATCATCTATCCCTTTTGTTTTCATGAATTTTCCTTCCTAGGGCACTAAACTATATCTATTGGATTTTTTAAACTGGATGCCTAGTACATTTTTATACAAAAATAAATTAATTTTAGTTCATATTCAAAAAATTTTAATAAAACTCACACCATACAGCATATTCTAGCTGTTGGGATCCTCTAGGCACAGAAACCAGAACTTTGGGATTCAGAAATGTCTCAATGTCTTGACATCTTTTCACTATTACCTATGTTTTTTTTGCTAGTGTTATCGACTTGAAAAGTCAGATATCTCAGTCTTCCAGATGCCTTTCATGGATTTACAGAGTGAATTCATAAATTATTTGTTCATGTAACTTTACACGTGTATATGCTCACTGAGAGCTTATCTTTCTACTGATTTCTGGTTACATATAAAATTTTGTTTATTATCATCTTTGTCTATTCCTGGTTCTTTGTCTCCTTCAGAGTAAATGCTAGAATTATTATATTTCACAAATAAATAATATGTAGTTCTATGCTAAACTTTTTGCAGTCATACATTACTGAAAAGATGTTAGTTATAACTTTACATTTTTGCATTATTGACTTATATTTGGCTAAAGGAGTCCATAATAAATACATTTTAAATGCAGGCAACTTTAAAATCTTCTAGTGCAGAATATGAACATCAAAAACTGTTCACCCTGTGAATTTCATATTTTTATTAACTATACTGTTTTTCATTTTAGTAGAATTAAAAAGTATAGATAGAGCCAGTAAGATAGTTCAACAGGTTAAAGTACTTGCTGCTAAGCCTGATGA
>NC_022013.1:56740885-56749857 GCF_000317375.1 Microtus ochrogaster
AGATGATAAATAGATACTCTTTTTAAAAAGATGGGTATACTAATTTGAGTCACTAAGTAGCCATTTTAATATACTACAAAACTATTTATTTCTATACAAAAGAGGAATTTTTCTAAGAAGGCAGGAAACAGAAAGAGCTAAGAAGTTGTATTTCTGATGTGCTTTCTTTTCCAGGATCTTTTCCTTTTAGAAAATTATCTCTAACTCTAGCCTTGATTTTTCAGCCCTATGGGTCAAATATTCCTTCATCTGACATAACACACTTAGAATATGAGAATTTTCTTTGTATAAGCCAAGGTGGTTATTCAGAGGGAGAACAAACACCTGCATGAATTTATATATTCCTCAGTCAAGGAAAACACCAAGATGTAGGACATATGCACATACATACATGGGATTGATTTCTGGGCAGAGCAGTCTGGAAATCATGAGAAGCTGTCATACTGCCAGCATTGTTTTTACAACTATCTTTACATATGCATCACCACAAACTGCACATGTTAGGTAACATGGAAAAGATTAGTTCAGGTTACAAATGATATTATGATTGTGAGTTGGCTGCCTTTACATGACGAAAAGACTCTGCAATGTTCATATGAGCCCAGAGCAATCATAGTGTCCTTAAAAGTGGGATGTGAAAGAGGGTGGAGCAGAAGCAAGAGTGATTGGGAGAGACAGTCAATGCTAGCATTACCAGTTCTGAACTCTTAGCACAAGCTGAGCATCAGTCGAAAGGTAAGAAAATGAATTCTCCTTGAGGATCTCCAGAAAGTAACATAATCCCAGTGGTATCAATGCCTCTCTTCTGACAGGGAAGCCCGTATTTGTAATATTTAAACTATAGAATTTATTCCAGTTTTCCCCACCTAGGAAGCTGTCAGAAGGATATAATCATTTCCAGTCTAACGACTTGCTTGTTCTCCTCCACCCCATGGATTCCTAATTCTCTACCACTCTTTGCTTCCTCTCTTATGTCCTGTTACAGATTGAGTATAAAATGTCTCGCCCAGCTTCAAGTGTTAAACATTGAGTTCCTATTTTAGGAGGTTGTGGAAATGTCAGGAGGTGAGGAAAGACACTTCGGACTTGCTTTAGGAGGTGAGATGTAGCACCTAGCCCCTGTCTGTTTCCTGTTCACCATGAAGAGAACCCTGGAAGCTTCCTGTTCACCATGAAGAGAACCCTGCAAGCTTCCTGTTCACAAAGAAGAGAACTCTGGATGCACTTACCAATCACAATGATGCTGTCTTTTCAGGTGCTCTGAATGAACAAAACCAGGAATAGCAAACAAAAACACCCTTCATTCCTGATGTTGTCCTGTCGGGTACCATTGTCACTCAACGAGAAAGTCTGACTGATACACTTCCTTGCAGATCTTTCCCTGCACCTTCTCTGGGCTTCTCCTTTGGGAGTAGTGAACCTTTTCAAATGTCCTCTCTAAGTTTTACCTTCTACCATTTCCCTTCCCCCTTCTTACCTCTCCACTGTGCCGGTCTTTCATTCTTCTCCCCCACCACTTTTCCTTATAACATTTTAACATCACCCTCCATATTTTCTGTTTCTCACATACAACTTCCTGGAAATAAATAGACATTAAAAGCAGAGAGAGAACTGTAATGACCCCTGAGGGTTGGCAATTGTACCTCTCTTTTTTTTTAACATAGAAAGCTTACTGATATTTAGCACTTGCTGTGAGGAGCCAAGGAACATGCACACTAGTCTATGACACCTCCAGAGAACAGTATAAAGAATGCACAAGTGGATGACTCTCAGTAATTTGGCCAAATAAAAACAAGACTTCAGTGGCAGTTCAAGTCTGTCTATCAACTCTGCATCTTATTGGAAAGTATCACTTCATTAAGGACACTGTTTAGAGTGGAGATCTTGAAATGCAAAAATCTCTATCCTAATGCATTAGACTGTTCCGAATAACTGAATTAAAATTCTATAAATCTTTTTAATTTAAAAAATTTTAGGTAGGAAAATTATACATGAAGCTAACTGGGGAAACTCAAGTATGATGATACATGCCTTTAATCACAGTACCTGGAGGTAGTTCGGGTAAATCCTGAGCTCTAGGCCAGACTGAACCTCATGGAGTGAGGGAAGGGGCACATTGTTTAGTGTGTGTGTGTGTGTGTGTGTTACATGGTTTGGTTTATCTCCCCATATATGTGTGTGATGCACACACACCCACCCCCCCACACACACGCACACATGCACATGTGGGGAGATAAACCAAGCTGTGTTAAACTATATGTTGACTATTGAGAGATTGTAGACAAAATTTCTACTTTTATAGAAAAATACTATGGAAATTTAAACAACACTTGAGGATTGGCCAGGAGTCAGTCTAGGAAAAAAAAAAACAAGTAAAATCTTCTGCATCTGCATTTCATAGCCTTTCTATCATCGCTATTCCCGAAAGTTTGGAGAAATGCAGAAATCACATGCCTCTGAGAGGGTACCAAAAACGATGCTTCATCTGGCACATTCCTTAGAGAGCCATAAAAAGTGAGGTCATAGAAGGTTATATTTTAACACATAACACCACATGGAGTAAATGCCAAAGGGTCTAGCTGACATATGTACCCAAAATCAAACATGCAGGGAGTAAAGACACAAGGTGATGAGGCACTCTATCCCAAGCAAGTCAATACTGATTTTGATATCCAAGAGAGAGGGGTCAAGGGTTATACTAGTTTCTCTACATTGCTGTAATTAAACACCAGGATCAAAAGCAGCTTGTGGAAATAAGCGTATACAAGTGGGAGGCAAGTGAGGAAGTAGAAGGTGCGGCCACATAAACAAGAAACTGAAAGATTATTTCTTTAACCACACAGAAAGAAGGAAACACTGGAAGTGGGACAAGACTACAAATTCTGGAAGAATGCCCACGTGGACATAGTTCATCTTGCAAGGTCTTATCTCCTAAAGAGTCCATAACTGCTCCCAAACAGTACCAGCAACTAGGTGCCAAGCATTCAAATACATGAGCCTGTGTGGGGACACTTCTCATTCAAATAGCACAGAGGTCAAGGGACTATTGGAGACAGTTATGCTGAAAGGATTCCCTGCCTCTGTTTTGAGTCATGGGTTAAAGACTGCCTTAGTAATCTCCCTAATACAGGGTTTCAGAGAAGCATTAGCAGCATGTAATACCTGAGGTCTAGGTAAGAATTTATGGTTTTTAATTTTGACTATGATTATGATGTGTATAGAATAAAATCTATACCTTTCTTCATGACCATTCTCCCTCTTTTATGTCTAGCAGCATCCTATACACTCTGACTTTGGTCACCACTATTTGATAAGATCAGCTTCCTTTATGCTACACATTTGGTATAACTCACATAGTCACAGTTGACAACAAACTGTAATTGCTCAAGGCATGATTTTGTTTCTGTTTGTTTGTGTTAAGTGAAGGTACAAAAATATGGCACTTACTGTGGCTGAGAGTGAAAATACAAAGTATATCCAGAGTCTTAAATATAGAATTTTACTGCAACATCAGAGAGAAATACTTTAAGAATTCTTTAAAATTCAGCAATAAAATAAGCAAACATATCTTTTTCTCCTCAGAATACTGTAAATATCTCATTACAATTTTATTTTCATTTTCCAAATGAATCTCCTGGTTGATTCACCCAGATTCTTACTGGCTCCTGAGTTATCTTCTCTGCTTACTTTTTGTGCATAGATGGGATTACAAAATGGCCTTGGTCTTGCACAAATCTGAAATAAGAAAATCATTTCACAAAATATTCAGATTCTGTCCTAAACTTCAGGAGAAAGTTCCTTGAAAAGGAGCAGGCATCTGGAGCACAAGAAAGCACCATGGCATTCGAGTTCTAGGCTTCAAGCACGGTTGTGTAGGAAGGTCTTGCCATTGCGTAAACCACTAGGGCTCTTTCTAAGGCACCTTGGGGAATAACACTCTTTCTCATGTGCCCAGTTACTTACAGCCATGAAGGCCATGGCTCTTATGTATAGAAACATAGATTCCCCAGATCAGAAGTGAGTTCCTTCACAAGCATCAGACATGTCAGGACAAACAAGCTTGACCCTTATTCGGTGTCTATTCATGAAGAAAAGACACAGAAAGTGTGCGAGTGAGAGAAGAGGAAGAAAGAAAATAATGAGGGAGGGAAGGTAAGAAAATGAAGAGAGGAGCACAGATGAGTCTTTAAGGACCAATAAACACAACTGGGAAGAGCTGCAAATGTCGCAGAATTCCTGGTTCTCTTCCCTCTCTAGATGATGCCCCAAGTTACTTCCTGGTTCTTTTGGGGCTTGTTTGTTTGTTTGTTGTTTGTTTCGTTTTTTTTTTTTTTTTTTGGTTTTGTTTTGTTTTCTCATTTGAGGAAAACTTGAAGATTCATTTAGAACTGACCATCCTCAGAGGGCACATACATTCAGGTAAAGGTTTAGATGACCCTGAAAGAGATTGCCTATGTAGTTAAAATTTTATGTTTCAATGTTTTTCTCAGAACCATTAAGATTATCGTCAGACCTGAGAACCAACTACATATTTCTCCAAAGAGAAAATCCTCACAATGGAGATCCTAGAAATGTCCATCAATTGGCTACTCAACAATTTACCACCAATCTGGCCATCATTGTGGTGTACTAACGAAGGCTAAAGCCCCTGTCATGATTAACATATTAAACTTGACCCATATACTCATGTATTTGAATACTTGATCATCACACGCTGGTGTTACTTTGAAAAGTTGTGAGTTCTATGGGACATAGGAACTAGCTGCAGGTCACTGGGGGTAGAATCACCAGTATGTTGGGGAAGTGATTTCCTTAGTTCCTTCTTGTACTGCCTTCTACTTTATATCTCTGTAGAGATGGTATTTTCCCATCACCGTTTGAGATCAAATAGACATGGATCAAAGCATTCCATAATTAATTGGCATTATTAAATACAAACACACAAACACAAATGTGCATATGTGTGCACAAACATGCACTCAATTGCACAAACACAGAAGGAAGAAGGGAGGGAGCGAAAGAGAGACTAATTTAGTTTGTTTTTTATTAATATCAATAAGTGAATAGTTTCTATACTGCCAAAATCATTTATTTCAAAGTCGATTTTAATATTAGAACTAAATTGCTCATTTCATGAGAAACAAATGAGACTTTGATGGTCTAATATGATGTCCAACGCAGGAAAATAACCTCATGTGATAGTTTCATCTGACTCAGGACAATTAGACAAACTATTTTTTTCAAGCTTATCTCAATGAAGCTCCCAACCCATTCATCTTCTCTGTCCAGGAGTATGGATTTCTCATACAGAAAGCAGTGACTGCATCCTGCTGGAGACAATAGGTGTCCTTGGCTTCTATCCAAAGTTGGAATTTTGGATGCATTTGTCATCTGATTTGTGTTGCTTTTTAATGAGTGTTAAGTGGATTGACACATGTAGAGACCTATAGAATGACACATCCCTGTCACTTCATAGCTGTGCGGTAAGGGTTAGCCTTTACTCTTGCTGGCAGTAACGTCAGTGTAGCGCATGGACTAATGAGCCTACACACCCCTCTAATTGCTTTACAAGGAGTCATTTACCAAA
Source organism: Microtus ochrogaster (assembly GCF_000317375.1). Classification (NCBI taxonomy): domain Eukaryota; kingdom Metazoa; phylum Chordata; class Mammalia; order Rodentia; family Cricetidae; genus Microtus; species Microtus ochrogaster. The sequence goes on from NC_022013.1 coordinate 56,746,473, forward strand.
TCTTTTCAGTAATTTGTTGAATATTATTCCGTGTTCCTTTGTAAAGGGGAAATTAAAGTTGAAGGCCTTCACTTTTCTAAGGTCTCGTAACTCGACAGTGTTAAAGTCATCTAAATCCATGTGAATCTCAGAAGGCTCCTGAGCCAACACACCATGCCACAGAGCAGGGCAAGGCTTAAGAACTGATTCTCCAGCTCACACAAGTCTCACTGGGCTTGTCTGATTCTCCACCTAACAAATTCTACAGGAGACTAATTCCTACAATCAATAACATACAACAGCATAAAGTATACTGACATAGCAAACTTTACATGTACCCTTGTAATATGTACATATATATGTTACTATCTAAAACATCATTCTAATAAAGAATATAGAATAAATTTGCAGTTGTAAATATAAATAAAATCTTCATTATGCACATTATAGATCTTACAAAACGGAAAGGGGAAAGTGACATGAGGATGAAGTCAACAATATTTAATATTTTATTTTATATATTAAGTATACAGCACACCTTCTATAAATAATATTAACAGTAATAAATTTTCAATAAGAGCAATATGTTTGGCTATGCATCATTATTTATTAATAATATTTGCTTCACTCTTGGTGGTTCAGAGATACAAAAGCCTAGTGCCAAGTTCAGCTTATTTTGATTCGTGCAGTATCTGCAAAAGATGGCTCACAGAAATTCATGAATCCAAATGAAGAAGGTCATCATTGGCTGTGCATAATTAATCACACTATCATTTTTCATCCCAATTAGGCAGTGGTATTTGCAGAAATTGGAGTTATGTATTTCCTTGATTCCTGGAGTCAATCAGCGGTTCCTAACCACTAATGAGAAGATATTTCATTTTGGTATTTTAACAAATTGCCATAGCACTCATGGAAAATCTATATTTGGAAATTTCTAAGCGCATAAAAAATTCCATCTCTAACTTGTGTATGTGCTCCCATGTTCAGGTAGAATGGATTTCTGCAGGGGGGTAGTGTTATCTCCTTAAGTGGCTGATGAGACATACTCGCTTTGGACTCTGGCTAGTTGCTGGTGGGTGGAGTCAGCATCACTAACTCTGTGCAGTCCACTTGTGGGCAGGGCAGCATATCTCACGTAAACTATATGAATCTCATAGACGAATGCCACCATCTCTCTCCTGATGTCTCTCTTTCTGCTTACTTATTTCACTGCCCTCTGTGTTGTTGGTAAATTATTTTATTGCTAACCCAAATGACAAATTATCTTACAAAAAGAATTTATACAACAAGGAAGGTACCCTTTCTATTTCACTGCATGTTGGACCATTTCCAATGCTTTCCACTATTTTATGCAATTTCCATCTCACATATGCTCATTGTGACAAAGGAACTTGGCAGTTTTTCTTCATGGTGGTTCTTCCAAAGACGGCATCTTGTCAGGTGCTGCATGTCCAAACAATTCCTATTTATTTCAGAAATCTTCCACAGTCTTAGGTTTCCATGCTTTGTTTTGATTTTTCAAATAACCTTTAGTGTTGCTTGTCCCTCCCATGTCCTCCTTTATCCCTCTCTTCCACTCCCCTCTCTAATTAAACCACCTGTTAGTTTCCCCTTGCCTCTCCATAACACTATATTCAATGTCCCCTCCCTTGAAAAAGCCTCCCCTCCCCGATTTCTCTCATACCCTACTCAGTACCTCACCAGTGTATTTACACATATTCTTAGCATGTGTATTGAGGCATTAAAATCTAACACTCACATATAGAAGAAAACAGACCTCGCTTGTTTTTGGACTCTGGGTTGCTTCAATGAGGAAGAGTACATTGAATCTGTAGATTACTTTTGGTAGGGTAGCCATTTGTTTTATATCAACCTTTATGATCCATCAGGATAGGTGAACTTTCCATCTTCTGATGTCTTCTCCAATTTCTTTCTTCAGCATATTAAAGTTTTTATAAGTCTCTCAACTTGTTTAGTTAGTTGCCCCCCCAAACTTTTAGATTCTATTATGAAAGGCCCTGCATTCCTAATTTCTTTCTCTATTTGTCATTTGTATATAAGAAAGTTACTGATTTTGTTTGTTAATTTTGTATTCCTCCACTTTGCTGAAAGTGCTTATCAGCTGAAGATGCTTCGTGGTGGAGTTTTTAGGGTCTTTTATGAATAAAATCATATCTTCTTTCTTTTTGTTTGACTTCTTCATTTCCTATTTCTTTTCCCTTGATCTCCTTTGGTTGTCTTATAGTTCTAGCTGAGGCTTCAAGTTCTGAATTGAATAGGCATGAAAAGAGTAGACATCTTTGTCTTGTTCCTGATTTTAGTGGAAATGTTTTAAATTTCTCTCCATTAGGTTGGTGTTGGCTGTGCTTACTTAAATTACCTTTATTGTGTTGAAGTATGCCTCTTCTGTTCCTAATGTCCCCAGAAATTTTACCATGAGGGGGTTTTAGATTTTTGTCGAAGGCATTTTTTTCATCTAATGAAATGGTCATGTGTTTTTTGTCTTTCAGTATGTTTAAGTATTATATTATGTTTGTTTAATTATTTACATATGTTGAACAGCCATTCCTCTTGGTCAAAGATAACTTGACTATAATCTTTCTAGTTTGTTCATGGATTTAATTAGGAAATATTTTATAGAGAAATTTTATACTATGTTTATAAAAATATTACCCTCCAATTTTCTCAAACTTTTCTTTTTGTTGGATCTTTGTGTGGTTTTATTATCAGAGTAATAATGAATTCATAAAATAAATTAGATCATGTTCCTTTAGTTTCTATTTTATGTAATAATTTGAGGAGTATTGGCGCTATTTTGTCTTTGAAAGTTTGGTATATTCAGTCCTGAATTCACCTGGCACTGGGCTTTTTGTTATTGTTGGGAGACTTTTAATTATTGCTTATATTTCACTAGGAGTCTTGGATCCATTTAAATTGCTTATTTAATTTTGATTCAACTTTAGTAATGAGCACAGAAGATAAGAAAGGACAAACAGAGATTGGTTTGGGGGTGGGTGTTTTGGGTAGGAGCTGGAGAGACATATGGGAACAGATAGGAAGATTAACATTACTGTTTAAAACTAGGGATAAAGAAAAAAAATCAAACATGTGACAAGGGTGAAAAAGGACAGGTAAGGCTAAGTACAAAAGTACAAAGGCACAGATAATAGCAGATTTCCCATCATCCTTAAAACTATAAAACATTGAGACGTTTCTATGTAATAATTCTGACTTTTAGTTTAACAAAACTTCCTCAAGTAAGGGAAATACAGTTTCTCTTCATATACAAAACACTCCATTACCAGCAGGGCTCTGCTCCAAAGACATGAAAGGAAGTCCCAGAGACAAAAGGCCAAAAGTTCCTGACTAAAAAAACGGATGTGTTTTTAAAGAACAAAAGAAA
>NC_022013.1:56750590-56758199 GCF_000317375.1 Microtus ochrogaster
CCCAAAAAGAGGAACATGGGATGTACTCACTCATATTTGGTTTCTAGCCATAAACAAAGGACATTGAGCCTATAATTACTGGTCCTAGAGAAGCTAAATAAGGAGAACCCAAAGAAAAACAGACAATGTGAAGTTTTTAATTACACGAGAGTAAAATGACTGACAAGAAAACAGGGCAAGGATGGACAGTGGGGGAAATCTGAGGACAGATTGAACATCCTGTCTGAACCGTTGGGGCCAGAAGTGCTAAATTTAGGAACATTTTTAAACACCAAGAGTGACATGTTGGAGACGAGTCTCCCGCACAAACATGGCACTAATATGTTCATCTCCACCTTATGCAGATTGCTTGAAAGTCGTTTTATACAGTGTTTGTGGTCCGCCTGAGTTTCCCTTTCAATTAGCTGTCATGTGGATACATACAGTTTTCCTCTTTTGATGTCAAATCAACACCAAGGCCTATGAATGTTGAAGCCTTCTGTATTTGAGATTTTTAAATTGGAAATATTCATCTTATATATTGCGATCAAATTTTCCTGGTAAATATGAAATGGCGTGAACAAGTAAGAGCACGATGATTAGAGGAGGGAGCAGGAAATCCTAAACCCGGCAAAATGGCAATACACGATGAAAGCTTTTAAGCTAGCAAAAAATGGAAAGATAAGTATTGAATATGTCAAAAAGAAAGAAGAAACAGTAGGAAAAACCCAACTGAGACAAAGAGAAAACAAGTAAGATAATAATTTAAATTGAAACATGAATGAATACATTCAATGCATGCGGCCTAAGTCAACTGTTCTCTCAAACTGACAGGAGCAATTGTTACAGGGTTTGAGAAAGCAAGATCAAAATATATTCTGCCTCCAAGACGCTAACTTTCAAAGTAATGACACAAATAGGTTAAATGTAATGGAAATGAAAAAAATACCATGTTGAAACTAAATACCAGTAGCTAGAGCGGCTGTATTAACATTAGATAAAGTAGATATCAGAGCCAAGAACGCTACTAATAATAGAGGAATTTATTTCCTCATAAGATGGGAGTCAATTCATCAAGAAAAATGACAATTCTAAATGTTTATGCACCTAATAAAAGAGCTCGAAATATATGAATCAAAAACTCATCTAACTATAAAGATCAACAGATTTGCATTTATAGTCAGACTTCAGTGTTCTTCTTTCAATAACTGATAAATTAACTAGACAGTAAGTGCATGAGAATGGGAAGTCACAAGCAACCCTAGCAACACTTTATCCCAACTGACATTTGTTCATGTAACTACACTTCCCAACACAAAATAAGTACCTGGTTTAAGCCCACAGGGAACTTTTAGCGAGACAGATCAATGCCCAAGACCATAGAATAGAGGTTGATCAACTTTACAAGACTCGAGCTCTGCATATCACAGGCTTTGATCTCTCAGCATTGAAATGGGAAATGTTTATGTATCATTTTGAAAATGCCCAAATAGTTGGATGTTAAATGACATGATTCTCAGTAGCGATTGTGTGAAAGTGTTGGAAATCGAAAGGAAAATAGAGGGCATTCTGAAGTGAATGAGAACAAACTTCTAAGAATCAGGGTTTGTAGGACACTTCCAAAGCACTGTTTGGAGGGAACATTATAGCATGAAGCATTGATAGAAAAATAAATCAGTATGGATAGAGGAACCGATCAGTCAACAAATATCAAAAGAGGGATCTTCACGATATTTTGTGAAACTAGAAAATGTAGAAAAAATAAATCCCCAAATAAACAGGACAAAACTTGACAGTTTCTTAAGTTGTTTTATATACTACCTGATATGAAAATTCCAATTAGAATCATTTGTGAAAACAAATTATTTTCTTACATAGGCATTCATAGATTCTCCATTTGTAAAAATAAGAAAAGTCAGAAATCTGAGTATATGTGAACAAATCACAAAATAAGTTGTGCTATATCTGTGAATTCCATTATATTTATAATGGAATAGTTCTCAGCCACTTACAAAAAGAAAATTAAAGTAAAGAATATATGTTGAATTTCAAAATGACTATGCTGAGGGGTAGGTAGGAGTCGGAAAATCTGCCAAAATATCATTGCGTGTATGCTGTGTTATTCCATTTGAAATACAGCAAACACTTAGTAGCAGTTAAGTTGTAGGCGAAATGATGAAGGGATAAGTGGATCTGGGAGGGACAAGAATACAAAGGGACCGGAGGAGCTGGCTGAGGCTATCAATCTGTTCTTTGTCTGGACCTGTTCAGTGGGTTTGCAAGTGCATAGGAAGCCACAGTTCAATCAAACTGTGAGCTTTGTATATGGAGAGTTTTACGTACATTAAACTAAACCTCAAAATGACGGTTTTAAATGTTATATACCTAGAAAACCAAGAGCATAGTCTTATGACTCAGAGTAAACAGAGACTCTGAAACCTGACTTTGTAAAAGAAATCCAATACAAATCAAAGCCAGGAAGGGAAACAAAGTGGAAATGTTGGAAAGGGGAATGATTAAGTTGTGCCCACCTCTGTCTAATATGCTGAGTTCATTTAGCATTGCTTTTATGTATATGTGTTCAGGACTGAGCACATAGTATAGGATAACATCTTCATTGAAGGCTCAGAGACCATCAAGGAGGAAGAGGTAGAAAGATTGTAAGGGCCATAAGACCAAGAAACCTGATGTAAGACAGTATCTTCTATATATGACAGCAAAGATGCATCTAGAGAGTCTCAATACAGAGGTCAAATAAGACCTGAAAAATGACAGCATCAACTGATTGCTAGGCTAACATGATTGGAGTAATTTCCCAAGGCCCTGAGATGAAGAGCTCTAGGTAATTAATGACTGCTAGGAAAGGTAGGATCATTCTGCTTAAGCCCCTGGAAAGAAAAATTTCTTAAATGATCCTAATTTGTGACATGTTGTGAGTTTCATGTCATTTTTGATATTTGATCACTGACTGTTTTTCATCCCAAAGCCTCTGCTTCCTTTATCTCCACATCAGGCAAGAAGATAAGAAAGCCTCACTCTGCCCTTCCTTTGCATCAGAGAGAAGCAATGCCATGCAGTCCTGGCTGTGGGCAGGAACACTCATCCTGACCTCTAATCTCTGACCACTATGAACACCACAGGCCAATCCTCTTGACCTACCTTCTGTGGATACAAACACAGCTTCTCCCTCAAAGGGGATAAGAGCCAGTTTATTCAGGAGCCAAAGATGACTGAATATGGCCCAGGAAAAGGATTTTGATAACCTCAAATTCCATGTTCCAACTTGGCAACAGTTTGATGATATTTTCATAGCACAAGAACAAAGAAAGTCATAAACCAAAGCACTTTTCAAATACATTAGTGGAGAGATTGGACAGGTGGGTTGATGCCCAGCAGGGTGGGCTCTACTGTAGCCTCAGATTTTGGCTTTTAGGTCATTAGAAACTAGAATCTCCCGAATTAACACATTTTACAAAGTTTCACCTGATAGTCACAAGGATTTTAGGTCTAAAATAGAGGTGAGAAAGAAATGGCTAATATGGGGGCTAAAGATAGTTCAGCATAAATTTTAATCAGGCTCTGGACTTGCAAAGCTCCAGCCTCTCCATAATTTTTGAAGATCTCAGCAGTTAATCAGCCTTCCAGAAGGTTCTGTAGAAGGCTCAGCCCTTTTTCTGGAAGTTTGTCCACATCTCTCATGCCATTTGAGATCTGTTCTAGAAGATGGCTAACTCTCCCTAGAATTTCCATCAAGACAGTTATAAATGTTCACGCCCTTCTGATCCTCTGATGTGTCTGTGACATTGTCAGGTCCACCATGTTTTCTGTTTTCAGCAAAGAAAAAGGAGGGAAGCATCCTATTCTGTGGGTGACTAAACCACAACATTACAAATTTTATACTAACCAGGGAAAATAGGGCAGTCATGGCAGCATTTAGGAGTTAGCACCAAGAAAATTAGAAACAAAGTCACCCTCCACTGTCTAGGGAATTCAAGGTCACGTTAGGTTACATGAGATTTCCTTTCAGAAAAACAAAACAACAACAAAAACCTGACAAGAATATGTTGACTTTGAAGCTTATTAAACTCCAAGAAAAGTTAACAGAGAAAGGGAAGGAGGGAGAGGGGGAGGGAGAAGGAAAGGAGAAAAGAAGGGGAGAGGAGGAGAGCAAAAGTGGAGGGGAGGGAGAAGGGGAGGGTGAGAGAGACAGATAGAGGTAGAAGCATGTTCTTAAGAATATCAGTTAACACACTCACATCAGAACTAAGGACTAAATATCCAAGGCAATGGCAAAAAATTGGACCCTGAGGGTTTTGCATCTGAGTTCATCAAGTGTATAGGTCTGTACTCCTGGTGTTTGGTATCTTTACCTGGTTCTGGTATTAGAGTAGTGCTGGATTTGTGGAAAAAGTTGTAGTTGGGTATTCCCTGTGGTTTTATTTTTATTTTTGAATAAATTAAGACATACTAATTGTAAATCTTTGAAAGTCTGATAGAATTCTGCTGGGAATCTATCTGTGCATCAGTTTTATTTGTTGGTTTTGTTTTTGTAGGAAGGTTTTATAATAATAATAATAATAGTTATTATTTTAATCTCCTCTTTTGTTATGAATCTGATAGGTTTTTGATCTCTTCTTGGTTAATTTTAGTGGTTGGATAAATCTGGGAATTTACCCATTTCTTTTACATCTTTCCCTTAAGATACTGTGCAGCTCAGTCTGCCCTCAAACTCCACACTTAGCTTTGGCTGGCTTTGAACTCTTGATTCTTCAGATTTTGCATCAAATAATTAGTTTATAAGCATGGATTTAATGCCTAGCAGATATATTCAACTTAATTTTAAGCATATTTCATGCTCCCCCTCTTTTATTAGTCCTTTTCATTTGCAAAATTAATTTGCTGATAGGGACACAAGAAGTGGAGTCTTAAACTGATTATGAAGAAGGCGGTCCATCCTCAATGACCTTGAACCCTGTTCATTTTTAACTACTTACATAACGCATTAAGGAAAAACTCGTCAATCTATCCCTCCACTATATAATAAAGTTGGATGATGACTCTAAATATACAAATTATAACTAAAGATATGTTATAGAAAACCCACAAGAATATACATATGAATTAAAAATTTCTCTCTCTTAGCCTGGCAGTGGTGGCTCATGACTTTAATCCCAACACTTAGGAAGCAGAGGCAGGCAGATCTCTGTGAGTTTGAGTCTGGTCTACAAGAGTTAGTTCCAGGACATGATCCAAAACTACAGAAAAACTCTGTCTCAAAAAACCAAAAGAAAAAAGAAAAAAATCTCTCTCTCTTCCCCCCCCCCACATACATTCTATCTCAGTGAGCTAATCAGTTTATTGTGAGAATTAAATACATTCTTATGAGGTCACTAAGAGGAATAATCCAAAGTGAATAATAATAAACTAGATTTCATTGGAAGTTTCAACAAATCTGCTCACCAAGAAGACTGTTTGGAAAATAAAACCCCATCTGGGAGAAAAGCAAACATTGCATTTCTAAGTAATCCATCCACCGAAATAAACAGAACAACAAAGCAACAAAAAGCAAGAATTAAAAACATTTTACCAGAATGACAATGAAAGCATATTAAAATTGGTAGGCTTCGAAGAAAGTAAAAACAAACAAACAACAACCAAAAAAAAAAAAAACCAGAAAATTAAGGGACTCTCACCTGGAAGTCTGGTTTGCATTTCTGGCTGGCTGTTTGATAGTGTCACTGAAGGAGGGCTGCCACCTGCCATGGAGATTGCCACAGCAACATAAGAGTGTTGCAAGAGGAAGCTGGACAAGTCTTTCTACTCCCTCAGGCCATCCCCAGTCACTTTCTTTGTTAGCAAGGCTCTGCTGCCTAAAAGTTGTTTAACACGTTCCCCAAACAATCTCACCAACTAGGGGCCAAGTTTTCAAATACATCAGTTTATGGGGGCCATTTTTCATTCGAATCAACACGGGAGAGAAGGGTCAATAATACTAAACTCAAAGGTCACATTGTTTGGGCCTTAAACACGGTGTGTTTCCTATGGGAGGACAGAAATGCGATCAGTCAGTTTCCTGTTCCTGCTGCATACCTGTGCCCTCCCACACCATTATGAACTCTCTAAAACCTCCAGAAATGCCAGCTAAAATAAACCCTCTCTTCCTTCAGTCTCTTTTGGTCACGGTATCTCATCATAGCAACAGCAAAATAACATCTCTCACCCCAAAGTCTGAACAATGCATGCCCCATATGCCACTTCTCACCAACAGAAGGGAATTCTTTAAGAAAAGAAAAATAAACTTTCCCATTAGTTCTAACTTAATTTTCAAAATGTGTTTAGTCTCAACTTGTGGTCATTACATTCTTAGAACCATGCAACCTGAAAATCCACGAACTTTTTTAGACTGACGTACAGAATAAGATCTGACTAGTCCAACAATGGTTGTCTTCTCCCTGGAGTGGCTGAAAATCTAGTATATAAGTCTGGGTACCGCAGCAATCCCAATCTGATGCAGAAGACTGAGGATTCATAAAGAACTAATCATCTTCACCCCACACTGGGAGACAAAAGCTGGGTTTCAGTGTCAATAAATGATGATATTAATAGTAGCAACACAAGATAGATTGCAGAGTTGAAAGAAAACAGCATAACCAACAGCTTTTCTCTAGAACCAGTCTCTCCTCTCCTCTCTCTCTCTCTCTCTCTCTCTCTCTCTCTCTCTCTCTCTCTCCTCTATCTCTATCTCTCATCACCTCCTGGTGTATACTAATTTACATTTCCTTTTTAAAATAATTTATTATTTTTATTTTATGGGCACTGGTGTTTTGCCTGCATATATGTCTGTGTGAGTGTGTCTAATCCTGGAATTACAGTTATGAACCTGCATCCTCTGGAAAAACAGCCAGTGGTTTTAACTACACCCGCAACCCCAATTTACCTTTCTCAAAAATCTTTTCTTAATTTTGACATTCTTTTATACAGTAGAAGTCAAAATCCCACAGTAGCACCTTGAATCCTGAATGAAGTACCTTGAGAGAATGCCTCAGGCTAGAGCCTCAGAATTAGGCCAGGTTGTAGTGCTTTTTCTGTCAGAAAAAGGACACAGTTAAGTCATTACTGAGGGAGACATCCATTTTATTATTATTTATTCAATTTTGCTTTGTTTCTTTATTTTAGATAAGGGCTTGTTATGTATTCTAGACTGCCCTGGATCCTCTTCTCTCATCTTCCCAAGCAAGCAGATTACAGATTTGAACAGCCAGGCCTAGCAAAGGGTAAATTTATCACTTTAGTGACTAATATTAAGAAAGAAAAAAGGTTCCAAGTAATCGACCTGAACTTTGATCTTATGGAACTAGAAAAATAAGAGAAAAATAAACCCAAAGTAAAAAGAAACAAGAAAATAATAAACATCGTACTGGAAATCAATGAAATGGAATACATAAAAACAAAAGAAAAGTATTATTGAACTAGACAGTTCTTCCTTGGAGAATATAAACAAAATGGACAAAGTATTACCTAAACTTCCAAAATAAAGTAGAGAAGACAAACTCTCAAAATCAAAGCTGAAAAAGCAAATATCACTACCGGTCATTTTAGAATCAAAGCTTCTTTTGTTTTGTTTTGTTTT
>NC_022013.1:56758429-56765616 GCF_000317375.1 Microtus ochrogaster
GACAAATTATCCAAGAGTAGAAGGGAAAATAGACGATATGAACAGATATGTAGCAAGTATCTAAGTTATATTTATATATATATTCATTTCCCCTACTCTGCAGTATTCTGTGAACCTTATGGCTATGATACAAATGTTTTGTATACAGAATGAACATTCCATCATTCTTGGCTCTCAATATCTTGTGCAGTCATGCATGCTTGTTTCACTTTGTGTATGGGAAAAGAAGCTTCTCTGATTAAGTCTAAGAGTAACCTCTGTCTGTGGGTATAAGAAAATATATTTAGCAAGTAGTTTGATGCTGTCTGTGTTAATTTAGATAAGTAGTGGTGAGAACTTCCTTTCTAGGGTTTAAGATCCCCTCAGCCATAGGCTGTGAATACAGTTTACAGTACTAGGAATGAATTCTCTCTCAAATACAACCAGGAAGCAGTTGGTGAGGCCATAACAGTTGTGACACTATTATAACAATTGGCACATTTCACCTGGTAGGTTCATATTATAGATCTTAGGTTTTATGACTGAGTAAAATATCAATTCCTACTTCCCCAATACTCTGCATAGGGCCATCTGATTTTATAAAACCTAGGCAGCAGGAAAGAACCTTCTTGCTCCCATTTTCTCCCATTTGGTGTGTTACTTCTTTTCATTAACAAGATACTTCGTTGCACAAAAGCTTTTTAGTTTGATGAGATCTTACTTGTGGATTTTTGGTCTTATTTCACCTGCAATCAAACTCTTATTGGGGAAATCTTCATCTATACTTATATGGAGGCATATTCCTTACACTTTCATATAGCATTTTTATGGTATCTTATAGCATTTTTATAGTCTTATATTGAAGACTGTGATCCACTTGGTGTCAAATTTTATTCAGAATTTGATATGTGAATCTAATATTCTTTTACATTCTAATGTCCTGTTTCTCAAATAACATTTGTTGAAGATGCTGTCTTTTCTCTGGCATAGATTTTGGCTTCATTGTAAAAAAATCAGGTAGCTATACTTGCATGGACTTATATTGAATCCTCTATCCTATTCCCTTGATCTACATAGCTAATAAAAGATCATGAATACAAAAAAAGAATTTGGAAGAAAGGAGTGGAGTTGGTAGAAATGGGAGAGAAATAAGAGAAGACAGGAAGAAAAGCAATTATAATATAATACATATATATATATGTATGAAATAAAAATAAAAGTTATCACATAATAGGTTATGTGAATGAAAACCTGACCAAGCAACATAAGGAGCAAACAGTCAATTCTGTCTCACAGTTTGAGAGTCCCATCCATCATGGCAGAAAATGCTTGGAAGTAAAAGTGATAGGCATCTGGTCATACAGTATCCACTGTCAGTCAATAAGAAGTGAATGCTGGTTCTCAGTTCACCTTTATCTTTTTGTTCAGACCAGCACAGCAGATCATGGAATGAACTTAACTACATTTAATGTTCATCTTCCCATTTCAATGAACTCAATCTAGAAACTCCCCCATAGACATGCAGAAAGGTATGTTTCTGTAATGGTTCTAAGTATTGTTAAGGTGACAATAAATATTCACCATGACAGATGGAATGTTCTTATTCATAAACAATATTTGTGAAAATGTATAGACATTTCATACTTAATCCTAAAAGATTAAATGTTGTTTCCTTAAGAGTCATATCAAAGCACAGATGCTCTGCTCTTGCCATTTCCCTTTGATCTTACATGGGAAGTTACAGGCCATCTATTACACTGTACTAGACCACATTTAGATGGAAAGAAGTAAGACTGTATTTGAGTGAATGATATAGGGATAACTAATGGACATACACAAGCATATATGCAATCATTACAATTAATAACAGGGATCAAGAAGGTCATTGGATTTAAAAATCAATGCACAAAATATCAAGTGTATCTATGAATAAAAGCAACAAACAACCTTAATTTGAAGTTAAAGAAATCTTATGCACAGTATGTTAATATACATTAGAAAATGTGATCAATTCCTATACACAGAACACTGAATGCATTGCCCAAAAATCTGCAGACAGATATTAATAAATTGAATCATCCATGGTAATAGGTTGTGTGGTGGTTTGTATGAGAGTGGTCCCCATAAGTTCATAAATTGAATAACTAATACCCAGTTGATCAACTTATTGAGAAGAATTGGGAGATGTGGCTTTGTGGGTAGAAGTCTGTCACTGGGAGTGGACTTTGAGTTTTCAAAAACAGGCCATTTTCAGCATGCTCTCTCTCGCTATCTCCTGCTAAGGGGTTAAGATGTGAGCTCTCAGCTGTCCCTGCTGCCATGCCTTTTCTCTGTTGATGTGGACTTCTGCCATCTGAAACCACAATTTCAATTAAATACTTCCTTTCATAAATGGTCTCGGTCATAGTGATTTGTCACAGCAAAAGAAAAGTAACAAATACAAATTAGAAATTCAATATTTTTCATAATAAATCTACCCAAAAATAATCTTCAGATTCTGTAACATCTCTATCCAAAACTACAATTCTTTTATTTTTAATTTTTTAAATGAACATTTTTATATTTTATCTTATTGTTAATAAAATGCATGTGTGTATTCTTCATGGTGGTTTTTGTGCAGGCACCCTCAGAGGGAGGATATGTCAGCTCCTCCTTATGATTGCAAAGCAAACAATAAGCCTGCTTAGGGAGAGAACATGGGTCTTCTGCAAGAGTAGTACATGCTCTTAACTATCACTCTTGCCTTCTAAATTATTACTCATTCAGTGTGTGTGTGTGTGTGTGTGTGTGTGTGCGTGCGTGTGCACATGAGTGTGACAGCACTTTTTTGGAATCAGAGAATAACTTATGGGAGCTGTTTTTCTCGTTTGACCATATGAAAACCAGGCAGCAAACTCAAACTCAGGTCATTACCTGGCAAGCCATTTGCTGCCTTTTCCTTTTAAACATAATTTGAAAGCATGATACCAAGTTTATACAGAATTTATGTTACAGGAAAACAGAGAGGATCAAAAAATAGCTAAAACACTGCAGAAAAAACTGCTTTTATATACCCAAAAGGCTATATGAAAACTTGATCTAACTTTCATATTGAATATATACACACATGCATTTTATAATAAACAAATTTAGTCACAAGTAATTTCTGTTTTTAAAAAAAAAGTCATGTTTGATTTAAAAAAACATTTGATTCATTGAGCATCCACTTCATGCCAACCCTGTAGGAGTTGGAAATCTAGGAGTGAATCAGACAGGTAAAACCTCCCACAAAGAGAGGGCCAAAAAGCAAATAAATGATAAGCATGGCATAGATAAAGAAAGACAAGATTTTCTAACAGGATCTTTAAAGACAGTCTCACTTTTAAAAGCAGGTATTTGTCTATATAATGGACAGCTAAATTTATTATTTATAAAACATTTCCATTATATATTGATGTCAAATTAACTTTTTCTTAATATAAAAAAAGAAATTTCATCAGAGTTTTAAGAAAGCATGAAAGAGAACCATCCAATATATGTTTTTGGAGGTGAAATCTTCAATTGGGATGAAACACAGACAGTAGACCCTAGCCCAGAGGATGTTTTTAGGTACTTGGGAAGAAAGAGAGACTCTGAAGCTCAAACGGAATCATTGAGAAGACAGCAGTGAGCAACCCAAGAACAGATATATATTTCCTAAAGTATAATCAAACTGCCCTCTCAGGATGGATGTTCCAGAAAATACAATGTGACCCAGAAACATTGTTTAATTGGGGAGTTCTAAATTCAATGACCCTAAACGCTGAAACTGGCACTTTTCTATTGTGTTTGGTATTACAAAACTGAAGCAGCTAAGAAATTCTTAGCATGGCATTTATCTTGGGCAAGTCAGTTGTTCGCATGCACTGTCCATAGACTGGAAAACCCAGGTCAGGAGAAGTGATTTGCTGGTTCTCTTAGCTCTGGTCTGTGGAGAAGCAGGTAAGATGAATGTCCTCATCCTGAACACTTAGATTGCTAAGAATAAGCAAACTTGATACATTGTTCTATTTGTTAAGTGGACCAAATAGTTTTGGTCATCATGTTGTTTATATACAGAGAGTGTATTTTGGTTTTTTTCAACATAACATGATTTTCTCCTTGACAGTTGTAATTTTCATTGTATATCTTTATATCCTGCTCTGTCTTGCTCTCTCTTTGAGTTCAAGCTTTTGAGCATGATCATATTTTGGTGTTTACTTGGAAGCTGTTGCTATTAATCTAGTATCCAATTCTTCTTCCCTGGTCTCCTCCTAATTTACTCAGGTGTTCCAGTTTTGCAGACAGCTTCTTCCTGCCGCTTTGGGGGAATTGACTTAACTAGTAACCCATTATCGATTTTTGCTTCCATGAGCCATTTGGTCTCAGGTTAGAA
Source organism: Microtus ochrogaster (assembly GCF_000317375.1). Classification (NCBI taxonomy): domain Eukaryota; kingdom Metazoa; phylum Chordata; class Mammalia; order Rodentia; family Cricetidae; genus Microtus; species Microtus ochrogaster. The sequence continues at coordinate 56,762,802 of NC_022013.1, forward strand.
ATGCAGACAAAATATAACAAGGACTCAGATGTAACAATTATTTCAAAATGGGCTTGCATTCCATTTCAGTTGAATAAGACACAAGGGACAGGACAATCACTTTTGAGAAAGCCCCTTCAGGCTTAAGGAAGATTAACAATTTAGTCTAGTATTGCCATGCACAGAACAAAGTGGTGTGGTTGCTCCAGTAGGCTTTCTCCTAGCAAGGAGCTGAAATGGACACCAAAAGGAAAAGAAAAGACTTAAGTCCAGATAAACAGAACAGTTCACAGCCTAAGTAAAGGCACTTGATAGCTCAGCCATTTTAAATCTGGTTTTCTTCTTTCTTTAACTGCAGAATCCATGTATAGAGATTCTGATAAAATCACATTTCTAGAATTCTGGAAACGAAAACTAGCCTGTAGAAGAGAATGGATCTGCTATGAGTCCTCTAGTTCCCCGTGAAAAGGCACTACCAACATAAAAACAGTAGCAAAACAAGGCAAACTGATTTTAAAGATGTCTGAAGTCATTGTTGTTAAGACAGCGGGGGGGGGGGGGGGGGTGCGGGGAATAGAAACCACTGCACACAATTTGGGGCATGGCAACTGGGTTCAATCTTTCCAAGGCAAAATCTGTTGCAATGTATTAAAACCTTTAAAATTCTTCATAGTTTTGACCTAGAAATTCTACTTCTATAATTATATCCCAAGGAATTCTCCTGAAGAGAAATAAATAAAATTTTAAGTACTCAGAAATACAGTGGAAAATAGAGGGAAAAAAAAAAACCTGGTAAATAATCCAATTACCAAGCACATGGAAAGGATAATAAATCAGCATAAAGAAATACTGTATTACTTTCTAAATAAAAAATATTGGATTGACGTTCAAACTTGGAATGAATATGAAATAAAGCTAAATGAAAACAGTAGAGCACAAAGTAGTGAAAACATATTATTCCCTAGGACATCTGCCTCTCAGTGGGCTCATAAATGATCAAGTCAGCCCTTTCAAAGAGGTAGAGCAATATTCCTGTATTATAGAAACACACACACACACACACACACACTATACACACACGCATATGTCACACACACATATGCACACCAGACATACACATATACACATATGACATAAACACCACACACATACACACATATACACACCATACCTGCACACTACATACACACATACACAGCACACACACAACACACACAAACACACACACACACACACGTGCATGTACACACACAGAGCCACACCTCTCAACAACAAAATGAGCAGCAGCAATTTTGAACAGCTTGTATGTGCTGAGCGAGGCATTTGGGGACACAAAGGAATGCAAAGGTAAATATTGTCTTTGTAAACTCACAGTGAAGCAAGGGGCACAACAGGTCAGCTAGATGTTCCACAAATGTATAAAGTATTCACTTGTTGTCATAAACTTGGTGTTGAATACCATAATGCAGACTCTATGACTTGATGATATTTTGTTGTGGGAAGAACATTTATATCCTCCCAGAATTCATATTATAACTTTCCCTTCAACCCAATGTGATATTTATAGGTAGAGTTTTGTGGAGGACATTAAGTTTAGATGAGGTCATGAAGATATACTACCATTAGGAAAAAACTGGAGCTTCTTGGTTTTCCCTTGTGCTGTTGACTGAGGTTTCTGTCCTGCCAGTCCCACAGCCTTTTAGTCCCAAATAAACACACAGAGGTCTACATTAATTATAAACTGATTGGCCTACTAGCTCAGGCTTCTTATTAACTCTTATAACTTATATTATCCCAAAATTCTTGTCTGTGTTAGCCACGTGGCTTGGTATCTATTTTGGCGAGGCAGTCACATCTTGCTTGCTCTATGTCTGGCTTCCTCTGTGTCTGGGTGACGACTGCAGACTGAATCTTTCCTCTTCCCAGAATTCTCATTTTCCCGCCTCTACTTCCTGCCTGGATGCCCTGCCTATACTTTCTGCCTGACTACTGGCCAACCAGCATTTATTTAAAATACAAGTGACAGGGTACAGACCATTGTCCCACAGCACTGTGTAGGGACTACAGTTTCCCTGAGCCATGAGGAAGAAACTATCTATACTTGTGGCTGTGGCTACAGTGGGCAGAGACACAGACAAGTTACAAATTCTGGGATTAAATCTCTTGCCTAACTTTGGCAATTAAAGTCTTTTGGAATAGCAAGAGTTATTTTTCTTCACAGAAGTGACCCCTAGAAGATTTCCCATACTCCAACTGAGAGTCAGGCCCATGGACATAAGGATAATACTTATAGGCTCAATTAGATATTAAAAGAAGACATGGGATTGAAACTGGGCAATGTCAGGGAAGTGATCTAGAAGGACTTGCACTGGGATTAGAGGTTGATATGTATAGTCAGAGGCTGTTTGTTTGTTTCCTGGATGCCCAGACCTGAAGTAATCACACTGAAACTGTCTTAATTACAACACTGTTTGGCCAATGACTGTAGCATATTCCTACCTAACTTCTACATCTTAAATTAACCCATTTCTATTAATCTGTGTATCACCACATGGTTGTGGCCTACTGGTAAGATTTTGTCCAGTGTTCAGCATCTGTCTCCTATGGTGACTACATGGTATCTCTTTGACTCTGTCTGCTCTCTTCTCCTCTATCTGCTTGGACTTGCTGCCTTGCTCTATTCTGTACTGTAATATGCCCAAAGCAGATTCTTTATTAACTAATGTTATTCATAGCATACAGAGGGAATCCCACATCCTGTCCCCTTTTCTGTCTAAATAAAAAGGAAGGTTTTAACTTTAACATAGCAAAATTACATATAAAAAACAGTTATCAA
>NC_022013.1:56766991-56768130 GCF_000317375.1 Microtus ochrogaster
TGTGTGTGTGTGTGTGTGTGTGTGTGTGTAGAATTCCTTTACAAGCTCTCTCAGGTTTTACATGGATGTAGTTGACAAATGTTGGTGTACCATTCTGTAGGTGAAGGCTACTTGTTCATTTCTCAACCACCCAGACATGAAATAATCATATGAAACTATGTTAATTACAAAACTGGCTAATGACTCTAGCGTATTCCTAGATATCTCTTATACCTTAAAGTAACCCATTTCTAGTAATCTGTGTATCACCACGTGGTTGTGACCTACCAGTAAGGTTTCATCCTGCAGAATATGGCATTTAAGCTGTTTTAATGCATAAGATTTTTCATGACAGTGAGATATGTCTGTTTCTGGTAGCACTAATGTATTCAGAAAAGATGATGTACATTGAAGAACCTCCATATGGAGTTTGTTTTCTTTGTGTGATATACCTGTAATATGCTTGATGTTGTAATAAACAGATAACTGGTTCATTTTACTACAGACATATGCTGAAACACTGTTAATCTTAATTTGTAGGTATTCCCCAATGATCATAACTTCTAATAAATGGGCAATTACAGAATCAGTTTTTTCAGAACTCAAAGTAGTTACCCATTGAAATCCTGAATTTATGTTATGATGCACATACTTTAATTTTCAAAATATATGAAACACATCTATTTTTTGAATTGAATTTCTTTAAGTACCCTTTGGATTACTTCCTGCAGGTAGTGGAGTTTGGTTGTAAAAAGAACAACACTTGTCGCAAAGTGACAGAAAATAGTTTTTCTAACCTTTGCTATTAACATGGTGTTTATTATGAAATTCTGAAGGTTTTAACACATTTTTTACCAATAGCACATCAATTTCATCATTACCTAGAGGACCTGGTAGACCCAAATGGGATTTGATAAGTGTTATATATAAAGAATAATTTCTAATTCTTATTATTTGTTGTAATTGAATAAATAGGAAAGCTAATTTTGAACCATCAATAATACATTCAGTCATTTTAATATGCAAAACAGCTCTTTCTACATATTGAGAGTCAGTAGTTATATTAAAAAGTTCTGGGAAATCTAATAATACAATGAGAATAGCATATAATTTTGAGTTTTGAACCACATCATAAGGTCTTTGAGCAACTTATTTTTCCA
>NC_022013.1:56768230-56770021 GCF_000317375.1 Microtus ochrogaster
TTTTGAATTGAATTTCTTTAAGTACCCTTTGGATTACTTCCTGCGGGTAGTGGAGTTTGGTTATAAAAAGAACAACACTTGTCGCCAAGTGACAGAAAAATCATTTTTCTAACCTTTGCTATTAACATGGTGTTTATTATGAAATTCTGAAGGTTTTAACACATTTTTTACCAATAGGACATCAATTTCATCATTACCTAAAGGACCTGGTGGACCCAAATGGGATTTAATAAGTGATATATATAAATAATAATTTCTAATTTTTATTATTTGTTGTAATTGAATGAATAGGAAAGCTAATTTTGAACCATCAGTAATACATTCAGTCATTTTAATATGCAAAACAGCTCTTTCTGCATATTGAGAGTCAGTAGTTATATTAAAAAGTTCTGGGAAATCTAATAATACAATGAGAATAGCATATAATTTTGAGTTTTGAACCACATCATAAGGTCTTTGAGCAACTTATTTTTCCATGACTTATAACCTGACTTTCCTGATTTATTTGCATCACTATAAAATGTAGAGGCTTCAGAAATTGGTGTTGCATATACAATGTGCAGAGGAATCCAATTAGTGTCTTTTATAAACTGAAGTCTCTAGGGACATTTATCGGTAATGTCTCCCAAAATACTTCTGCAAACTCTTTAATAATGTCCATTTTCTGCCCATAATGAGGCAGTTTCAGCATTAGTAAAAGGGATTGGAGAGATGAGTCAGGAGTAAGAGCACCATGTGCTCTTCTAAAGATCCTGAGTTCAATTCCCAATAACTATATGGTGGGTCACAACCACCATTGAAATCTGGTACCCTCTTGAGGAGGAGACCTGGTCAGTTGTACTAATCAACTTAGACCATGAAACCCATTAGAGACAAATTCAACAGAACCAACATACATGAGCTGCCCATGCATGCCTCAGTATTGCCAGGGAATAAAGTTCATTCACCACAATTTCTTCTGGGTCTATTGGTGTTAATTGATAAAGTCTCAATTATCCTTTCAGAATCAATTCAGAAACCCTTTCTACAAAGGTCTTTAATTTTTTTATTCTGTGTAGTAAAAGTGTCCATTATAAGATATTAACTTCCCTCTGCATAAGAATTCCTATAGGAGAATAAGCAGAAGGTTACCACTGGGATGCAATCAAGTTCTTGATCCAAGTGTTCCACATATCCTGCACACTCTCTATTCCCAAAGCCAATTCTCTCTCAACCTCAGCTGATAATTTTTTGTGCTATTTAAGTCCTTATCACCTTGCAAGGTTTAAAATCAATTACTTAGTTCTTGGGTTGTTAATTTGATTGTGTGCAGTAACCAGTTAATATCTCCCAGCAATTTTTGAAAATCATTAAGAGATCATAATTGATCTCTCCTGACTTACACAGTCTGTGGTTGAATTTTTTTAATTTTTGTAAGCCTCTTATACTTAGGTAATTAATAGATTCTCTGCATTTTTTCAGGAGTAATTTGTAATTTTCAATAAGATAAAATTTTCTTTACTTCACTAAACATTTTTCCTAGGGTATCTGCATCTTCTTCCATTAGTAGATATCATTCACCAGTAGAATACTGAATCATCAGTGATAGTAAATTATAGACTGAGGAAATCATTTACAAATTATTTCTAATGACTTTTGTACAAAATATTTTCATAGAGTGGGGATGTTTAGCCTCCCTTGTGGAAGAATTTTCCCCTGATACCTTTTTTTCCTACCAACACCATTTAATACCAATACCCTTTAATAGACTGGAAATTATTATAAGTAGGCACTGTGAAGGCAATTTTTTTT
>NC_022013.1:56770856-56862548 GCF_000317375.1 Microtus ochrogaster
AATGCTGACAAGGAGTGGTCGAACCAAATTTGATATTTGTCCTGCAAGATACCCTCTAAGGCATTTTCTGATGTCAAAGGGTTACCTTGTCTGTCCCTTACTGATCTGGATTCATTAGTCCAATGTCAGCCTTTGCCAGATTTCCTGCCAATGCAGTAGGTTGGAGCCTTCTGTTTGGATTATATCTATAAATACCATTGTTTCTAGGAATGTTCTTGCCTACAATCCTTTTCCAGATGACCTTGTTTATTGCAATTAAAACATCTGATATTTTGATTTTTTTTTTAATTTTAGAAATCACTTCTATCAAAGTAGCATCATAAGTGTGAAATCCAATATCAGCTGTAATTCTGATTCATTCATCTATGGGTGCTGATCTTGCCTTTGAAGACCTAATCATTTTTGCATTCTGAATTAGCATTTCAAAAGCCAAAAATTCAATTAATATTTATCTAATGTCTGGATCTGATATTATTCTATTTATATCTGAAGTCAATCCTTACACATGCACACATACACGCACAAAAAAAACTTCAATGAAGGCTTCTTTTGACCGCTGTATAATTTTTGTAAATGACTCAGTCCTCTTTCCTGATTTTTTCAGCAACTTTGTTCCAAGCATTTAAAGCTGCTAAATGACATAAAGCCAAGATGTGATCATTAAATTCACACTGTCTTCACAATTTAACCTTCACACAAAAACTGTTCTTGGGAAATATCAATATCTCTAGCCCTATGTCACTGTTCTATGACCCTAGCTTCCTCTTTCCATTATGTTCTCCATTGTAACTGAGGAACAACTTCCAATATTGCTGTAGCCAAGTATTTTCAGTCTCTGTAGCCAAGTATTTTCAGTCTTGGGGGATAATTCTGTTCTGCATCGTCCAAGACTTCAACATCTGCTTCACGTGGGGTGAATGTGTACCATATGAAATGACCACTTCTTTAAATCTCCTCAAATCTAACATTTCTACAGGATTTCATTTAACTTCTGCATAACTTAGGAGTCCCTATCATCTGGTGGTTACTCTTGTAGAGAAGCTGGATAAACTAAGTTTGGTTTTCGAATAACATTGAGCTGCCCCTTTTCAGTTTCATCATGCAATTGTGTGATAGGTTCTGTCTGACTGTGTGTGGATATTTGCCTTACTTTCATTAGTAGGTCCTTCTACATCTTGTATCTTATCAATAGCAAGTCTTTCTAATGCTTATGTCTTTTTATCAGCCAATATTTCTATTTGACGCAGTTTTAAAAACACTTTTTAAGGATAATGCATGAATTACCAGACAGTAACTATAATTGACATTATATCAATCATGGCTAAGTTGATTATTCCTTCATTTGTTTTCTCCATTTGCAAGCCACCTGTGTGGAACTATACACAGTCTTAACTCCCTGCATTCCAATAATATTTCCCATTCTTAACATGGGTAAGATTTTAAAAAATAAAATTTAATTCTCTCTTGAAAAATTCCCAGGTGTCTCACCAAATCTGCTGACTCTTCAGTTTGCTCCCAGCAGAGGCAGCTACAAAGCCAGGAGCTGGGATGTGTGGTAGCAGCAACAACAGCAGCAACAGAACCCTAAGTGGGAGTGAATGGGTGTTGATCTGGCCAGGCTGGTGCAGGTGCAGCCCAGGAAGTAGATCCAGGGAAAGCCCATGGGGAAGAGAAGAGAGCTGCCTGAGAAGTGGGCACAGAGAACCCAGTGGTAGAAAGCTGTGCCTCAGGCAGCAGTAGAGACTGCTGCTTCAGAACCTACCTTGCAATCTCATGTTCCATGTTGAATGCTAGATGAGGTGTTTATCTAAGTTATTCTATTATCAATAAAAAAACTCGGGATACTGGTGTAAAAAACTGATAGATCAAGGAAGTGACAGAGAAATGACCAACTAACCCTATCACCACACTTCCCAGATAGAAAAGACTACACAAAATTCAAGTCTCTCTCTTCTCTTTCCTGTGCATCACTCTATCTATATTCCTGACTTTTCTAGGGCTAATTCTGGTCAGCTAGACACTGATTCCACCCCCTAGTCAGAGTTAACTTTATTAACAGCCTTGGAGTATCAATGTGATCAAATATCCTTCAATGCCCTGGTCATGCAGAAGCTGATTGGGCCATGTTGTAACACAGGTATGGTGGTTAGTCTGGATTGCCAACTTGACAAGATTTAGAATCATGGAAGCCAACCCCTGGGCATATCTGTGGGGAAGTTTCTATATAAGATGAATTGCAGTGAGAAGACTCATTCTAAATGTAGGCAGCACATGCTATGTGATGGGATCCTGAACTGAATAATAAGGAGAATGTAGGCTCAGCACCAGCACTGATCTCACACTGTTTCCTAACTGCAGATGACCAGATAGATGTGTTAACCTCTTGCCATTAAGCCTTTCCCACCAAGATGAACTATATACTCAAACTCAGAGCCCAAATAAAAACTTGCTTTCTTTAATATTTTTGTCATATATCTTGTAACAGCAATTAAAAAAGTCAGTAACATTTGTTGAGGTAAAGACTTCAAAGGACCAAGTGGCAGAAAAGGAAACAATAGATAACACTTTAAGATACCCTACACTTACAAACACCCTCAGATCGCTGAGATTTCAAGTCACACATTTGTGTATTACCTGTACACACTCATAAGGACTTTGCTATTAGAATACAGAGGTCTGTGTTAGCATCCACACTTGGTTGTTGTTCAGGGCATTGTTACCTGCAGCCATGTCTCTCCTCCCCTCCCAGGTCATTCTACACAGGGGCCTACCTCACAGACGCCAAGCTATCATGGACTAACAATGGTAGAACCCCTATGATGGATGGACATTGATTAAACATACCTCTCCTTCCCACTTGCCCACTTCCTCTAGGTGACACATTCCTTTCCTAACATAGAAAATCCTCTCTATTCCCCCAATACCTAGACACCAGAGACAGCTTAATTGCAAACAAGCGCTGTGAAATGTTCATTAACCATATGGCACATAATCCTCCCCTTCCTCTGAAACCTGTTGAAAGGGATCTCCTGTCTGCCACATGGTCTTCAACTCTCCTCAGAGCCCATACCGCACTGTTGTCTTCATCTGTGACACTAGGAACTGTTCTAACAACTCTCTCACCTTAAGGGATAATCAGTCTCCCTGAAGCCCCCAACCTGCAACTTTTCAATCTGGACTCAGAGAGCAGCTGACATTTGTGATAGTGCAATATGGATATGAGAGGAAGTGACATCACTGAGCTCAAGCTGCACTGCATCCTCCAGCCAGGCCAGAACATTTTCATCTGCTCACATTTCAGTGATTGAAGTGAGGCAGATAATTCCACCTAATCTTGGGATCCAAATGTTTCACTTCATATATGTCTAGATGGGAAAAGGAACATCTGCAGGCAACAATGCTGAGCAAGCCCATACACATAGGAAAATGGCCTAGCCTGCACCTGAGTGCACTATGGAAGCACACCGCTGCATGCCACTCAGCCTCAGTTTCCTTTTAAGGAAGTGCCATGCTTTACCAATATGGAAGATGATTACAAATTCATATTCCTTGTTTTTAATGAATATCTCCTTCGGAAAGTAGTTATAGGTTTGCCTGTTTTCTCTTTTTCCATATGTATGTATGTTTATATATGTGGTATGTATGTACACATATATGTATATTCACCCATATGTCAACATGGGCATCCATGTGCTTGCTGAGTGTCCTGGAACTCACTGCATAGACAAAGCTTGTGTCAAACTCAGATGTTCACCTGCCTCTGCCTCCCTAGTCCTGGGATCGAAGTTGTTCCGTACCATGCTGGGTGAGGTAGGGTCTCCACTTAAGCTTAGAGCTTTTTCATATTGTTCCCTTTTACTCAGATAATTCACCTGCCTTGACTGTTCAAATGTTGGAATTACAAGTGAGCCATCACAACCCCCTGGCATGCACGGAGGACCTGAGGATCAGAGCTCATCATTACAAACCCCTGGTATGCACAGAGGGACCTGAGGATCAGAACTCACCATCACAACCCCCTGATATGCACAGGGAAGCCTGAGGATTATAACTCCAGTCCTCACAACTGATGTTTGTATAAAAAAAGCTTTGGGTGCTGGACCATTTTTCCAACCCCTGAAAACTGCCTGTTGACTGTAATGTAAGAGTATATGTCTAATTCATGGTCCTCTATGATTCTACACAATTCTCTTTTAAAAACCTGGGTACTGGGGATGCTGCACAATTGTTAGAGCATCTGTCTAGCATACATAAAGCTCCAGGTCTGATTTCCAGTACAGCATAAACTGGTACATACCTGCAATCCCAGCCCCCGAAAGCTGAAGGTCAGAAGAAATTCAAGGCAACCATAGGATGTGAAACGAGTTCATGGCCAGCCCGGGATATGTGAGACTTGGTCTTTAAAAAGTATTCTAGATTCTCTGATTGTTGTTTCAGTTTCTCTGAGCCTCTACGGGCCCCGCTTAGTTGATTCTTTCTTGTGTCCTCAAGCCCTCTGACTCCCATAATCCTTCCTTCCCCTCTTCTGTGAGGTTCCTTGAGCTCCATCTAATGTTTGGCTCTGGATGACTATACCTGCTTCATTCATTGCTGGATTAAGCCTCTCTGATGACAATTTGGCTAGGCTCTTGTCTTTGAGTATAGCAGAATATCATGGTTGTATAGCTTGGTGTTCTTGTGGGACTAATGGTGGGAGCAAGGGTTTTCTGACTCTTTTGCCAACTCTTGGGATACTCTTACTCTAGGTTGTCTTGTCTAGCCTCGGTATGAGAGTATATGTCTAATCTTATTGTAACTTATTATTCCATGTTCAGTTGATATACCTAGAAGGCCTGCTCTTTTATGAAGGTAAATGAAGAAGGAATGGATATGGGGGAGAAGGGAGGGTGTGGTCAGGATGTATATGAGAAAAGAATAAACAAGCAAATGATGAAGAGAGTTTCAAAAAAAGTATTCTAGGATTCTAAGTCCATAAGAAAGTGAATATTGCCTGGAGCACTGTTGATGTTAGGCAGACATGGAAGCTTCACCTCTCAGACTTCAGTTCCTGTCTTGTGACTATAATGATTCATTTACAAAGCATTAATCCAGAATGGCCTCTCCTCTATCTTTCCTCCCTCTCTCCCTCCCTCCCTCTCTCCCTCCATCTTCCTCTCCTCCCCTTTATCCACAGGCAGGAAGTGAGATATTTTGCAGCTTCTATGCTTAGGACATGTGCACTGAGATTTTATTAACGGCAAGGAGACATCTCCTTTGATACTAACAACTCTATGCCAGTTCTGTGAATGGTGCTATCTACATCTATTAGAGCAGTTTTGCACTACAATAAAACAAAGGCAGGTGGAGTTAAACTCTGTCCCTAGACAGATGGAACATGGTATGTATATGTCCGATCTCTCTTAACTTTTCTCCTGTAGAATTGGCCTGGACTACCTGAAAATAGGCATGTGATAGTTTGAATGTTATGAGGTGTGGCTTTGTTGGAGTGGGTATGAGCATGTTAGAGGAAGTGTGTCACTGTGGGGGCAGGCTTTAAGGTTTCATATACTCAGGAAACCACCCAGTGTATCAGTCAACTTCTTGTTGCCTGCAAGATGTAGGGCACGTGGCCATTTCTCCAGCACCATGCCTGCTTTCATGCTGCCATTCTCCCCCCACAATGGACTGAACCTCTGAACTGTTTTTTTTTTTTAAAGAGTTGCTATGGTCGTGGTGTCTCTTCACAACACGTAGTTGAGGTAAGTCCATTCAGAAGTATGAGCCAGTTTGTAGTCATCAGTAAATGAAAAGGAAGACGTAAGACTGAGAAGAAAAAGGAGCTGTCCAGCATTAAAAAGAGGAAGCGGATGAATGAGGCCACTGTGAAAAGCGACCATGGAGAAAGCCCAGAGTGAATGAAGGAAATGCACTGGAGAGAGACTGTTATGGACGTTCAGATGAGCTAATCTTAAAAACTTCTAGGAACCTGGGGGTCAGGGAGTTTTAACCTCAGTGCTGCCCCTAAAAGAAGGTGTTCTAATGTCAGTGTCACAACACATATGGTGTAATACATGTTTATTAAAGGCTTTTTAAGTTCTTTCTGACTTGGCTTTGTTGTGCTATGAGCTAACTATCAACAGAACTCATGCAAGATAATTTCTTCATTGTCTTAATCAAACGTACTGAAAGCTATCCTTCATTGTATACTACAAAGTTTACTAATGTTTATTTTATTCTTTTATTCTGCTTCTAAGAATTAACTTTAATACTAGTCATGTATAAACACAAAGACTTGCTATCAGAGTTGGAAACAGCCTAAATATCCCCAACCCAGGTGTGTGTGACAGAGGAAGGGCGTAAAGGATTTCAATAATTTATGATAAATCAATCCATTCTGTGGAAACCATTTTTAAAATTGAAGATACGGAATGCAGATGTTGATGCCCCTAGTGATGGCTTTATATCCTGATAAAACAAGTATGAGCAGAAACTAGCATACATGAAAACTACATTTAATAATCCCAACCTTCCCACTCTCCAAAAACACTATAGCTTTGCAACAGTGACCACCGCAGGGTATGGGCTACCTTCAATCCAATTCTTGGCTACATCGCTCAGGGAGAACTATTCAACATCATAAGAAGGCCTTATGCCCTCTCAAACTGCAGACTTTGAAGTGTAGCCTTTAATGAAGGTATAACCCTTCCTACTACCCCCCATTCCCACCCTAAGCAGGCAGTCATCTATGTTTAGCTACATGGAAGGTAAGTTTCTATGTTCCTTTCCTGCATGAAACTGTGTTCTTTTTCATACCAACTGCTTTCTATTGTTAGCTGTAGAACTCATCCCAGGGCCCCTACTGACCTTTACATGTAGCCAGTTCCCCAGACCCATGGCCCAGGCCAATGTTCCAAATGGCTTTCCCGTTCTTCATCCTCACCACCCACTTAAAAAAGGGTGGGGGCAACTGAAAAGCCTAGTGTTCTTTCTCCTGAGCCAATGTTGGTAAACATGACCAGCTTCTCTGAAAATCTGATAATTGATAACTCAGAAGCATCCATTCCCATGACCAGTTGGTCTGTTTCCTAGGCGAGTCTCAGAGATTTGTGCTTTGTTCCACCTCTGATCCTGTCTACTAATATTGTTTATTTTCTGGACTAGAGCACTAGCATCCCATTGATCTCTTTCTGCTCCGGATTCATTTGATTATGGTATATTCCCACACATCTGCTGAAGAAGACTTGTTTGTTTGTTTGTTTGTATGTTTGAGCTGGCTAGATCCCACATATGAGAAAAGAACCCACTCACACAGGTTGTATCTGACCTTCACACATGCAGTGGCATTCTCATATGGTCAGGTGTGCCCAAACTTGCACACACATACACACAAATAAATATTAAAAAAAAAAAACAATAATTATATGCCTCTCTTTGAACCCTTTGGTCACAGGCTTCATGTCATTGATTTGGAGGTTTCACTCCAGTCCTAATTTGTCCCTCTTTTCCTGTTCTTGAACCCAGCCCTGTTAAAACCCAAGGCTAAAATTTCTGACTTTGTACTTCCTGTCTGATGTCTCCTGCGTATTTCAACAGGGCAGGGCAACTGTGGATCTCCATTGCATCCCCAGAACAGCAGTTCATGCTTTACAGTTGGACAGGGTATGAATAAATCTGTAAACCTGTTTTCAAACAGGATCTTTTCATCATGATGGGAAAGGTAAAAGTGTGAAATCAATATGAGACTGTGCCTGCGTGTGTGAAGGTTTGTGAATGTATGTGGGGGCAGAGAGAGTTTGTAAAATTTGGAAAGACTGAACCACATGTCTTAACGTTGGTAACTGATAAATATCACTTAAGGTGACTTCATTTCTTCAGTGTACACATGCTTGAATAACAATAAAATTTACGTTTCTTAAAGATCTCCATTTTAAGGAAAAGCCTTCAATAAACCCAGGTGACCTAGCTAGTCTTAGCCTGGCAAGTGCTCAGGTCCCCAAGAATTCCTGCCTCGCGTAGAGATAATGAGCATTCCCTAGATTTGGGGCAATCTGTTGACTTTAATTTGCTGAGGAATGAATCCATGTCCCCCAGACTGGGCTTCTTGCTCATACATTTCCTTCTCAGCAAGGTGAAGAGTGCCAGCCTCCTTCTGCCTCCTGCTCATTTGGGCGTTTTCTTGTCTCTTGCAGTAATTGAAGAAAGTTAACCCAAGATCAGAGGACATACAGGAGATAACGCCTTGAGCTTAATTCAACCTGCATTTTTAACAAGCTGCCTTCTGCTTTCACAGGATGCACCCCACAGAGGCGATAACAGAAGCCTGCTTCCTTGCCTGGCTTCCTACCTGCTGGGCCTCTCATCTCTCCACCTGCAGGAGCTGTCCTGCCCCAATTCCAGGGGCAGTCAGATGGTGGGGCGCTGTACCCACTCCCTGAGGACTGACCTAGAACATGGAATCTGACCTGGACTCCCTCTCTTGCAGCAGGAAGTCTGGAATGCGGCCCCTGGGCCTGCACCATCTCTGTACTTTGGATTTCATCCAAAGGCTCTCAGCCCACCTTAATTATACAAGGAATATTTGAAGTTCTCTGCAAGTTACCTGAGGCTACCTCATGTGACCATGTTACTTTTCAAAGGCTTCTTCCTAGAATATGCATAACACTCCCCTTGATCTTGTCCAAATTCAATTTCTATGCACCCTTCCAGCTCATTTTAAGCACTAACTTGCCACACCTGTGAAACTTCCGGGTCCTCTCCTCTATGCCCACCTTCTTCTGTGCATGCCTAAAGTAATTCACCATGTCCTAAACTAGTGACAGTGACTTCTAATCTTCTCACCGGCCACACAAGCTCTGACAGCTACCAACCAGGCATGATGACTAGAGAGTTTAACACACACCCTGATTTCTTTTCTATACCAAGTCTTCCTGTCACCTTTATTCCTGTCCCTCCTCCTGCCCCCAACTCTTTTCAGTACGTGAAACATCCCAACTCCATTATCCATCCTAGCCCTTCAGATATAGGACCTTGTTGGAACTTGATAATGATGGCTCCCAGCTAGACACTTGGTGACATTGGCTCACCAAGCATCAAATGACATTTTTCTACAACCAGTGCTCTGTCAAAGCTACACACAATCCCTCCTCGCTTTCTGAAGGTAAATTTTGGTGGAATATGAGGTATACTGGATTGTATTTCTGACCTCTCTGAGCACTGAATTCCCTAAAGGTAAAGAGCTGTTCACATTCTGTTTGTGAGAATCCTGCTTTGGGGTGCACTTTCATACAGGTAGCAGAAAAATAAAATACTTGGCTACCTTAAGGAGCAAGTGGGATGTGACGGCCCCTGAGTGGTCCTCACCAAAAATCGAGCCTGGGCCTGAGCATTAGTAAGGATACTTGGAATCTGCCTTTTCCGTACAAAAGATCATCAGCTGCATGATCAGAACCCATGGAGAATGGAGTCCCATCCATGTCACTGATGTCACTGTATCCGGTCTGGGCTGTCATCACTCTGTGTGTGCATGCATGTGTGTTTGCACACCTCTAAGGATGCCACTGGACCCTGAATCTCAGGCCTTCTGTTTAGATTATGCCTACTGAATGTCCTCACCTTAATCTATATTCTTCTGTAAACCCCAAATACCCAGCCAGTGTCAACTGCTGCCTTGGAGTGAAGCATCACCAGGCAGCAACTTTTTAAAGAAAACATTCTCATTCTCTTGTAACAGAATTGGTCTCAATATTAATCACAATAGTCATAATGATCTGAAGTTAAAAAAAAAACAAAGCAAAAAAAACACAGTGAAGTAAATACACAAAGGAAAATCTTGCACTGAATGTTAATGCCTTGTGATTTTTCCTAAGTAAGTCTACAATGATGTTCACTATTTTCAAATCTAAGCAGACCCTCAAGGGAAGAAGCTCAAACTATATCAACCAGCATGCCTTCAAAATCACCCCTAACTCCCAATCTTCCATATATTAGAGGGGTGTGGAGCTACACAAGGGTGGGAGGCACTGCCCCCCCCCCCAATGCCAGATGAGCTTGAATGACTCTGAATGTTCACAATACAAACATGTGTAACTGGGTCTGTGTGCCAGGGGCCACATGTATATTGATGTTTCTGTAAATTAATGTGGATGTTGTTGAAAGCAATGTTGACTTAAAATAAGTAATTAAAAACTCAACAGTAATTGAAGCAATTGATCATCACTTAGACCAGAAAATTATTTAGGGATGAAAACTGGATGTGGTTGTGTTAAAATCTAGACACTCAGGAATTGGACTCAGTGGGATTCATGTGTTATATATGAACTTATCTCAAAAAATCAGGGGTGAAAATTTTATTACTGAAATTATTTCTAATTCATGGAGTATAGAAATAATACAGTTATGAGCTGTCCTGGTTTATATTTTAAAACCCTAACCTCTTATTCCTTGTGATATTACTCTATTTGCATATAGAATATTTTATAAAGTACTTACTTTAAAATGAGGTCAGCAGAGGGGACCCTAATCCAATCTGACTAGTGTCTTTATGAGAAAATGTGGATCCAAAGAAGATATCAGGGTCATGCAACCATACACAAGCATCAAGACATGGAACACAGTGAGCAGGTAACCATCTGTGAGTCAAAAGTCGGGCTTGATAGGAAGCCAGTCCTGGGTATAGGAATACCTTGATCTGGAACATCTCATCTCCAAAACTCTGAGAAAACACATTTCCCTTTTTGAAGCTACCCAGCAAATGATGTTTTGTGGTGGCAATCCAAACTAAATAAATACAGGTTTCTTGGTGCCTTAAAAATAAGTTATAAAATTTCAACCATAATAACTAAAGCAACTAATTAATAGGTTGTCATTTATATCACAGAATCTCTGCGTATGGTGGCACATTCTGGCACTCAGGAGGTTGAGTCAGGAAGGTTGAGAGTTTTCCTCGGCTACCTCGCTATACAATTGATTTGCAGAAACTTGTACTGTTCTTAATTCTCTACAGACAACACAGCCTGAGGTGAACTCTGCCTACTCCCTCCATCAGCTGTTCTTCGTTGTCCTCCTAATGCGGCTTAGACTCTGCTATCTGAGAGATGGTCCAGAAGCTCTCTAGCATGAATCGATGGCTTTTATTCCAGATAATACTAGTTGCTTCTCCTTGGGAGCACCATGATTCCCCCAACAAAGCCTAAGAGATGGCTGGCAAGTGCAGATATGCTACAGGAGAAATCCACTCTAGTCCAGAGGCAAGGACCTGTTTGGGATACACACAGGCAAGGATCACAGGGGCTCAGGAGCCTCTTTAATAGGAAACACCCTTTACAGAAACCCACAGATGGAGAGTTCACACAATTGCTAAACATAGCAGGTAGAAGTAAATTCATAGGTGCTCCATATAGGCAGACCTAGTAGTGTTGATGCTTTGCAGAGAAAATAAGGCAACTTCAATCACAGGCTCACCCAGAGATTTCTCTCTGGACCTAGCCTGGCAAAAGGGCTATGACACTAGGGGTTCTTCAGACACCAATGAATATTTCAGGTAACACACTCTGACCTGGAGATCAAAGAGGCCCAGTGAAGGATTCACTAAAGGGGCCCTGTAAAGATGATGCTCAAAGCTGAAGATAATGACATCCCAAGGTCAGAGCAATGGACAGGGAGTCCTAGTTGTAGACTTTACAGAACATCTCTCTAGATCTGTCTACCCTCCTAGACATAGTGTCCTATTTTCCAAAGAGTGAGCCTTCTGCCCTCAAGGTATAGACACAGCTTCCTTGTTATTATAAGAATGCTTTTAAATGTCATTTTCACATGTCAGGAGAGGGAGGGTATTGTCACAAAATGAGGCCAATTCATGAGAATACAAGTTTGTAGAAGACAGTGAGATGTCTTTTCTGCATTATTCCCCTAACATTATTCTCTGCTTCCTTTCCTCAGGGAGTTAGGGTCTGGGTGTCTTTAATACCATTCACGTGAGGGCTGATTGGTGAGGAAGGTCAAAGACGAAAGGGTAACAGTCTGAGTCAACAAGTAGGTGCAAATCAACTCCTACTCTTCATGACTGCCTCTCTTGCTACCCACAGTGACACTGCTATCCCCATCTCTACTCATCTATCTATCTATCTATCTATCTATCTATCTATCTATCTATCTATCTATCTGTATCTATCTATCATCTATCTACCATCTATCCATCCATCCACCTATCATCTATCTGTCTTTCTGCCTGTCTATCTCTCTATCTCTTTCTCCCACTTTCCAACTCAGAGCCCCTCTCACTTTCACATTGCCTTTTTCTTTCTCACTCTCCAATGCTACAGTGGAAATTATTTCATTTATAGTGTGGGTTGTTATGCCACCCCTGCGGCTCCAACTGCTAAGCTCAGCTCGTTCTGGATGGGAGTTACTTGGGGGAAAGAAAGCTCCCAGCCCAAATGGAGTTTGGATGGTTTTCAATTATAGATCAGTAGAATTCTCCCTGCAAAGCTGCCCCTCCAGAGCATGTGCAGGCAGGAGGGGATGGGCCTGCAGGTGGGGCGAGCGCGAGGTTCAGCTTTAGTAAACCATGCACTGAACACATCCCTCCAATATCCCCAAACTCACATGTGTCATGAGACCTTCAGGTTGGCAAATTAAAGGGTGGGATAGCAGTAAAAAACATTACGCCCTTGGGGAGAAGGGTTTTGTCTCTAACCTTAAGGTCTAGAATTACTCGAATATCATGGTGTTCAAAACCCGACCAACTTTCATTTTTTTTTTTCAGTTTTCAAATTCTCTGCAGACTGTCTTCTCCTATATGATGCACACCCAGGCAGCCTTCTCTGTTAAGGAAACCCTGCCAGGCTGTAGTCTCTACCTGGGTGTCAGTGACCTTCCACATCAGCAAATAGTCAAAATCAGACTCATCAGATACCGCCTCTTCCTAACAGGTGGACCCTGGGAGATAAACAAAAAGTAAGGTATCCCATGAACAAGAGGAAGTGGAAGAATGGCCGCTCTTTAGTACTGTAGAACTTCAGGAAAACAAAAACAAATTAGGGCCAGCAAAGATGCTTGGATTTCTTGCTGTGAGAGCAAATGTGGTTTCCAGTTGCTGCAATGGTTTTCGACTTTGCTGAGCAGAGCTCTCATCCTCTAGATAATGCTACATGTTTTTATTTTCCTTTTCTATCAGAACAAATACAGGTTTCTGCTGGAAGGAGCGTCTCCTCAGGGGCTCTGTGCTGAACAAAAGAAAAATCACATGTAAGCAAAGAGCTACAGCAAGTTGAGTGACCTCTCAAAGAAAAAAAGTCTCTTTCTTTTAAGATGATTTTTTTTAATTTGTGACAAGATCATACATGTATATCATGCATTATGATTAAATTTACCTTCCATTACTCTTTCTTATCCCACTCTCAGAGCTGTTGACCTCCTTCCTCCTCCGTTAGTTCTCCGCTTTCGTGTGTGTGTGTGTGTGTGTGTGTAGTATCTTATGTTGGTGGTTGTATATTTGTGATTGCAAGAGCCATGTCATTTCTGTAAATGGTGTCACATAGTATTTCTGCCCATCATCTGACCCTACCAGTCTTTTCGCTCCTATCTTCTTCGATGCTCCCTGATGACATATGGGTCTTGTATGTCCTGTTATGGGCTTTGCCCTCAGCACTCACTTATTCTCAGCACTCTGACCAGTCATGAATCTCTGAGTTAACCATCACCATTGCCAAAAAGCACTTCTCTGACAGAGGCTGGGAGTTGCACTAGTATAAACAAAAATATTTATACAGGAGTTTGATCTTCTGTCTATAAAGCCAACAATCAGTAGTGGATTCTCCTAGGACCCATGACATTCCTAACCATAAGCTTTTGACCAGACATACTTGCCATGTCTTTTTTTTTCCCTTTTTAGAGTGTATCTTAAATCCAAAGACAAAGTAGTTGATCCTTAGAAGAATCATGCCATGATCACATCATTGGGAGCATCTTGCCCAGAAGGGCTTGCTATTGTACCATAAAAGATTCCCAGGTGAGTAAGAGCATGGATGATATGCCTCCCCCAATAGCCTGTGCAGCACTTGCCAGCATTACAAATGTTAGGCATCAGTAAGGGGACTCCCAGCTCAGATGCAGCTTGACTCCCTTGTTTCCTACATTTCAACTATGTGGTATCTTCAGCAATGAGTGGACCTTCCATTTCTAATGCAGACTGCTTAGTAAATGTGTCTTAGCCAGTTTATCCTGCTGAAAGAAAGTGCCAAGAATGAGTGGTTTAAACTGCTCTTTCAATTTGCGTTCCTACAGTTTTGAAGCTAAAAGACTCAGATCAAGTTCTAACAAGTTTGGTGCCCATTTAAGGCTCTCCTCACTTGTAAAAAGCCCTTGCTTATCCTCATGTAGTATGTGAAACATGAGAAAGGGGTGAGTATGTACAAACACTGTGTCTCTTCTTCTTGGGAAACTAATTTAATGTATGCAGGGTCTGGCCCTCATGACCTCACTTAACCCTGATTACTTACTGAGAGGCTGCTTTTCCAAATATGGTCACACTGAGAATTAGGGCTTCAACGTGTAAAAGTGGAGAGTCCATAGTCAATAATACCATGAGAATTGTCTTTGTCTCTGCTAGATGTATAATATATATATATATATATATATATATATATATATATATGAGGAGGCCACGAATTTTAAAAAGAACAAGCAGTAGTAGTAGTATATGGGAGGGTTTGGAGTAAATAAAGGAATTACAATCTCAAAAAAAGATTAAAATAATAATAATCTATTACTTACTCAGAAATTATTAAATAAGTTGCATTAGCTGTTCTTACCTAAAATACAATGATTAACAAAGTAATTGGACTCAAGAATGTGTTTGAAAGTATCAACCCTAAAGTGGAATTGACTATCACCAGAAGGCCATGGGGACCTCACCGCTGCTTCTGTGGGACTGTGATTGTCCGCACAAGTTCACGTCTATCCTGGGATTCTGATAATGCTACTGCAGTGGTTGTAGCCTGAAATGATTCTTCAAGATAAGACTAAACAAACTGCCAGGCTCCAGCCTGTTTATAGCCAGTCTTCAATAAAATTATATTGTTGTGAATCCCTTTAGAGTAACAACCAAAATGGAAGACATTAAGGTCAGATGCAAGAATACTGAAGCGTAAACCCTCGGGAACAGAGCCCCCACTGAATGCTCTATATCCAAACAGTTATATAAAGAGAGAAGAATTGACGATGGCATACACAAGTCTGTGGTTTAATTCTCAGTTCCTAATAGGACTCTGCCTTCGTGCCCACGGGTTCCCATGGGTCCCTAACCCTTCCCCTGTGTATGTATCTGCCGAGGCAGTTCTTTTCAGACTGAGCTGAAACAAATCTCAATGATTAAATTGTTTTCATCTTTACTACCTTGAAAAATCCTGAGACATGTGCATGTCCCAGTGTGGTTCAGTTTGAATCCTATGGAAACAGGCCAAGCTAAGCAAGGGGCCCTGTTGTAGCCTGGGGACTAAGCCAGAAGCCTGAGAAGCATTGTGCTGAGGGGATGCACAATATTCTCCATGTGCCATAGACAGTCAGACTGAATAAATATACATTTGTAATTGAGATATTTGAAGTGAGTACTGTGTAACCACTGAAAGGGGAGGAAACAAAACTATCCAGCCAAAGAGTGGCATACTCCTGTGCTCAGCTACAGCTAATCCTTAGGATAAACTAGATGAAATGCTTCTGATTCAACATAGCTTGTTTTAAAGACTTCAATCAGGATTAATTTTAAGCAAAGGATGAGATCTTTTAAACCTTTTTTTCTTCTCTGGTTACCTGGTCAGGTTGACTAATAGAAAAATCAAACAGAGCAAGCTAAAATTTGAGACTCGGGGCTGGCCAGATGGTTCAGCCACTTAAATGCCAGCCACACAAACAAAGGTAGAAAATTCCAGATTCTGGCCACATCCTACTACCCCTGTGGTTTGGTAGACTCTCAATCACCTCAACCTGACTTGCTCTATTTATTCTGAACTGCTTTGCAGCAACTCTAAGATGTGGGTTTTTCCAGAAATAATTGGTAGAGAACTTTAAGGCAGGGTATAAAGAATTCTGGTCCTTGGGATGTAGGAGAAACCTGTCTAGCTTGTTCACGCTGTTGAAAGCTCAGGACCATGAAAACAGCTATACTCCCCCTCCACACCTTCATGCTTCACAAATTCAGCAACACATGTTAGTGCTGTAGGAATTCTTACTGCCAGTAGCCTTTAAGTTACCCGCCCACTAGGAAGTGGTGTCTTATACTATTTATGCCAATGTAAAGCACACTTCTGGTCTCTTTTCCAGCTGCGGGATTCAGTTGCTGTTCCCTGTTCCAGCAGAGGATTGTGATCTGTGAGCCTACCCCCAAATAAATAACCGTCGATTACACTCAGTTCTGAGCTAGTGTGGTATTTCTTTTAAGCATCCTTCTTCATGATAGAAGGGCTCAGAAGCCTGCATCTTCCCATACAGATCATGCAAGACTAAGTAAGCTTCAATTTCCAACAAGTTTTGTTTGCAAACTTGTTTATTCTTATTTCTTTGTGCAAAAGGTGATCTTAGGACCCATTGGGTGTCACTGACAAAGGGATCTACTGAAATGCCCAGAGACAAATGGACTTTTCTGTTACTTTTGCTTGGCTTGGTAGGGCCGAACCAACTTTCTCCCAGGACATGGCACTGGGGTTGGACTCCAGGCCTTTGATGACCAGCTCCATATGTTTATCAAAGTGCCCTCTCATGTTGACCTTGACTTTAATGATCACCTTTATGTGTGCCCTCTAGCCAGAGGAAGAAAATGCTGCTTCTTAATCTTCCTTCTTACTCACTGAACAGAGAGACATCCAATCTCTAGTGTAAAGAACTAAGTCAGGAGAAGGGGAGTACACACCAGATCTGCCCAAGTATACTCATAATGCAGAAAGAAGCAGCTGGAGCTCACTGTTTTGGGAGAAGTCAGCCACCAAAAGCCTGTCCCCAAGGGTTCAGCAATGAGAGATGTCTCAGGTGACAATAGTTCCATAGAAATCAGACAGGGGTCAGTGGACTTTAGATACTTTCCTTCTCTTGTCTCAGTGAAGTGGAGGAGACAGATCTTTACTACGAAGCCAATGTTACAGAAAGCAGACATTCCAGTTCATCCAACCACACGAAAACACTTTAGTTACCACGGAAACCACCATGGGAAACTGAAGAGTAGATAGTACCTTTTCACTTGGTTTAAATGCAAATTCTATGGATAATTAAGAGGCAAAGCACAGTTAGAACATTCCAGGAGATATATAGTTACTGGAAAGGTAATAAATGCCTGACTTGAAATAGATATAATGAAAATTTTGACACTGTGTCTCAGCAAGAAATTCAATCTTTAAAAACCTCAGTGGTTTCCATCTTCCCTTCCAGTTTTCAAAACTGTCATTCAGGCTTTTCCTCCCACTTTTATTTTAATTTCTTTCTGTCTTTTTTTTTTTTTTAAAAAAAAAATCTTGAAAACGAGGACTCGTGATGAGAACAGTTCTCCTTAGCAGGTGTTTGCTCTCTTCCCCGGGGTTGCTGCTAGAACCTTTCATGAGCTAAAATTCCATCCATATTTCAACTTCAATTTTCATGTTGTTTTTGGGAAATCAGTTGGTTAGGACAGGAGTGTCTCTCTGTGGTTGGGAAATCAGTTGGTTTAGACAGGAGTGTCTCTCTGTTGTTGGGAAATCAGTTGGTTAGGACAGGAGTGTCTCTGTTGTTGGGAAATCAGTTGGTTTAGAAAGGAGTGTCTCTCTGTTGTTGAGAAATCAGTTGGTTTGGACAGGAGGGGACAGGAGCGTCTCTCTTGTGCTCCCTTTTCCTAGACATGCTCTTTGGTGTGGGTATGCATACAGGCTACTCAGTGGTAGGCAATGGTGTCCTCCTCCTGAGGCCTTCACCACCTGGAAGAAACATCCCCACAGAACTCCACTTCTTTCCCAAGTAACCGGAAGTTTGTTTCAACAGCTAGAATTAGGAGTGGAGGAGAGGGTCCAATCATGGGGCATTTTGGCTGGGAATTAAAATGTCCAACATGCCTTGCCCCCTTCAGATGACTAGTGTGAGTGAGACCTGAAATGGCAGCAGCCCAGGCCTACTTGAGAAACTCAGAAGCTCCTTAATTAGGGCCTCGGTGCTTTTTGATGCCTACGTGCCTGATGATGGCACTTGGCTCCGAGTGGAGGAACTGTGATTGCAGACATATCAGCTCCACAGAGAGGCTCCCCCACCCCTTCAGCTCCCCGAGACTGCACAGGTGTGATCTTTGCTTCCACTTAGAGCTCTCCCCCTGGAGACTTTGGCTAAGCTCTGCCTTACCCTACTAAATCCATATTTTAAATTCTGTATATCAAAGCTGGACACTTGATTATATTAATCCAACAAGTTTGAGTGTTCAGAGTGGCATGAGTTGGCGAGGAGGGAAAGAAGCCTTTTAATTCTCTCTTTAGATCTCTCATTGCTTCCGTCTGCATATGAAAATTTAAAAAGAATCTTAAGAGCTAAGAAATAGAAGAGGTGACAACATTTACTTAGTCCATGCTTTCTAAATTTAGGGCCCATATATTAGTGCTAAGGGCATTAGAAACACCCTGAAAACAAGATGCTTTCTACTGTTGGCATTAGGGAATAAAATGGATCTATCACACTAAACTATGAAATGAGTAATCCCTGCTATATTGTTACAAACAGTGCAAAGAGGGGATCCAATTTATGAGCTATTGGGTGACCACGAAACAGTAGCAACATCAAAAACCCACTATGACTGAGGTGGTACAGCATTCTGAAGCAGTTTAATTTCTAGAATCATTTCATCTCCACATTCTCCTCTGATGAAGATTGACACAATTGCTGAATGAAAAAAAGGAAAATGCAATAGCAAATAAATAAACCCAGAAATATGGATTTAAATTTAGGATATGGGTGTTGTCCTGTGAAAAAATTCTTTCTGGTGCATAGTGTGTCTTTCTTACTACGTCTGGGTCTAGGCAAATATAAGAATGGATGTCTGCAGATACAATAGAGAGAGCTGGCCTTAGTGAAAATACTTTCTTCATTAAATTGGCCAAACACATGTTAATGCAATGAAAAACTCTAGAAAACAACAGTTCCAGATAAAGCAGTGTTCATGGAAACTGGCAACTTCTTTCAAATCTTCATAATAAAACTGCATCTTAAATGCATCCCAGCCAGGAAAATGTAAGGGGGTGAAGAAGGTAGAGCCTGCAGAGGAACTTTCATTTGACAGTGTAAGGTCACAGTCTCTTGTCCCTCAATGACTTTTCAAATTCTAACAAGAAAGAACCTTGACTCTACATATTAAGGGAAGGACACTATATCACATATGCAGATGAAAGGTAAATTGGCCTTTGAGAGATGAATATATTCCCAGTGGCAGTTGGTCAAAAGCCAATGAAACTCTCAATCTTTGTTCAAGCATTGATCCCCCAGCTCCAGGCATTAACATCTCTTAGGCAAGGACAGTATTTGACCATTGGTTGGTTTTGTAAACCAAAGAAAATTACCAAGATAAAGATCGATTCCATGACCTAGTGAGTACTAAGTACTCACTAGAAGGCAGTCTGTCTCTGTCTCTACTTAGATATCTTACTATAGCATCCACACACCAAAAGAAAGCAGTATTTGGAATGGGTTATTATTGAACAGAAAAGCACCCTAGGGGCTCCAATTGCATTAAGAGGAATTTTATTTTTATAGCAGAAACTAATTTTCAAGTAATCTGTTGAAAAACTAATAAAAAGAACTCCAGAGAGGCAGCCAAATAAGTTGGATATTCAAGAATCTGTTTCTCCCCACTTTCAACATCATCACTATTAAGCCATCCAGTTCAAGGAGTTAGCATGAACAGCAACAGTAGAAGCCATTTGGTGGATAGTAAGAGCTTCTAAGGAGGGGAGGACCATGAGAAATTTTCCTTTCAGTCATTTCCTTCCCACTGCACAGGGGGAATGCTCCACATTTAGACATTCCTACTCTTCGGTAGCACCAATTTGCTTCTTATTTTTTCGGTTGTGAGCCTTGCCTTTAATGTCTGAACCATTTCTCCAGACCACTGTTCATTTCTCCATCCTGCAGGTAGAATAAGTGGGGTTTTGGAGATAACGGATGAGCACTAGAGCACTGGAGGCAGATGTCAGGAGCAACTCACTCTTTCCATCTGGCTGCATCTGAGTGAGGACACTATCAGGCCCAAAGTACAGGAGAAAGAGAATGAAACCTTTCCAACCTTCTCATCTGAGACTAGTCTGTGTTGTCTGGACCTGAGTTTAAGACACAATTCCTTAAGACAGCTAGGGAATAGTTAATCGTCTCGTCACAGAAAATATAAAATTCTATAGCTTTTGAAAAAACTTCAAAGCACAGATATCAAAGTCAGCCAAATAAAAGCAATAAAAATTAATAACAATAGAAAAGCAAGTCAGAGGAGCAAACAATAAAGTTAAGAGCATATCATACTAGCCTCATATCACCTCATCCTTTATGCCCGCTAACACACTGTTAGTTATGGTGATTCATGTCATTTCACTTTGGAGATGCTGAACGGTAGACACTATACATTAGTTATCTTTGCATTTATACAGTCTGTTAGCACAGTACATGAATAAACACATTCACAAGTGAATAGAAGGATAATTTAGGAAATATATGGTTAGACACAACATGGAGATTCATGCCTCAAATGTTCAGTATTCAAAAAAACAAACATGGACAATTACAGATGTAATAGAAGAAAACTTTGCAAAACTGAAAATAAGTAATAAGGGGGTGTGAGATAAGAAGCTTAAAGGGATCATTAAAAGCTCACCAGAGTTAATCATAAGGAGGTATTACAAGAAATATCCTTAGGGAAGGGAAGGTCTTTCCATTTCAAAGATAAAGACAAGCTTTCAAATCAAAACACAAAAAAAGAATGAAAGAAAGGAAAAAAATTTACATGCCATCCTTCAAAAAGATCCTTTGACTTACAAGAATAAAACCGTGAGTGTTCTGATCCAAAGTGTAGGAAAATGGAGCAGCTGATGCTACAGATAGAG
Source organism: Microtus ochrogaster (assembly GCF_000317375.1). Classification (NCBI taxonomy): domain Eukaryota; kingdom Metazoa; phylum Chordata; class Mammalia; order Rodentia; family Cricetidae; genus Microtus; species Microtus ochrogaster. The sequence goes on from NC_022013.1 coordinate 56,791,919, forward strand.
AAGGTTCTGAGAAGGGATTGCCTTTGTTTTGCCATAACCTCTTAACCCTGGGGAGCAGCACTCCCCCATGAGACTGCCTCTTCAAAGGCTGCAGTCAGCATGGCTGAGAACCTGCTATCTCAGGCTCTGTGGGGGAAGGTGAACCCCTTAGCACCTTGCAAGAGCTCTGCAGCCCTGGGATCCAACTGAGCTGCCAACTGCCCCTGGCAGCAGAGATACATCATGGTACTGAAAACGGTTAGCATTTTAGGTCCAAACTGTTATCCTTGAAACAACACCTGTTGCAAGGATGTGCTCTTGGGTCATATCTAGGAACCCACACTTATTATGATTAAGGGATTCCTACCTCTCACTAATCACCATGCCTTGCTATGGCTAAACTTCTTGTGCAAAAAACAAAGCAAAACAAAATGTAACTTAGGCTGCATTTTCTGAAGTCTGGAATTTGGATGTACCCTCAGCAGAAACTGCTTCAGTGGTCAGCGTGGGACCAAAAACACTGGTTGTTACATCTCGACTGAACTTCCCTGATCAGTGGCCTCTCAGACCTGTGATAAAACTAAGTCTGTCTTGTATGGTAGCAATGGAAAAAGATATTGGAAGCTTGTGGCTAATCCTCTCAGATTTCATTCCAAACATAGGCTACTTTAGTCTACTAATTGTGTCTGTTATCCTGTTGTGATGATGAATTATGGCTGTAAGTACAAATAGAAGCTGGATCCTGTTTATCCTCCTGGTGATAAACACCAGTCAATCCAACATCCCAATTCCTTTTTTCTGTACCACACCACACACCCTGTCCTAATCAACTCTATCTGGAAAAGATAGCAACTCTTTAGACTAAAGGTCTCTGTGAAATTCTATAGGAAGACAAGCTGGAGAAGAGTGAGATAAAGCAAGGAAGAAGCAGAAAAAGACAGCCTTGAGGACATATGGCCAACGTGCAGAATCTTTGGCAAGACACAGGGATGCAGATGATTCCGGAAATCTTCACCAACATGTCAAGCCGATGCTCAGCATTCTTCTTGAGCACTTTGATGTCCTGCCAGGTTTTTGCCCATTCCTGCTGGGGTGATAAAGAGCTTTTATAGACCCTGTAAAACACAGACAATTTTTTTTCCAGCTGTGCCATCTGTTGGGCTTGTTTTTTCTTTGTAGTAGGTAGTCAGTCTAAGACTTAACTATGGAGACATTGATGGACTTCTCTCTCTTGTTTCCTTTTCCCCCTTCACCCTTTTTCCCTCTTCACCCTCTTTTCTTCCAACTCTCCCCCCCCCCGTATGTGTGTGTGTGTACACTTACTCATTCTTCTCCTTATTTTATATGCATAGGGAAAACTCGATATAGCAGAAAAAGCATGCTGAAGTGCCTGGGGAAGATTAAACCCCAGTTAACTCGCTAAGTTCTCCACTTGGGAACTAGCCAGGCTCAGACAACTTCTATCAATAACACCCTTGGCGGGACCTCTCTAACCTCTTTCTGAGAACAAACCAAAGGCAGCCCACAGAATCACAAGAAAAAGGACACACATATTTGTTTAAAATAAAAGTCAAGGACTATACTAAGGAGAAAAAGCTACGACAAGTGGAAAAGTCAAAGATGCCCGTGACTACTACACAAAACAGATGGATATTATATTTGTGCATTTGTGAATCCATCTGTTGTTAATATTTATCTCATGGTGGAAGAGCCAGTTATTGTTGGAAACCTAATATTATAGATTCAGTCCTGTCTTACCTGTGTCCCTGACCCTGATATTGTATCTTAAACGTATCTTAATTTGTAACTTTAAATGTATCTTAAAATGTATCTTAATTGTATCTTAAATGACTCTGATATTGTATCTAAATGTTCAAAATAAGTAACATGTAATAATAAGTACTCAACAATGACAACTTCTTTTCCATAGATCTGCAAGGAATCAGTTCCTCTAATGTTGTTGATATAATAATAAATTTATTAACCATTACTGGCATCTGCCTATGCAGGAACTTGTTGATCTTCCTTAGGATGTTTTCAAAATAAAGGAGATTTGAAGTTCAGAAGGGGCATAGAAATCAAGTGAAATAATTATGATTCAAACACAGGTTTACAGTCTGAAAATCTATTTCCCATTAAACAGGGCCTCTCAACCACAGAGTATTGATAACATAAGGCAGGTAATTCTTTGTGGTGATGTTGTCTTGCACATAATGGAATCATTAGCAGCATTCCTGGCCTCTACCCACTAGATGTCAGCCAGCAGCACCACCATAACCATGTTTCCCAGAGGTCCTTAGACACTACCAAATATCCTCAGACATGTATAAGGGATCAGTAGCCTCAGCATCACTCAAATGCTTGTTTAAGATGCAGAACTTCACATTTCTTCTCAGTCCTACTAGATTAAAATCGAAATTTTAACAAAATTATCAATGTAATCTACATGCACATTAATTTCAAGGAATTAATCGTGATAGGACTTTGTGGTCCCAGCTATTCTTCTACAAGTTTTCCTGGACAAATAAAGTTTCTGGAAGTAAGACACCTAGCAAATTTCCCCTGGACCAAACTGTATTGTTTCAATCATATTGTTCACAATATCTTTGCCAAAAGACTGTATTTTCTTTAATTCCCATTAATTACCACAATATTTCTCTGAAAGAGACCCATCTGAGATAAAGCAAGAAAAAGACGGGGTTTTAGTCAACTCATTTATGCATCTATGTGCTTTTGCTAAGGAAATTTATAGTTCAATCAATAAGAGCCTGTGTTGCCCATTAAAAGCCTTTTCTGGTGTTACACCTTGCAAGATACCCAGTACTGATGTCAACAGCTGGACACATATTTTTATATCTTTCTCTGATTTCAGTCAATGAAAATAGACCATGTATGTCTGAGATCACAGCTTCGTCTCACTGTTCCTGCATAGAACCAGTAGCCCCAGAACTCATTGCTCCTGTGGCAGGGAGCTTGATATTTTTTCTCCTTGTTGCTTTTTCTTAAAAATAAAAGTCAGACAATGACCTTGCTGTTAATGACTATATGATTCTCAGTAGGAAGGGCGAAGTATACCATACAATGCTGTAAAAATTAAGTATGAGGAGGATTTGAGTCTAGTACCAAGGCTAGTCTGATCTTCTTACCAATAATTTTACAGAACAAATTAAATATGACATACTTAGTGTCTACTGATGCCAGAATGGTTCTTAACTGACACCAAAAGTAAGGAGATATGTAACTGCTCCCTTAGCCTTAGAGGCCAAGGCTGTCCTTCCAAAAAGAATTAAGGACCAAAAAAAAAAAATTATAAGACTAGGTGGTCTTCAGAAAGCAATTAGTTCTCATGGAAATAGAGATTTTCAAGTATAGTCCTTCTACTACCATCAAGTTTTACATACGAAGGGTTTTTGTTGTTGTTGTTGTTGTTGGTTTTTTTTTTTTTCAAATCCAATAGGACTAAAGCCAGAGATGCTAGAAGAACCTATGGGTGTTACATTCTGGGAATGTGAGAGCAATAAAATAGAAGATGATTCAAGGACAAGACAGGGTTGATGCTCTGAAGCAGGAGAGGAATATCCCAGAATACTAAATAGCAGAATCAACAGATAGGGTGGGTTGAAAGGAAGAACACAAGATGATAAGAAAGAATTAGATGATTCAGAGAAAAAGGGGTGATGTAGGAGGATTCCTTAAAATAATTTCAGTTACTGTACTTCTCAGTTAAGACCATCCCAGTATGTTTGTACTTCAGGAGAAGAGGGGAAAGTCTTTCTCAGAATGGGAGAGTAAACTTATCTCAAAATCACTCAATAGTTTCAACTCACATATTCTCTTTTTCACATCGTAAAAGTGAGAGGTCTCCACCTTCAGACATTTAACTACTGGAGATGAAATAAAAGTACCCTGTGTAGGGCTGTGTCTGTGCATACATAGATACCAACATTGCAGAGTGAGTCAGATCTTACATGTGAATACAATTTTTATATTTTAATATCAATGTACATATGTATTTATAGTGGCTGTGTGTTATATAATAGCTTAAAGTCCAACAAAATAAACAATGGATGGTTTAACAAGAGAAAATTGCACATGCAATTTAGCAAGGTCAATTTTTATTTATACTGATGACAATATAATCAAAAATGTGCTCGGAGAAAAGAAAGAAACACATTGCATGGGAGATTTTGTATCTTTCATTAAAAATGCTAAGATAAAAAAGTCCCAATGTCATCTTGAGAGACTGCTAATTGACAGAGACAATGTCATAGAAAATCTCCACTCTGATGTGTGATCATATTGTAAAGGAAGTTCAAGAAGGTCCATCAGTACCAACACACTCGATCTTCAACCACACATTTTGACCAGAGTTCTGGAGAGTCAATCTGATATGACAGTGAGCAATTGGTCTGTCTTACAGTCATTTGGAAGTTTTCTGCTATGTTTCTTATTTGTTTAACCTCGCAAAGCTCACTGTTATTAGCAAAAAGATTGACTAATCATGACCCAATTTAGTGCAAACTAGTGCTGCATATATGTGTGTGTGTGTGTGTGTGTGTGTGTGTGTGTGTGTGTGTGTGTGAATATTTATTTGTATATATACCTATAGTTGCACAGCTTATACTTATGGATTTGTATGTACTTTGGGTATATATACATATACAAATATGTATACATATGTGCATGCGTACATTAATATTGCTACCTGAAGTTATGAATACACATACATTGTGATATGTAGATTTTATTAGCATATATATAATTGTATGTGAATAGTTACAGACATGTAACTGCAGATATAGATATATAGATAGAGATTCTTTTCTATCTTATACAATTTCCTCCAAGCAGTCTTTCCATTATTTAATGCCTATATTCCCATGTGTGTTTCTTGGGCATTTGACCTTGTAGCCAAAGCAAACTAGAGCTTCAAGTCTTACTTCTGAGATTACAATATTCATATCTATACACGTGTGTGTATATGAATATAACCACCTAAAGCTATGAATACACACACATTATGGTATGCAGTTATTAAAATAGTGGCATGCATATTCACATGTGTGAATACTTATAGTTGTATAACTTGTATGAATATATAATAAATTATGAAAATATATATGCAATCCTTTCCTGGTTTAGGTCTTGCCAATTTGGAGAAGGGCCTGAGGAAAAACCTGGACCCCACTTTTTTATAGATTCCTAGCCTTGAAACACATCACGGATGAAATTTATACACATGAGGATGTTTGGAATTTTTGAAATGCAGTATATATTCAAAACAATTCAAGTTTTTAACTAGGAGCTGTAATGTTTATGTTGAGTCCCCTAAAAATGTCCCCCAATAGAACATCAGTAGGTGAGACAGGGAAAAGATTCACTGACTCTAAAACCAAAAGATATCTAAAACCTGGAGGATGGGAATAGGCAAAAACTTCTAAGCAGAGATGCTTCAAAGACTTCAGAGTGGCATTTTTTAATGGATAGGCAAATGAAAAGGGAGACAAGATATAACAGAGCCAAATCAAAGGTAGATGATTTCAGGCACAAGAAGGCAGCACAGAGGTTAGCAGAGCTTCTCTACGTCTACTGGGAGCCCTCTCAGCATGGACGAATCACAATGGGATGAGAAAGAAGAATAATTACTGAGGAACCCTATAATTGTGTTCAGAAAGGAATTCACGGCTAGGGCTGCAATACCTTTAACTGACTGTTAGAACCCATTATCCAATAAAAGCAAAGGTAGGTTTCAAGTTGTATAGGCTTTAAAATTACAGTGACGAGAGGTTTAGTATCGTGGACGTAATTCTCTTTAATTCACTTCCGATGTCTTCCAATGATCCATGCTATATAATAAAATTTCTTTCCTTTGGTTTTCTCCTGTGTTACACACCCTTGTTTCCAGATCAGGCTTCACTACCTAGACCTTGGATCCCCCATTGTAATATGGGTACAGTAAAATAATCTCTACCCCTCTGGGATCTGAGGTCCGTCATTTCCTTTTTCATCCATCAGTTGATGGTCGATCCCTTTTAACTCATACCTTCTTGCCCATTCTCTTTGTTCCAAGCTTCTGATTCTCTTGCATAACTCCAGAGATTTTATACAGCTCTTAAATATTATCCATACCTAGGAGTGTCTGGTAAAAATGACCGTGTCTTTGATGAGTCTGTTCTCTGTGTCGATCGAGTATTTTTAGCATTTGAGCTAGACGTTAGTGAGTATGTGGGTATGTTGAGTGTAAAAGGGCAAAAGGACCTCTGAGGAAAGGGAGCAGCATGTTTAAGACACTGATGTCAGAAAAAGGTATGAAGGACTGAAGATAGAGTGAGCCAAAATGAGCTGATGGATCACAGGGCTTATCAAGACACAGTCGGTGAGACATAAAGTACAGTGACAGTGTCATAAGGAAAAGTAGTGGTACCATAAAGAAAAGTCACCATGGGATCTAAGCAAGCTGCGGGTCTAAGATTTCCTTCTGAGATGGTAATACTACAATTTTTAATGAATGGCTGCTGTTAGCTAAAAAGAAACAAAAACTGAGACTACCACATAAGATTATTTGAGCTGAAATTTAACGGGAAGTAATAGCTACTATATAATATACCTCCTATCGTAAGTCAGCTGTAGGCTATGGATTCAAAAGTCGCTATAGTTCCTCTTCAGGTACAGGTGAGGATCCTTACTCAGGGTCTCTAATGTTCTGCTCAATCAAAGAGTAAGATAAGGATTTGGAAAACCCAACAGGACAACTCATCTCCCCACAGAATTATCTGGGTACTATTGTTTGATTCACTGTTCCAAGTCTGGGGAAGATATAAGAAAACCCTTTGTGTTATTGTTGAGAATTGTCATGGGATAGTCCATGTCACCTAAGCCCCCTTTCTATAATGAATCTATCTTTTGGGTTTGAAATTGACGCTTTTCATGGTATTTATGAAGCCAAGCCAAGTTGTCCAGCTGTACAGGCAATGGCAGGCTAGGAATTTGGATTTCATTCTGTTTGGGTTCTTTGATCCAGAGCTGATATCCTGTCTACAAGGGAGGAGGGGGCGCTGGCAAGACACATGCCCAAACACTCAGTTGCAAGTTGTAAATTTCAGCAAAGCTATTCAATATTCATGTAATTACCCTGGAAAGCACATTTGACATTTCATAAATACAGCAGAATATTAAGCATTTGTCTCTCTTGAGTGCTGCTACCAAAGCATACATGGAAAAATAATCCCCAGGGATCCCTACAGTCTGAAATGGCGACAGCTATTGAGTCCATAAATTTGATGGATCAAAGTCTTCTCTTTTCATCCCATTCATAATTTACAAACGGAAGTGAGACCATGTAAACGAGGTCGCCTGCTGGCCTTCTTCATGGAACATAACCGTTTCTGGGAAAGGATCTGCTTCCCACCAGTTCTGGCTACAGCTTGAGTCCTTTACGCTGAATCTCTTCTCCAAGGTGAGCTTGCAGATCCAGGCAGTACACAGGCCTGTGGCCAGAGCTTTGTGGATAAAGCAGAGAGGCCCTAGAAGCTCCAGTGGCAGTGCTGATTAAAAGCTTGTGTAATAGCTACATGGGCACATGACAGACACATCCAGTTTCCCAAGGACTTCAGGGCTCTGCAGAGAGATTGAGAGGACTCTGGCATCTTAAACACAACCCTGTCCACCCTTCCACTGCCCCCACAGTACACAAGAATAAAAAAGCACATCTCTCCTCAACGGGTCGCCCCAGAATACAGCACAAAGGAAAAACACTTTGTTCTGATCAGGGCTGATCTTCAGAAATGAACACCACAGGCTAAGACTCTAGGAGAGAAAAGCAAAGCACTGGCTGGCTGTGTGTGCCAAGCTGAGATGTGAGTCAGGCAAGAAAGCCTTATCCATCTTGTATGCTTGCCATGAAACAATACTTTCTCCATTACCCATAGACTAGAGGGGAAAAAAGCATGCATGTTTATCCCTCCAAAAAATAACAACACACCCTAAGAGATGGGTAATCAAGTGAGCAATCAAAGCGTTGTTTTTAAAGCCATGCAATGAATAAACATGTCTTAGAAGTAAATAAACATATATACTACGTGAAATGTGAATTTTATTACATGCATAAATCCAGATATATGTTCATCCATCTATAATCTAAAAGTGTGTATATATGTGTATCCTATGTCTGATAGGAGACTTCTGAAAGTACAGTAGTGTATGACCATGTCTGTTTTTACTTAAGCATACATGCATGTATTTATATGAATGCATGTGACTACTAGTACTACCCATGCATGCATATAAAATCACCATGTGTACTGGAATTTATAGCTCTCCCATTATTTTGTGTAGGTATATGAATGAATACAGAGACATTACCTACATACCTAGTTTAATACTAATTGATATCAATTTAAATATGTGGAGGACATTTGTTCATAGCTCCTATAAGGTTATTCTCACATCAATAATTCTTCTCATTTTTTATCAAAATATCTAAGAAACTGAATGGTTTGTAGAGAATTGCAGGGGCAGAAAAGACAAAAGACGAGATTCCTATCTCATATATTTTCAGTACTCATTGCTCCTAACACACATCACACAGGAGGATATGTGTGCATTTGCACACAGGCATGCACTCACATAACACACACACACACACACACACACACACAACACCCTCAGGAGATTAGTGCCATAGTCTGTCCCAGATATCCACATCATTATACCTCTTTCAAATCCATAGCCTCTTCTTTCATTTTTCACTAATTGTTACTGCATGCTATAATGTATTTTGAGTGACAATGACAAGGGAAAGCATCCCATATATCTTCAGTGCACCCAAACATCTTTCAGGGTATTTTTCATCCAAGGTTGGTGGGCTCTGTGAATGCCAGATTCTTGTTGAAGTGAGATCACTGGATACACACACATGTGAATATTGTTTAAGGGTATGCATGTGTGATTGTGGGCATATACACATGTGCATAAAAGAAGATCCTCATATATGGGTCTTTATGTATAGATAGGATCTGGTGATTGCTATACACAGAATTCTTCATACTACCTATGTAGCCTCGTTGCCCTCTCTAACCCACTACTTTCCCCAAAGCCCTTCCATCCCCAAGATGACTTCGCCAGACTAACCATCGGTGTCCGTTTGACCCCTTGAAGAGCAGATACTAGAGCAGAAGTAGAAAGCAGATGTGGGACCGGACACTGTGGTGGGGCTATTCCAATTTACCTAGCACATTCCAGATTTTCAAAGGATGTGAGTTGCTCAAGAGTAAGCTCTGTCAACGGAGGGTTAGTGTTTGGGTCAGAAATATCTGCCACTTCCTCCCACTCATTAATTAAGCAGACTACGTCAGTGAACTAAACATATACACTGCTCATGAATTAGGGACCACATTGCCTAAAATGGCTCACGGAAAAAGGTGAGCTAAAAGTCCTTGTCATGAGGCTTTATGTTAAGCTGCTGGAATGTCCATCAATGCTGCCCAACAAACACCTGGATATTTCTCTGCTAATCTTCTTTGGCACTCATACATTTTATACATATGAATACCATCCCAGTGTGCCCCCTCTCTCCACTCTCTCTGGGCCTCGTCCACAGTAGCTATATTGGTGCCATATAACCTTTCTCCATGCTCAGATACTGATAATTGACAGGACGTCGCCCCACTTAGTGCTCAATGTGTAGTGACAAGGCAAGGAAATTTTAAATTTCCTGGAATCTGAACTTAGATGAAAAGATCTGATCTGCTTCTGCGGCACATTTGGATGGAGCCAGGGCATGAAGCATCTTGAGCATGCTGGTGTATAGGAAATGATTTGGAAAAGACGACAAAAAGAAAATTAATTGGAAGAATGACAGAGTATGTGGTCCCCAGAAGGCAAGTGGTGACTTTGCAGCAATGACCTTAAAACTTGACTTTTCATTTCTGTGTTTATCCCTAACAAAACTACCTATACTGCCTCATAAACTGGCATACCTGTTGCTAGACCAGAAGAGAATATCAGATCACAACTGGGATTACATATGGTTGTGAACACTATGTGGGCTCTGGGAACTGAACTCCTCTGCAAGAGCAGCAAGTGGTCTTAACCACTGAGTCATATTTCAAGCCCCACTTTGAGTTTCTTGAGGGAACTGCTATGACCCTGCCAGGTTGTCTCACTTTCATTCATGGAATTATGGGTGAGCGGTTCCTTTATTCTTAGTGGCACAAATAAATATGTTCATCTGTTCCTGGCACATTGGGATTTCTAAGGTCTTTCCTAGTGCCCTCTTCCACTTTTAGTAAATATATGTCAGTCCTGGAATTCCCTGAATGGTACCGACCTATTTATAGTCTTAAAGAAAACCTAAACCATCACTGAACAAGGAAGATTGCTATGAAATTTTATTACATATTTAAGGATCACAATTTTAAAATAGCCTCAAAATGAGCCATCCTTGTTTCCCTCTGAAGATGCAAATATCTGCACATTTTTGCATCTTCTATATTGCATTTTAAAAAATAATTATACATGCAAATGTATAGAGACATATGACATGCATGTATAGCCAAGAGAAACAGCTGGTGTCTCCCTGTTCTTTAATATTTAAATAACATTGGTTCAAAAGTGTGTGCTGTTCCTGTTCTAAAGCTCAATGTTTCCTTTAGTTTTGTGCCTCTAAAGAGTGTCTGTCTTTAGACAACAGATTTCTGCCTTTTCCCTTTACTGATGTCTCCTGTCCCTCTGTGCTTTATACATCTCTACCCTAGAACCAGCACCTGGCCCCTGATGTCTCTTACACACATCTGTTGGGGGCCTTTTGTTCGCACAGCTGCTTTTCTTTGAACAAGCACGACAGCTTTTCTCAGAAGTCAACCTAAAACCAAACCATAGAAGGCCTCACATCTCCCAACAGCCAGGACAGCCCCCTTCTCTGCCCTAGAATCTCTCAGTGGAGGAGACATCTCTGGGGTTCCCTTTTTCCCTTTACCCACCCACCACGCCAGGTTTGGCTCAGCCCAGCATCTCTTCCTTTCCAATTTCCACTTTCTTTAATTCCAACACACAGTCATTTAACACTGGTTCATACACTCCCCAACCCACCTAGACAGTACACCCAGGGCCTCCAATCATGTTCAGACAGGACCATGGAGGCTGACTTTCCATCAATGTCAATTCTTGTCTCCAGAGGAATTATATTCACAGCATCAAAAATAGCTTTAATTCCCTCCCCTTCTTTTGATGAACTAGGAAATAAGACCATCTCCAGGAGCTTGGGGACCTCCTTCAGTCTCTAAACTTTGTAGCGCCCTCCCCTGACACCTGTCTCCTGAGTGTCAAAGTGTCTGCCTGCTCGGATTCTCCATACTCCCCACAATAGAAAGCCAGCCCTAGATTGCCCCCTTTTCAAGACCTTTCCCCCTGCCTGGAGTACCTGACCTTTCCAATTGTCAAAATCCTCCTTACCCTTCTAAACTCAACTCAAATGCTGCATTCTCAGAGACTTCTCCCTAATTCCTGTACCAAAAAGGAACTAGAGGCTTCCTTAGATCTTTACTTTCACAGCATGGGAGTTTGCCCATGTGTGTCACCTATAACTGTCCCTTTTCCAAGTCAGCTTTTCCACTCAGTAGTGGGGCTTTTACATCCTTGTTTCTAATGCTACAGCTGAATTCACTACTCTGAATGATTTAAATGCAGGCACAAATAGAGAGTTGGTGATATTTATTTGGTGCCTCCTGTGTGTCAGGCAGTGCTCTTAGTATATTACACATACCAATTCCATTAATATCTATCTGTAATTCCTACCTACAGCATTATGAGATAGAAAACAGTACTAGAAGTTTTATTGTGCATCTGTTCAATCTAAGACTCATCAATGTTAAAAAAAAATTAGTTGGGATCACTCAAGTAGAAAGTTATGGAGTTGAACTGAACCGATTCAGGTACCTAATAATTATACAGATGTAATAGTAACTAAGTACATAAATAAAGTAATAATTTTAATTGTTAAACTAGATTTGATTAAGACACCTGGGAGACCAGAAAAGCCCACCAGAGAGTATGCTTGGGATGGCGTTACCACAGACCACTAGATCATGAAAACTCTGAGCTAACAAATGGGTTTACCCCTTGATAGAGTCATAATGCGATGGAATGATTGAAAGACAAGGAAAACTAGAATATGAGTTTAGATGGACAAAGTATGTCGCTGATGGCACATCCTTTGGAGCTATATCTTGCCCTAGCCATTTCTTGTATCTTTTTTCTCTGCTTCTCAGTTACTATGATGTGAGACACTTAGTAGCAAAAACATATATCTTACATATCAGAACTTCATAGAAGAAAAATATCATTAATCTTACCACTGTGAAACATAATTTGAGAGAGAAAAACACATTCATACATGCACGCATACATATCTGTACACACACACACACTGTTCTAATCACAGCAGGCTTGATAAATGCTGTAAGCCCTACAGACCAATGTTACTTAAAGGCCATTGGTTGACATAGAAACTTGGGCTTTGCCCTGAATGTCCAGACAAGAGGCCCTAGTGTTTAAACTGCAGTCAAGAAATATAAGTAAAGCCCCTGAATTGTCATCTTGGACCTCTGCTTCTTAGATTGGTTATTTGGGAGAAAGCTGCTAATCATTTTGCCCAACACTTCAATGACATTTAAATTATTGCCTGTTTGCCAAAAGAAGTGTCAGATTCTTTGAGAAAGTCAAATTTAATAAAGCCTTCATACAAAGACGCCAGCTAATATTGATGTAAGAACAAGGTCAATGAATGAACACATGGAAGCAAACAGTTATTGACTGTTTGTTGTTGGAATCACCTACAGTAGCTTGCATGGACTTTCTTTCATGAATGACTCGAGAGCTTGTACAAGAGTACAGTATTTGAGATGCTTTTGAGCATTCACTAAATAGTACAAATAAAACTGATACCTGGCTGTATCAGTTAGCTATTGCTGCATAACAAACCACACTATAATTTGTAACTTAATACCCATGTATTATTTTTCACAAGTCTACAGTAAGTCTAAGTGTCTTACTGATCTTGGCCCAGCTTGCTTATGCATCTGCAGTCAATAGACCAGTCAAGTTGGTCTACAATGACTTCATGTAGAATTTTTATATTCTATACCATGTTTCTTTTCATTTTTTGAGCAGATTTCACTCAGGCTTGTTCTCTATGAAGCAATAGGAGCTCAAGAGTAAACACTGAGGGTAAAGTGGCTCTTGAAGTTTAAAACTACACTGTAAAGTTTGTCATTGGGGGGGGGCGGGTGGTCTAGGATAGGTTTCAAGAGTGGAGAGTACTGATCAGCCACATGATAAGCCACAGTCGAAGGGCAATCAATTCATTGCATTACTCATCAGCAATTTGGTGAGGGTTAAATTAAAATTGGCTTCACATCTAAGACTCAATCTCAGCCAGTTATTTTTACACCTACTTTTATGATGAGGGAACTGAAAATTAGAGGAGTAACTTGATCATGATCACAGAACTGGAAAGCAGGAAGCCAAGTTTTGAAACAAGTGTCACCTAACTACCCATCTTTTCCACTTTATTAAGTGAGCATACCATTTCTATATGCTATTGAATGTTGATCCAAAGAAGCAGGTATGCCCAGCTTTGAGTGTTCATGAGGACTGTGAAGAAGTGACTTGGGATGGGCATCCGGACTGTGACAGTAGAAGAAGAAGTGACTTGGGATGGGCATCCTTAGGTCCAAATAACTGCACATGTGTTTTCTTACCTAGCAGATGGAGATAGCAGTCCTGCCCTGACAAGGGCTGTGTAAAGAAGAAATATGTCCTGGATTCTTAGTTTCAAATGTGAGAGCAGTCACTGGCTGTTTGACCTCAGAGTTCTCTGATTTTTTTTTTTTGCTTAGTTTTCTCATCTGTTGAATGGGACTATCAAAGGTGCTTGTTTCACAGGGTTGACACAAGTACTAATATTTTAACATCTGCCTATCCCTTAGCACACTTCCTCCTACATGCATGTCACATAATGATCAACATGAGAATATCCATATGTATCTACAATGTGCATTGAATTAAAGATGTCACACAAGGCCAATGGACGAAGCCCTCTAGAGAACCTGATCCATGTCAGTATTGTGTAAGCTGTGCCTTGTATTTCGGATCCAGAGGACAATGACAACTGATAAACCTATACACCCACTATAACTTCATGTTCTGTTTGGGAAATTCTTCTGCCCAAGTTAGAGCACACTGATGGAGGCAAGTGATAAAGCCATTCTGTGTGATATTCTTGTAGTTGTTATACATTTTTCCAAGGATCTAATTAGTATCCTCCTTAGAGGTACATGGCTATGGGAGATTATTGTATTTAGTTATTAAACTAATAGGAACATATTATCAAAGATAAAAGAGTCATCTTACATCAATTCCCACATTCATGAATATTTTCACATAGACACACTCATTCACACATACACTTGGACACACAGACAGACAGACATATACAAGAAAACACAGATGATCTTGGACATTTAATTGTATTTAAAGGACAAATATTCTGAAAGAAATCACTGTCTTAAGATAAGCTATGTCCTCCTGAAATTCATGTATTGAAGTTCTACCTCCTGTCCCCAAAAATTCATATTTAGAAATAGGTTTTAAAGGTATAGCCAAAGTTAAATTAGTTCATATGGTTGGGCTAGCTATAATACAACATGACTTGTGCCTTTAAAAATGGGAGAGGGTTGAAGGGGAGAGGAGAGTCAGAGAGGGGAGCAGAGAAAAATATATAGCTCAATAAAATCAATTAAAAAAGAGTTTGGAAGAAAAGTTGTCTGCTAAAAATGAGTACAATTGGCCAAAGACATACATACTTGGAAGATCATGTGAAACATAGGGAGAAGGCAGCCATCTATAAGCCAAGGAAAGAGAACTTAAGGGAAATCATGTCTACCAACATTCACAACCTATGCTCTCAGCCTATAGAACAGTTCGTGCTTGGTCTGATGGCAGCTTGATATCCCATGCTTTGTTGATGTTCATGGGAGGCCTGCCACCCTTTTACAGAGATTAGGGTGGGGCAGAGCAGAGGTGGGGAAGTGAGAGGAGAGATAGAGGGGAGGCAGGTCAATATGTAAAATAAATTAATTAATAAAAAGTAAAATAAAACATTTTATAAAATCAATTAATTATTAGAAATAAATAATAAAAGAAATATCCATTGTTTAAAGCAGCGTGTGGTAGTTTCTTATGGCATTTCATGTTGGTTAATTTTTTGTCAACTTGACATAAGCCAGGGGTAACTGGGATGAAGGCATCTCAACTGAGAAAAGGCCTCCATCAGACTGGCCTTTAGATAAGTCTGCGGAGGCATTTTCTTTATTAATGATTGACCTGGGAGGTTCCAGTCCACCAGGGTCATTGCCACTGGTAGTCAGTCCTAGGCTATATGAGAAGGTAAGCCAAATAAGCCCTGAGAAGTAGCACTCCTCCCTGGTCTCTGTTTCAGTTCTTGCCTCCAGGTTCCTGCCTTGAGTTCCTTCCCTGACTTCCTTCAGGGATGAACTGGACCTGGAGTGCATAACCCAAATGAGCCCTGTCCCCAAAGTTGCTTTTGTTCGTGGTCTTTTATCACAGCAACAGAAAATCAACAAGGATACACTCTGAAAAGACTAAAGTACTTACTAACTGGTCTTCCATGTTACAGAAAATTCATAAAAAATTGAATCTGAGATGCCTAGACCTAGGTCAGGAAATCATAGAAGAAAAGAGACGGGAAGAGGGGAGCTCTGGGCCACGGAAATGTGGGTAAAGGTGGAGTTGAGAGGCATTCTTTTCTCACCCAGTGCAACCTCTCTGGCTTAACTACAGAGATCCTGGTTGCACCCTCATATCTGGAATTCCCCTAGCAATTGCTCATGGTCAGCCTTCTGCTTCATCGTACCCCTGTCTTTCACTCTCTGGTATCCTGATCCTTCCAAGCCCTATGCTGTTCTCTGATCAGACCAGTGTCTTCCCACGTAGACTCCCGGGTGGTACACCCTGCTTCCATCAATCTCCATATTTGGAGGCTGAAAAAGTGTGAAAATAGAGCATCTTCTGTATATCCGTCATACCTGCTGATTTCTGCAAGCCTCTTTGGTTTCTATTTCACTTCACATTAATGTAAATGTTGGCATTTTTAAGGTTAAGGACCCAGCTGCTTGTATAGCAGGCGGAGTTTGAAATCAAACAACCCCTGTGTGCTGGAAGCCTGTGAAAGAACCTTTATTACGCTGCTCAGTGGCATCTGAGAAAACTAACGTGTCCTTTGGCACCAATACAACCACCTAGAACCCATGCCTGCTAGCCAATTTGCACTTCAAGAAAATGTCCCCAAGTTGTCTCACTTCAATAAGTGTCTCGTGGCTGTTTAAAAAATACCTGTCATGACTCAACTTGCTGCAGCTGCCTAAAGTGAATCCGAGACTTGCCCAAATTGAGGAACAGAAATGGCCCTGCATGAAACGGATGACAATAGGCTATGAAAGGAAGTTATGCTGATTTGTAACACAGATTAAAACCATCTAGTTTGTCCCCTTATCACAATTAAAACTGAAAGTTTTTTCAGTCCCGCAATGTGTATCACGTGCATTTTCTCATTTATTCTTCATGAAATCAACTATAAGTCACTCTTACTATTTCCACATCTCTCCTACTCCTGCTAGCCTGCTTCCCTAATTGCAAGATGAGTCTTCAGTCCATAAACTCCCTCTAATTGGAAGACTAAAACTCCAAGGCTGGCCAGCTCCTTATATGTCTGGTTCCCATGGATCACTGTTTTTTGGTTGTATATGAGTCTGTATGGATATATGCGCATGTGAGTCCAGGTATGACCAGAGGCCAGAAGGGTCAGATATCCCTGGCACTGAAACTGCATGCTGTTTTGAGCCACCCAATGTGGGAACCAACACTCTGGTCTCTTTAAGAGCAGTAGAAGCTCTTAACCACATCTCTCCAGTCTTATATTACTGGCTTTCAGCCAACAGTTGTATGTACAATATTTTACTAGCCTTTTAGAGTCACGTGACTGGATTGATGAGCATTAGCTATTAGGTCACTGTGCCTTTATTTTTACATTTTTCTATGATTAAATAAAGACTGCACACACATGCACACACACATTTAACAGAAATATAATTATGTTATCTACATGACTTTGCAACTTGAATTTTCTTTCACTTAGTGACCCTCGAATTCCATTTAATATCTGACCCCCACACATAGATTGTAGCATAGATTGTAGCATATATTTTAAATTTTAGTTGCTTTGAGACAGGTCCTGCTACATAGATCAAGATAACCTGAAATTACTGATCATTCTGCTCTCCCCCCACCCCAACTGCTGGAATCACAAACATGTGTTATCATACTTGGTTCAGTAGTGGCATGAAATTTGATAGTAAAAATGACCTGCAGCCTAGTCAATCAACCCCCTTTTGACTATGGTTTGCTTAGATTTTCATTATGCTTTGATTATTTTTTAGTATTATAGATCATATTCCCATGATAACCATAGTTGTACCAATATTTTTATTTTAAACACCCCAAAAGTTAAAATGAACATTTTCAATTGCCTTTAATACACTGAGATTATTTTCCTAAAAAGGCATAGCCACATATTTACACACTATTTAACTTAGTCACACACATATTGAGCTATAATAACCCTTGATTTATTTAGAAAATTGACCATTGGTGCCACTTGAAATTTGGATTTCTTCCTGCTTACAAAGGCCTCACGTTTTTCTTCTGGCTTAAGCCAGTTCCACTTGTATCCCTTAACTTCCAAGTGAAAGAGGGTTGCTAACATATCATATATTTTCTATACATTTATATGAATTTTTGTTATAAGTCTCAGTTTTTCTTTTCTAAAATGTGCTTCCATTCAAAAGTTCTACAATTATTCTCTTAAATCCTCACCTGGATTTTTCATCTATGGACAGTTTTACTATTAGTATATAGCTTTAGATAAAAATGTCCTAGTTGTTTAAGATTTTTTTGAGACCAAAGAGATATTTGTTAGACATGAAAATAGGTTTGCAT
Organism: Microtus ochrogaster; assembly: GCF_000317375.1. NCBI lineage: Eukaryota > Metazoa > Chordata > Mammalia > Rodentia > Cricetidae > Microtus > Microtus ochrogaster. The sequence continues at coordinate 56,809,970 of NC_022013.1, forward strand.
CATTCTCCATCTGACATTCTGTGTTTCATATAAGTGGGGCTTAGAAAAGTCAGGCAAATAATTAAAACGGAAAGAAAATGGGAAGAAGACAGAAGGGAGTGTGATGAGGAAAGGAAGAAAGAATGAACAAGAGGGAGACAGGAAGGAAGGAAGAAGGGAAGGAAGGAAAGAAGGAAAGAAGGAAAGAAGGGAGGGAGGGAGGGAGGGAGGGAGGGAGGACAGAGGGGGAAAAAGGAAAGATAAGAAGAGAAATGAACGTCAACTAGAAGAGAATAAAGGAAAGTTGTAAACATCTCTTTATGTTGATGGGGTAAGAAGGCAAACTGGAAGCTCTCCTGTGTATATTATTATGATCAGAAGTCTATGGGAAAGAGGTGGGAGATTATGGTTAAAGGTGATGCATTTGGGTATCAAGTTGATAAGGAATGGAGTTGTGATGAGTAATATTGTAGGCCTAATTTTTGGTAATTGTCTTTCAAATTTCTGCAGCAGGCATCTTAACTGGCATCCTAGACAACACCATAAGATAAGAGTTCTAAATTACTTCCCAACTTTTACTGAGTTTCCTTGGGCCTTTAGCGCTGCCTCTCCAGTGCTACAAACAACATAAACTCACGCTGTTTTCTGTCATTCCTGGTGATCAGCTTGGCTCCTCCTAGACTCAAGGCTGAGCTTCTTCACTACTAATACTCTGGAGGACACATGCTCTGTCCTGACCTGAATTGCTTTCCTATCCTTAGGCACATATATTAAGATACTTTTCCATCCTTTATTGCACAGCCATTTCCCAAGTTTGTTGTATATTTTTGTTTATGTCTCTCAGGTAAAAATCAATGCCTGGGGGAAACTTCAACATGTTCTTTCTCAGTCCCTGGTCTCAGCGACTTCAATTCCTGTGGGAACTACTTGCCAGTCAGCCTCTTCTTATTCAAGTCTGTTCCTTCTAATCTAGTCTCCATTCCTCATCTAAAATGGAAGTCCCACAATACGGAGGATAAAGTTAAAGTACTGACTTCAGAGATATATCTAAATCCTAGGTATTTAACGTCTTTGACCCTCCCTTATCTGAGATCCCTAAGTCTATATTATTATTCCTAATACACAATGAAATGAAGTCCTTTTCCTATGACTAAGTATTGTATATACCTCATCTATTATGATCTTCATATTCTTCATCATCACCAGTGCAGATTTTCTATGGCCAGAACCAGCCTAGCTCTCCTGGTAACTTTCTGGAGAATATCAATGAACTTAAGGAATCTTAATGACTTAAGAGTCATTCTTGCCCTGCGCTCCACCTAACAGATCTGACTTAGTTCCAGGGTGCCCCTCCAGCCACCATGAGGCTCTTCATCTCACTTCTTGTCCTGATTGTGGTCCTGGCCATGGCTTTGGAAGGCCTAGCCCCTGCCCAGGTGACCCCTGACTTGTCCAGCACATTTGAGAACTTACCAGATAAGCTGAAGGAATTTGGGAACACTTTGGAAGACAAGTCCCGGGCAGCCACTGAACACATCAAACAGAAGGAATTTCTGACCAAGACCCAGGCCTGGATTTCAGAGACATTAGGCAAAATGAAGGAAAAGATCAAAAAACCACATTTGCCTGAGCACCTGGTGAGCCACCTAGTGCAGCAAGGACGCCCACATGATGTGGCAGGTCCCTCATCCTACACCAATAAAAAGACTACAGTGGAAAAAAAGAGTCATTCTTGCTTCAAGTCATCAACCCTCAAGAGTGTGACCAGTATGCTTAGCTCCATCACAGTCACACAGCAACAACTGGCCAATAGTCCACACAACATGGCACAGAAATCTGTGTCTGAGAACTCAGACGTCCCTTGTCTCTGAGGAAAGATGAGTTTGAAAAGGGAGAGAAGCAAATAGCTACCAATGATAAGATGTGGAAGCTCAGACATGGCCAAAATAATTGCAATCCATCTCTGTAGGCAGTACACTGTGTCATCCAATTTTGTGGCACCCCATGTTATCTCAGAAATATAATTGACCTCTGTCCCTTGGTCTGCAGAGCTTCCTGAATCCCTCTTTTGAAGAAGGATAAATTTCTGGACAAACAATACCAGGGGGTAGTTTTGAAAATATACAATATATTGCCGCATTTCCCGTAAACATTTGATTCAACAGAACTAATTTTGTGTGCTTTAACTTGTCCTGGGGATAGACTGTGAACAAGAAAGACAGGGGCATGGCCTCTTAGCTTCTCCCTTTAGCAAGTGAGATAGATCACAAACAGATAGAGACATAAATAAGAAATATAGTTTCAGAGAATAGTAAGATCTAATAAAAAAAAAGACATAATAGGGAAATGACGTAGGCAAGAGAGAGATAGGGGTAGAGGCAGAGAGAGAAAGGCTATGTAGCCATTAAGAAAATGAAAACTTCTGCAGCATGAATCTGCGTAAATGAGGAATGGGGCAAGAACATAAAGTAGGGTGGTGAGAAGACAGGACAAAGGTGATATGTACTGGAATCTAGTAGGAAGTCAACAACAGATAGGTCAGTCTGTGTTATTATCTAAAGGGTGTCATGGATACAGAGTCTCTGGACTCAAGGAGACAAAAATTTAGATGATCAGAAACAAATTGGAAGAACTTGTGTTCAAAGAAGGCCATTTGGGAAAGTCACCTGCTGCAGTCCCCAACATTCAGTGATGCCTCCCAGCCCAGGCTGTCAGGATTCACCTGCCTGAAGCTGGCTGAAAACCAAGAGACTTTTCCCAGGTGGAGCACAGCGATCTATTCTGCTCTTTTGTCAGGTCATGAATAAAGGAGCATTGATGGGGATGATGGTAATGTCTGGCTTTGGTAGGAGCTATGTGCCTGAGGACAGATGATTGTAGCTGCACAGGATAACTGAGCAGGGAGAAGCAAGGCCACCTCAGTGGACCAGGGAGTGCTCTGGAGTGGGACATCTGGCAGCCTCAGCGTGCTCCAGGAAGCTACGTACAAACAACCACACCAGAGCATCTGGTGAGGCCACAGCAGAGTCCAGGTAGCTTGCTGCTTTTGTTCTTTCTGACTAATTGTGCTCCTGCTGGTGTCAGAGATCACTGAAGAGGAGCCAGTTAGGGAGGGTGGGAAGCGCAGGTGAGCTAGGGCACGTTCTAGTGTAAGCGCAAGAGCATCAATTAGGATGAGCAGGAGGCAGCCCATGTGACTTTGACCTCTTCTCTCTGTGCCTTCCCGGGAACAGAACAGATTTTCCTCTGGCCTGTGTCACAGATAGCTCTCAGAGCAGGAAGACCCCTGGGCTGCAAGGTGAGTGAGATTCAAGAAAGAAACTCCTAAAAGTGTATCCCAACATTGATAGCCCAGTGTGATTCTTCTTCCAGGCAAAAGGCTAACACTTTCATTGTATTCTCTAAAGGGCCCATGACCTCAAATAGCTGTAAGTGATAATGCTCACAGCCTCGCTACACTGAATGCGATCTAGAGTCTGAAGCATCTCTCCAGGTAGACGGTATATGCAGTGAGGAGAGAGACCCTGGATCTGACACTGTCAGCGCCTCACATCTGAGACTTCATGTGTTTGCTCCTATTAAGTTTCATTACGGTCTCAGTAGTACTCACAAGAGCACCAAGCCCCAAGAAGATGAGCACGTTGTCCAGGATGTACACACTCATTGGCTTGAATGCAGGACAGTTCAAAGTCAAGCCAAGCTTTTCCGATTTGTGCACACTGATACTTTCAAACACCAGCCACTGTGGAGTTGGGTCTTAGGGTATGACCACATCAATGCTTCAGATCCAAACCTGCCATCCACTTCCAAGAAGTCCACACAAACTCTGAAACAATTTTTGAAGCACAACATTGTGAATTCAGCTCAATAGTCTCTTTTAAACATTTTCATTAAAATAGAATTGTACCACTTTCCCCGCTTCCCTTTCCTTCCTCCAGCCCCTCCTATAACCTCCAAATTCTCAAATTGACAGCCTCCTTTACTTTATTTTCAGATACACACATATATTTATATATACATGTATAAGTACATGTATGGACGACTATATAAATATAACCTCCTGAGCCTATTTTTATTGTTTATGTGTATATGATTTCAGGGTTGATCACTTTGTACTGGACAAAGAATAATGGGGGTTACTAACACTCTATTCCTATCAAACAGAAGCAGAAAATTCTTTAGGACTTTAGAAAAATCCTATTGGGACACAAATAATTGCAAAGCAGACACTTTTTGTTATACATCTATGGTCGAACTCTCAGTCAAGTGGGGATGGCTGACCTCTCTTTAAACCCTACTCCAGCTATGAGGGTATAGTTTGAGTTCCTTTTCTTATCTCTCTTACCTGAGTGGATCACTGGAAAATGATCTGGCTGACATACAATTTTAGCACAGAAAACATAAAGAACAAAGCTTTCATTGCATTGAAATGCCCATTTCACAGATGAGATAACCAGGGCAGAGCTGTCCAATATTATAAAGTTTGTTGGTGCCTGCATTGGTACAATTTGTGTGATCTGACTTTTAACTTCTCCAATGGGAAGGGCCTCTTCTTATGTGCCTTATGTTCTCATACCCTTTCTTGCCTCTAGGCCATACTTATCCTGTCTCTCAGCTCAGGTGTGATCACTGTACCCATAACAACATGTTATAGAAAGATGTTGGCTTTGAAATTAGAGCAGTCTTCAACTGCTAAGTACTTGACCGTGAGCCAAATATCTCAACTTTTGTGATTCTCAAAAAAAGATACCTATAGAGGAAAATAATACTGAATGAACAAGGTAGTCAGGAGGGGTTAATGGAATTGAGCAACTAGAGTACCCAATAGGTGCTCAATGCATGGCCTGTTGCTCTTACTATATTCCCACATTAACTATGATTGCAGCTGGGCCTGTAGGGATGGCCCCAAGGCAGAAAATTTGCACTGGTGACCCCGGGTGGTATCCTCTGCCCTTGCGCTAGTCACATGCTCTTCCCTTGCCAGTTGCTCTTTAAGAGGAACCAATTCCACACTTCCAGATAGATCCACACTCCAAATTATGTTTGTTTTAAAATAATGAATAGTAGCATTATTATCTCCATGGCTCTCCAGGGCGCTCTGTGCTGAATGTATTCTCCTTGCATTAGCAGAGCACCGCTGCAGCAAAGTGGGCCAGTGCAAGTAGAAATGTCACCAAAGAAGTGAAAGCTAGCCCTGTTGTGGCCTACCTTTGTGGAACGTTCTCAGGAGGCTGCCAGCAAGCCTTCTCATGCCCAGAGAGGCAGGGAGATGTTGCAACAGACTCCAAGAACACAGGAAAAAAGAGCAGCCAGGTATCTGTCACTGCTCTGTTTTTAACCAAAAGAAACAGTAGTGGTTAAGAAAACCTAAAAACTCAAAGTATCTTTAAATTTTTCTCAGCTTTGTCAGGCCAGTGACAGTGGGTGTTAGGGTTATTGAGAAAGCCAGGAAGAAGCCCATGGAAAAATGGTATCTTGTACAAAATAATCCAACAAAAATCTGCCTGTGCCTTGGATATATGGTTGGATCAAGAAGCTGAACTGAGAGGCGTGGTCATATCCAGGAGTCTCAGTGAAGCAGGTCTAGAGAGAATAGTCACAGGCAGGGAGATGTTCTAGAAACACGTGATGTCATGAAGCCACGTGGCAAAGCATAGATGAATAGAAATGGATTTATTGAAGTTATAAGAGCAAGTCAGTAATAAGCCTGAGTCCAAACAGTTTGTAATTAATATAGGTTTCTGTGTGATTATTTGGGACTGTGTGGTCAGGACATGAAGGCTCCACCTCCATTTATAGGTCTCTGAGAAGCAGGTCTGCATAGAACAGTCATGAACTGGGAATTTCTGGCTCCACTGCAGTGTTGCTTTTTTGTGTGTGACCTCACACAAAAGGCTGTTAATTCCCTGATGCTGAGGATGAGGCTTCTGCTATTTTTAGGAGGGGAAAGGAATATCCCTGTTCCTACTCTCCAGACCTTTTGGCGTGAGTTGGTCTGGAGGTCATCCTCTTCTAGGAGGACAGACTTGACCTATATGCATGGTCCCATGCTGTTAAAGAGCTAGTGATGATGTCTCACCAAACATTCTGCTGTCTTCTCAGCCTCACTTCAACGAGGACCACAGTGAGAACAGCTCTGAATCACCATGAGGTTGGCAATATGAGAGGGACATTGAGTTAATGCTCCCGATGATATAAAGCCTTCTAAAATACACTTCAGATGTCATGTTCAAATATAATTACTTGCTTCATCATAGAGCTAATTGACCAGCTGAAAGTTGGAGACACAGTCTTCATTTAACTTTAAATAAATACATGTTCTGCTCATGTACCACCATCCTTGATAGAGCATGTGGGTTGTTTTAAGTCTAGGATTATACTGCATGATTAGCTCTCTGAACCCTGACTGCTCTTTGGACTGGAGAGGGAGGGGGAGGGGGAGGGAAATGGGAGAACGGGAGGAGGTAGAAATTTTTAACAATAATAATAATAATAATAAAAGCAAAGAATTAAATTACATAGAACTATTTTATAAAGATGAATTGTCCCCACTCTTCTACTCATTTACTTAAATGTTTAGTTATACAAATAAAGGCAAAAATGTAAAAAAGAATTAATATTTATATTTTGTGATTTAGCTTATCCAAGCTCTAAAAAGAATTAATATATCTTAGATTTTTCTCAACTTCTCACAGGCTCTGTGAGAATGAGCCCCTATCCTTCACTCTGTTACCCAGCATTATCTTATGTAACTAATGCTTCTCTCTAGCATCCGTTCCTGTATCTCCCTGTGTATGTGACTTTCCAAAACTGTGAATAACATTGTGACATTCTGAGACAGAGTTAGGTTTTCAGACGACTATGACCAGAGCGCATGTCTAAAGTCAGTGTAGGTCTAGGCAAGCACTCTGCACTCGTCCACTCTGATCAGAGCTATGTATGGAAAGAGAGCTTTGCTTTGCTTTCTTTTTCTATGTGCATGTATCCCATGAGGCCCCTCACACATGAGATTTACAGGGGCATTTCACCTCCAAATTACAGGGAGAATAAGTAAGTAGTACTACCTGATGTTCTCATTCCTCAATCTTTTTTTTGCAAAATATCATGAGGATATCTTTGAGTAAATCTAATCCAGGCATAGGAAAGTCTATAACATAATTAACACTTTGCAGCCACTTGTAATCCCCAGCGAGGGCCTGTGAGATGTCTCAGCAAGACAAAGTGCATGCCATATAAACTTGGCAGACAAGTGGTTTTAGAGCCTGGGACATGTGAGGGAAGGAAAGAGCTGACTCAGGAAAAGTTGCTCTTTGATTTCCACACACTTTCCATGACAAGTGCATGCCTATATATGGATGTATATATACACCCATATATACGACACATACACATACACAATAATAACAACATCAATAATAATAATAATACATTTAAATTCCCAATTAAAGAATCACCCACCATCTTGAGGGATTCAGAAGATGCAGAACTGAATTTTGCTGGTCTGTATGTGTCTAGACTATCACTATTCCTCCCATGCCATCAACCAACTGATAGACACACAGCTACATTCCCCTAACATATTCCAGGAGTTATAAAAGCTCTGGGGGCTCTCATCTGTGATCTTATTGTTTTTGGCCATGGCCTCTACATTACGAGGTGTTGCTTGATGCCAGAGTCTCTGCTCGTGACTAGAGATGCTGATTCGCTTCCCCAAGCAGCCTTTGTGGGTGGGAGATCAAACATCTACCAACCAGGTTCTACCAGTAAGGTTTTTAGCAGCAAAGTTTCTGATAAACAGGGAGTAATAGTATGACTCAGCAGACTTAGAATTAGAAGCAAGACATGACCTGGAGTCCTCCATTTAAGTTTGAGGTAAGAAACTTGAGAGCACTGGGGGTGGAGGCATTTATAAAACACAGGGAGAGCATGTTAGTTGGGTTTTTGTTATTGAAGCATACCCTTCACATACTTTAAAAGTAGAAAGGTTTACTTTGTCTCATAGTTGTAGAGCTTCAGCCTACTGAATCCAATGCTTTAAACATCACAATGAGGCACCTAGCCATGATGGGAGCACAGAGCAGACAAATCCATTCTGCTTAGGAACTAAGAAGACAAACCAGCAGCTGGTAGAATACACTGCAAAATCACATTCATGATAGTCAAAAGATCTACTAGTAGGTCCAGCTCTCAAATTTTTAAGACCTTTCAATAACACTGGGCAGATGAACAAGTTGTAAGAGGTGGCCCTAAGGGACATTCCAGATACAAGTTATCTAAAGCAATGTTATCTGCTTTGCCCCACCTTTGTGAGACTCCAGGCATCCAGCCATGCCTAACTTAAAAACAAAAGGTTCTCTGAATGAACTATGAGAAGACCTAGCTCTGTCTCCATTATAAAATCTTTCTCATCCCCTACACCAAACCTCCAGGCCTCTTCTTTTGTGTCTTTGGTGGTTGTGCCTGCTTTCTGAAGAGATGGGGAAGGGATCCATTACTTCCACACTGGCCATAACACATACCAGCAGAAGCTGAGGCCAGCAACGGCTGTAAGTACAATTAGGTTGGTTTCAGCATACAACAGGGAATCATGGGAGAATACAAGCAGGGCTCCTCAGAAGTTCTGACTCCATTGACCTAGCCTGAGAATAGTCATATTTACATCCTCCTAGATGACCTCAATACCTATAGAACAACTTCTGGAACACAGAATCAATCATGCTGTAAGTTAGAGGCCATAAAAGGACTAGTCTCTTTCTCTACCTCAGAGTTGTTCTGCCTCACTCTTATCTACCAGCTTTGGCTTTTCATTATACCAACACCCTCAGAAAAGTCCCCTACTTAGCATAGTGCCAAGTCCCTGGATCTGTCCCAGTTACTCCTTTCTTTCTTATAAATAGTATGAATATCACCTTGGGAGCTGAAGGGGAGCCAAGACCTTCTCTTCCTGGGATGTTACTTTTCTTCATCTCAGTTCAGAGTTAAGATTCCACTTGCCCAGAACCTGTTGCCTTCCCTCTGCTTCCTCTAACCCTGTTTTTCATGGAAGTTGCCCTTTCCAGCCTGCCAACTGGGTACTTCCATGTCCACATTTGGAAAATTTCAACACGTAGAGGAAAGCGGTGAGGTTTGGGGAAAATGACGTTCTGTGACCGAAGCACATTATTGTGCCACTAGCAGAGGGTATGTCAGAGCTCCAATTGCGGTAGAAAAACTAAGCACTCAGTAATGGTTCTAATTTAGCTTGAGCCCATTATCTTTCACCCAGGAGTCTCATGCAGTGAGCATTGGGGTCACCCCGAGGTGCCTGGTGACTGTCCTGGAAGGTCATAAAAGCAGCGGTTATAATACATGATGACTTTATTAGTGCAGAGCGGCGTGTGCTTGCACACAGTCTACCCTCTCCTTCAGCAGTGCTTTTTGGAATCTGCTGAGAGTTTTGATCCAGCACAGAAAGATCTAGAGAAGAAGCTAGGACCTTAACAAATAATGGGGAAATGTAGGATCTGTCAGAGATGTGGCTGAGAGGGAGTGGCGTGCTGAAATTAGAGAATCTGAGGGAACTCTTGAAAATAGGACTACTTGTAAAACTGTAGATAGGGCTTAGGGAAAGTGAAGCAAGGGACGTCGTCTTTCTCCTTTGGCAATAAGAGTGGGATAAGCCTTTAGCTTGCAAAGATATACCTCACTGCAGAAGTAAGAGCCTGACCTGAGCTTCAGCCTTTGGCACTTGATATCACAGTGATAACATTGGACCTGCGATGGGACACTCTCTTCTCTTCTTCTGGGGTTCCCCATTGGACAAGTCTAAACCAAATTATTCAGCAAAGGAAGCTATTGATTCAGTCCATAGAGCTCAGCTTTGAGTGACCCATTGTACAGTGGGGAGGGGCACAGGGAGCAAATAGAGATTCAAACAGGAGAGCCCCAGCATGCTTCTCAGAGGTTAATCTCCGCTGGAGAAGAAATTGTTTCTGAAAATGAGGATGCAATCCCAGATGGCAAGATAAAAAGAAAAGAAAAGAAAAAAAACAAACAAACAAGAATCATGACTATTCATCTAGGTGTCCCTAGTACTTTTTCACATGAAAGATGGTATAAATTTTAAGTGTTGAAAGAAACAAAATAATAGTAAATGGCTCAGCCCTTATTGCAACAGGAGGAACATTCCTATATTCAGCCTCAGAAGATGGAAAAGGAGAGACTGGGGAGATTGTCCAATGGGTAAAGTGCTTGCAGTTCAAGCTTATAGCCCTGTGTTGCATTCCCCGCTTGTACCTGTCAACCCAGCACTGGGGAAGGACAAATGCACAGATTCCAGGGTCTCAATGGCCAGCTTGTCTAGCTACAGCAGTGAACTTGAGGCTCCACAGAGATCCTGACTAGGAGAGAAAACTGATGACTCTTGGTGTCAACCTCTACCTTCCACATGAGCCCACATGGATGGGCAAAATCATAAACACATGTGCATATAAGCATACAACACACCAACACAGAACCTAAAGAATACATAAGTATGTAAGTAAGTAAGTGAATACGAAAACAAGAAAGAAAACCATTTATTATTAAGTAGATGGTGATCTCCTATGGTTTGGAAGGATATTAATAGTTCCTTTCAGTCTGGAGGGAAGATGGGGCAGTGCAGCAGAAAGAGGGTCAGAGTAGCAGGACACAGTTTGAATGAAGGTGGAGAATTAGAATAATAGAGGCAGGTGTATTCAAGGGTTGGTACATTGCCAGGAACAGTACAGAGCACTTAACACTTGGGAGAAAACTGAATCAAGATTAATATGAAAAAGTAGACTGGTGCCAAATTGAGACAAATGATTTGTAAGAGGAGACACAGGGAGACACATTAAATGTTTAATCTCTTATGAGTGAGAACGACTTGCTCAGTCCAGGAGGTGTTCTTCCGTCATTGCTAGGGATCCAGGTCTGATGGTACAGCCTGAAGGACAGTAAGCCTGGAAGCAGAAGTTTAATCAAAAGGCAAACAGCAAGGAGAGAAAATAGCTATGGACAATGAAGTTTGAAAACTCCATTATTTACTTGCAAAAAAAAAAAAAAACAATATGAGGTCAGGACCCAAGCATACAGTCACTTTAACAAGGTGTGGGGTAAAAAAGGGAAAGGAATTTTGTCTCTGAAGTTTTTTAACTAGCTTGCTAAAAATGTGCTTTTGCCTGTGGTAATGATGGCTTGTGTGTGAGACAGACAATCCAATCGTGGAATTAAGTTATTTTTATGCATCTAAACAGAGATGAGGAATCTGGTAGCTGGCCGGATTTGATAGAGGAAACTCTACTGGGGTTTTGTAAAGGACTGGAAACAGAGAAAAGAAAATTAGGATTGGAGACAAATTAGCAATAGGTTGTATCTGACATAAAACACTCTGGCAAGGCAATAGTTCAGCTGATTAATACAATAGCAGACATTCAGAGGATATGGGATGCAGGGAGTCAACACCAAAGCTTATAACTTGATAACCAGTCTAAATATTTGCTGGACATTGAGAAACTCTAAGATTAAGGTGAATGAATTAATTTGTGAAGGAAGGACCAGATCTTTTCTGATTTGGAGCTCACTTACTTCTTTGGTGTAGTTCACAATTTCTCCAAATTATCTAGATTACCAGTACTCTGGAGGCAGGTAGATCTGAGAGTTGAAGGTCAGCCTGGTCTACATAGTGAGTTTCGGGTCATCCCGGGATAGATGATAGATAGATAGATTGATTGATAGATGGATGGATGGATGGATGGATGGATGGATGGATGGATGGATGGATGGATGGATGGACAGATGGACTGATAGACAGATGGGCAGGCAGATGAATAGATAGATACATACATAGATATCATAACAAAGAAAAACAATTTTGAAATGAGTTAGTTTAATGCTGTCATTATGATAAATTTCACAACTTTATGAGTTAAAATAACATTAATTTGTCATCTTCCAAGTCTGAAATGGGTAGCAAAGGGCTCAAACCAAGGCAGTAGTTCCTTTGGCTCTACATTTTCTCTGAGCTTCTAGGTGGTGTCCTTTCCTTGCTTTCCCCAGTGTGTATAGACTGCTGTCCTTCCTGTCCTGTGGCCCCTTTACTCACTTTCAAAGACAATGGTTTCTTTACCCTTTTATTCTGGATACAGTTTACATAGTATAGAAAGACAAAAAAGTAATAAAACATGGGAAGGAAAAGAAGCTCCTTCAAGCCTGAGATCTGATTCATGTTGTCACTGGATGAAATTCAAGATTTTTGATACAACTGATACAAATCAAAACCACTGTGAAGAAGTGTCTACATAGACAATACTCCCTTTTCTGAAAGGCACCCCAAATCAAAGGGGTAAAACAATAAAAAGAGTACAGTTGAGGCCCCCAGGCTTATGCAACCAGTCAGCGTAGCCTTATCTGTAATGTTCTCTCATATCCTAAATCTAAACAGGGCACTGAATAAGCCATGTTACATTAACATAAGAAAATTACTGATGATAAGAAAAACAAGTACACCAGCTCATATACTTTTAATTTAAGTTAGAAACTACTTATGCAACTTCAAAACCCATAAAATCACACACACACAATCACACACACACAATCACACACACACACACACAATTATTATTAAGACATTTAACTCATCTTTCTGTTTCTCTCTCTTTTTCTCTCCCTTACCTTTTCCCTCCCTATACTTAAATCTAAAGTATATATTCTACTTCCTTTTCTTAATAAATTCCAAAGGTGGTTCTTACTGGACCATTCTGAAATTCTTTTATGTTATAGTTTAAGACCCTAGCCATGCATGAGAAGAAAGTCTACCCAAAAGTCTTTGGCCTGCTACAGCTATCAGCATCTCCCACTACTTCTGACATCCCGGTTCCTCCTTTTATTTGTAAGGATGTTTGTAATTATACTGGACCTACGTGGATGATCTAAGCAATTTTCTTATCTCAGGATCCTTAGTTTAATCACCTTTATATCATCCTGTTTGCCATTTGAGGAACATTTTTAAAAGTCCTGAGGATTAGGATGTGAATGTTTTCAAAGACCATTATTTTGACCATTAGATTAAATACACTTGATGATATTTGGAATCTCCTAGTTCAGTGGTTCTCAACCTGTGGATCATAAAGCCTTTGGGGGTCAAATGGCCCTTTCACAGGGGTTACCTAAAACCGTAGGAAAACACAATTGCTTACACACTGATTCCTCCCAGTAGCAAAATCACAGTTCTGAAGGAGTAACAGCATAATTTTATGGTGGGGGCTTATAACAACATGAGGAACTGTATTAAAGGGTCTCAGCACAAGGAAGGTTGAAAAGGTTGCTCCTAGTAGTCACTCCTTCACTGTTACTCTCAGGCAGAGAAATCCCAATCTTTCTCTTGCAGATGATGAGGAAAATATCATCTGCAGGAAGTCACCAGGCTAGCACTTTCATCACTACAATCTCCTCTGATCAGTCATTTCCATACAGCAAACGAACAGCATAGATTCTAGGTTTTAGAGTGGACAGACCTTTTAATGAAGGCAAGAAGGACTCAAGAGACAGTCAGAGGAAGAGCAGTCAGAATTACAGTGAAGAGGGTGCTTGAGCCCATTTGAATTAATTCTGTTCTACATGGTCTTTGTTTAACCCTTGACCAGTGTAGAATAGTAGGCATCCTTACTGTATCTTATTCTATGTCAGAGTGGATCTCAGGAGAGAGTCATGCCCTAGACTGAGCTACCAAGCAGAAGAACTACGTGTGAGGCCCCCACAACCTTCGGAGCTTCTACTACCACATGGCCAACCTTTAACTGACTTTTCCCGTGGTTGGTATGCTAGGCAGCACACTGCTCTATAAACTGTCTCAGGCCCTACTATGACAGCGCCCTCCCAGGTGCTATTCTCTGGGCCTGGATCATTCTCCCCTCTGTACTGTATCTCTTATTCTGCAACTCATCTGGTAGAGCCTGACCTTTCTCTCCCTTGAGAACTTCTGCAACCACTCCTTTAGCAGTAGGTCTCCTACAAAATACTCTTGCACCCCTCAGATTAGCGCATTTTTCATTACAACATGTTCAGCAGACAAAATCAAAACAGATATACATTTTTCCAAATAGAAAAGTCCATAAACACCTATATATCTCATGCAATCTTGTATCTCTAGAACCAAAACGGAAAAAAATGGCTGCCATAGAATAGGAACGTCTCAATAAACAACTATGGAGTGAACGGTTGAACTCATGAATGTGTGATGGAGAGACGGTAAAAGGGTAAGAGCACAGGAAGGATGGGCTGGGGATAGAATTGATTAGGAATAAATCAGCATTTTCTGACTCCTGAGTAATATTGAAGATGAATATTCCATAAACCGGGATGAGAATATGGAGTTTGATCAACATGTGGCTCTTTGCAGACAACAAAGACATGTTTGGTACGTACAGACATGAAGTTCTGTGATAGCCTACTGTATTTTGCAGACAACAAAGACATGTTTGGTATGTACAGATATTTAGTTCTATGATAGCCTACTGTATTTTGCTATAAATGAGACCTCACATTGAGGAAACAGGGTTCTATGGTGTAAACATGATTCTGGAGCCTGACCAGTTTGGACACTCAGCCACTTGCCAAATTTTAGGAAATCAATTACCTTCTCTGACCCTGGCTTAATTCCACATATAATTAAAATGACAAATTCCAGGTTCCAGTGTTGCCCTGAATGTGAAAATTAGCGGAGGTATTTCAATTACAGGGTTCAGAAAAAATGCTCAGGAAATACTGTCTTTTTTTTTTTAATCCCAGCTTGCTTAATTGACTGGGACCAACCTAGCATCTTGTTTTGTGTTTTATGACTGTTTTTACAAAGTTTCCTGGCATGTTTCATTCTTAATAATTTCTTTAAACTTCAGGGCTAGATCTAAAGATTATTATTGTCTCCCTCAGATGCCTCAGGGAATGACTAAAATTTAATAGAATCTCATTTCTCCACAGAGACCACCCTGTAGGGATGTATCTGGGGACAGCCATCAGCCCAAGCTGTTCTACACTCACCTTGGGTAGGAAGGAGGACAGGTGGTTCCCTTGAGCCAGCCACACATGCAGGGAGGCCAGCTTGGGTTTGGCTTCCTGTCAGTACATCTGCCTCCAGCAGCTACCCTCTCCTCACAGACCAAATGTGCCACAGTGGGAAATTGTTCCTAAAAAGAAACTTGCAGGCCCTTGAGCAAAAAGTTGATCCCATTACCCATCAGTCTTCATTATAATAAGAAATTAGAACTGAGAAGCACCCACAGAGAACTCAAAGCCAGCCCCTCCCCACCCCTGCAGAGGGTCACTTCACAATTACCCCACATAAAACTTTGATAATTACAAATTGTACATAGAAAGCTTCATTTTAAGAAACCCAGTTCCAGACTCCTTCCTATCATTTTCTGCTGTCTGATGGACCCGAATGAGCACAGACAGCTACTGGAATCACCGATGGTTTGTAAGAGCCAATACCCAGTCTCAGACTGCAGAATCCAGTAAAGACACATCCAGGTCACTTGTGAGCTGATGCTCTAGTATGGGAGAGCTTCTGCTTTCTCCAAACTTCCAAGCTCTGGAGAAAATAAAAAATGCTTATGAAAGTTTCCAGACTATTATCAGAATCGCAGGAAAACGGATAGAAATCCCAACTTTTGAACCACTGATAAACTGCTGGTTCTAAAGTTGTGGGGGAGAAAGCCAAAACCTCTATGTTCTAACAAGCCATCCAGGTGAAGTTCATGCACAATCCAATTTGAGAACCACCAGACTAGATTGGTGATTTCTATTTCCCACACTGACTCAAACAATCCATGCTGTCTCCATCTTCCAACTTGGCTGATAGGAGAGAAAAAAACAAGCACCAAAATGTCATGTTGAAACAGTTGGGGACCACCCAAGAGTGGCATAAAAAGATCAGATTCTGGATAGGGGCCAAACAGGAGCCATGTTTTTCATGCTTTCATGGAAGGCTGATGCAGGAACCTAGGCCTTACATGAAATAGCAGAGTTGTAGCATAGAAGCTGCAGATACATTTTGCTTGCAAATGCAGGCCAGGTATGCCCTTCTGAGCATCTCCCTTGTCTGGCTGATGAGTTGCAGCAGCTGAGCCCAGGTACTAGGAGTCAGGACCAAACACTCCCCACTCATCTGTAGTTGCAATGACTGTCCACAAATTGCAAAGCCCTTATTTTCACAAGACAATGTAACAGGAAACTATTGACAAACCCATTTCTATCTAAGATGTCTTTTTTCCTTGGTTGGGGTAGCTGCTTGGCTTCTCGCTCATTTCCAGACCAGAGTCTCCCATAGAGCTCAAGCATATTCCCCAATAGGGAAGGCTTGCTTGTCTTTCCCTGGGTATAGACTCACTTGCATCATCCTTTAGACAGAAGAACTCTTCTCTAGTGATGATGTGGCATCTTTGTCTGGGTCAGAAAGAGAGGCACATTCCTTCACAACTTTGGTGTTCCCCTAGTGACAAACAGCCTGGAATATTTTGAATTCTGTCAAATCCTAAAAGAGGAGATGTTTTGATGAAACAGATTATACTCTCCAGGAAACATAGATAAGGAAAGATAATAAAATGAGCACACCCAGGCTTTCCCCTCAGCTTTAACAAGGCTAGGTAATATCCCAGAAGCCCCTGTGTGGCTTACCTGTTTCATTACCCTTTCAGAGAAATTTTATGCTAACCACCCCTTTCTGTTTTCATAGATTCTGACATTTATCTACATTGCTTTAAAAACAGATTTATATTTGCTCTTCTTGGGTTTTACATAAATAGAATCATAATGTTGACTATTTTCTGGGCTACTTCTTCAGCACAATGTAATATTTTGAGGATTTATTCACACCACAATTTGTAACTATAATTCACTTGTTTCTACGGATGCCCAATATTACATTGTGTGGATATACTAATACCTCTTTATTTCTCTTACTGTTTCATACACATAAATTGCTCCCCCTTGCTGATGGTACTTCAAACATTAATGCGCGTATTTTCTCACGAACTTTCTCCAGAGTATTTCAGGATGTGGACTGATGAAATGAACTGCTAAACTATACCACATTCTCATTTTTCAGGTTCACTAGAAAATGAGCAACTGTTCATGGGTAAATGGAATTTGACAATAACCAATAATGATGAGGATGTATATCAGAGGAGATTCTTACCTACTTCCAGCAGGGTCATATTTTTTAATAAAACTCCTCTGGAAAGCAATGTATAAATGTATTCCAGAGTCAGAAACAATGCTTGGATAAAAGGATAGTGAATAAGGCATTCTATAAATCCTTAGACGGCACTTCTGGAAGCCACATTAGGGTACTTAAACAAATTTGCATCGGAGTTAGAGATCCTCCACTGAACACAAGCACATCCACAGTGGATCCTGTTTGTAATGGAAGAAACCATTGTAATTACTCTTCTAGCTAACTGGCTGTTTCCTCAGAACAGGGCTACTCTGAGGCCCACTTAGTTCTCTGCTATAGGCAGACAGAACATTAAAGAAAGATGGCGAGGGCATTAGTGGTCAAAAGAAACCTCTCTTCCCTACACCTCATGTATCCTTCATCTCTCCTGCTCTAGCCGCTTCTACTCTTGAGATTTACTGCTGAGAATATTGGTGGCTGAAAGACAAAATGTCACAAACATTCACAACATTGTAAATCTTTCAACCTGATTATCGAATGATGCTCTTCAAGAATACTCATTCACATAAACCAAACAACTGTCATCTAATTGGTGTGTACTGTGAAAGTGGCCCCAGTTGAAAGAGCATAACCTAAAGCCTGAAGGAAAGTCTGGGAGGATAGTTTTCCGAGTGAGTTAGAGAAGGAAAAAGCACCAGAGGCGTGTCTGGAACAGAAAGCATGCTCAAAAAAGAGACGATGTTTCCCTGCTGACTAAATTCTGCTGAGCAAGCTCTCTGTTCAGGAAAGCAACCAGTCACAGTGAAGGGATGCCCTTGCACAAAGCCAGCCTGAAAAGTCAGGAAGGGGCAATGTGTTGTATTCTTGTGATTTCAGTGTTAACAATATGCAAGGAAATGTGTGTTAAACACTGTTTTCACACAAGCTGAATGGTCAAATGCTACAGTGACGACACAGAAAAGAAATCATCAGTTTGCACACACACACACAAACGATTTCCAATCGTTTGGAAAACCAGGGGGCTAGAGAGAAGCTACAAGGCTAAGAGCATTTGTTTCTCTTTCAGAGGACCCTGGCTCCATTCCCAGCACCCACATGGTGTTTCAAAGCCATCCATAAGTACAATTGCAGGGGATTCAAAGTCCTTTTCTGTCTTCTGTGGGCACAGTCATGCTTGTAGCACACAAACATGTATGCATTAGGTGAAACATTCATACACATAAAAATAATTAAAAATAAAAATTTTTTAAAGCTTAAAAAGGTGGGTAATTTTAAGTAACAATCTAGAAGGGAAGCAGATCTGAATTCCAGGTTCCTATGTCATCCAGGAATTGTTAACCCTTCCAATTCTGGCATCAGCTCTAACAAATTACAGGTATACAATGCAACAGACAACAATACTTCTGTGTTTTCAACTGGAGAAATTTTTATGAAGAAAAGTTGAAGGAAAAAAATGACAAAAACATCTTTAAAGAAGTTTAGACACTGGCCTGTTTCTTTTGTTTTGTTGAGAGGGTTTCTCTGTGCATCCCTGGATGTCTTGGAACTTGCTCTGCTGACCCAGCTGGCCTCAAACTCAGAGAGATCCACCTGCGTCTATCTCCAGAGTGCTGGGATTACAGGTGTGCACCCCCCATGGCCTGACCGACAGAACTTTAAGAGAACTCTAAAACATGTTCAAAAAGCAACAGGAAGTCATGTGCAAAGAAGATCAAGAAATGAGGCACAGGCAGTCATGAGAATGTTGCTGAAGAAGGAAAGATGAAATAAAACCATGTGAAAATATTGGAACTGAAAATTATAAAAAGTGGAGGGGAAATTTTCTTAGAGAGATTCAGCAGCCAGACTGACTAGGCAAAATAAATACTAGTGCACCTAAACACAGGAAGAACAGTTGTTGCTAACTTGTCTTAGGAACACAACAAAAATAATGGAGAACGTTCATAAGTCCTAAGGGGCTCATGTATGAAGAGAATCACGGTAGAAAGGGGAAGAAATGAAGAAAGACAAATATCATTTTGAAATCATGACAAAAATACCTACTATTTATGAAATGCATCAGTCTACAAACCCAAGAAGTTCAATGATATCTAAATAGAGTCAACGGAGAGATCCACGTAAGTCATATATTACTCAAATTGTCACAGGCCTTTTTCAAAAAGAAATTTTATTAGAAGTAACAAGAGAAGGGCCTAAAGAGATGGCTCAGTGGTTAAGAGCACTGACTGCTCTTCCAGAAGACCTGGGATCAATTCCCAACACCTACCTGGTGGCATAGAGTAGTCGGTAACTTGAGTGTCAGAGGATCCGACACTCTCTTCTGGACTCCATGGGCACTATGCAGTACATGTGGCATGCATACATAGCATGCAAAGCAAAATACCTATATACATAAAACAAATACATAAGAACACTAAGAAGTAAGCATTAAAACAAAAGCAAACCACCACATAAAAACAATTTTCACTAAAACAAGGAACCAATTTAAATAGAGAAAAAGAAAAAAGCAAGAAGATAGCAACGATGTCATGTTTAAATGACATAGGGAGAAATGTCAACTAAGAATTCGAAGGCAGTAAAGGCACCCTTCCAAATCAAGACATGTCCCAATAAGCCAAATTGAGATTGTTCCAAGTCCTTCAATAGGAATTCAAAGACATTGGATAACAACTCAAAGCTGCAGAACAAAATATATCTTTGACAAATGTAATTTTTCATTTCTATGTGACTTAGATGATGAATGAAATAAATAATTATAAATCTGTGTTATTGAACACAATGTGTAAAGATGTAACTTGTGACAACAGCATAGTGAGGATCAAGTTATATGGAGCAGATATTCTGCTTATTATTAAAGTAGATATTAATTAATACCAGATTGTCATAAATTCAAGATGTTATTTGTAACCTCCTATAATAACCCATAATTATAATCCATGGTAACCAGTAAAAATACATCTAAAAATATGCACACAAGCAGAAATGGAAAGAGAGTCAAATAGTATATTCCAAAATTCAGACAAACCCAAAAGCAGAATAAAAAAGTTTAAGAAAAAAAGAGATAATAAAACAAATAACAAACTATAAATATTCTTTAGTTAATGATTATTTAATGGATTCTAATGGATTAAATTCTCCAGTCAAGCTATAGAGCTCAATAAAATAGAATTTTAAAAACAACAGAATTAATGCTTTCTATAGGAAGTTTAATTTAGACTTGAGAACAATGCTATTGTTTCAATGGACTCTTCCCTCCTAGCAAAGCATGTGTCAGAAATGTAAATCTCAATGAAAACGTATTAAGGAGTGGGATCAGTAAGCAGTAATAAAGCCAAGAACTCTCTGCCCTGTGAATGGAATAACACCAATTATAAGAAGGCTTAAAACTAAAATTTTGATTTCGTGACCTTTTTTTTTGTCCTTCTGCTCCTGTCATGAATGACAGCAAAAACATAAAATGTCTTGCTAGATGTCAACTGCCTCGTCTTAAATTTCTAATCTCTAATACTGTAAGAAGTAAATCCACATTCACTATAAATTATACAGTCTATCGTAAGCTGGGTACAGTAGCACAAAATGGACCAAGACAGAAATTTGTACTGAAAAGATGGGCTATAACAGATAATAGAAAATTTTGAAATGAATGATTACAGGCCAGAAGAATTTGGAGGAATAGGCTAGAAAAAGCCTCAATAGCTGTGAATGGAGCATCAAGAGCAATTCTGTTAAGGTCTTGGAAAAAGAAATACACGAGAAGCCCAGAACATCTCGTAAATTGCTTAAGTGATCACAATCAGAAATGTACATGGTAAAAGTCATTGTCATGAAGACTTGGATGAAATGGAATAGGACGTTATTGGGAAATTGAGGTAAAGGTTATCTTTGTTATGTGGAACTTGGAATAATTGTGTCTGGATCCTACCACTTCCAAAGTAACTGTCTATAATATCTAGCAGAGGAATCTAAACAGAAAACTATTTAAGGAACTTCATAGCTGTATATGGCTGTGTACAGTAAAAGGGATAAAGACATATTATTTTAAAATGGAATTTATAGCATTAAAGTGTTCTTATTCTGTCCTCCTTTTAATATACTAGCTGAAGATATTATTTTTGGTATTAAATAGATTTTATAACCAAACTGGGATGTGGTTATGTGTGTATTATTGTGGTAATTGTAGTTGAATGTTTGCTACCTCTGTGTTAAAATGTCAACACTTCATACTTAAGCATAAGAAGGGTGGGTTAAATGATTCTGAATGAATTATCCTGAGCATACAAAGAATACAAAAGCATGCTCAGACAAGAATTGCAAAGGTATGACCAGTTGACTGCTTACTAAACATACAGGTATGGATAAACATCATATTCCTTAGAATAGTGGCAAGTGATCATGAAAATACTTTGGAAATCTTTTTTATTTTTTTGCTTATTTGTGAGTAGACTGTATTGCATGTTGTATATTCTATGCAACTCATTTCTCATTGTCTTCCTCTACTACTTTCAACCTTTTTTTATTTATTCAAGTGTTCATTTTGATATAGTGTCTTTCAATGAACCTAAAGCTCATGGCTGACTAGATTGAATAGACAGGAAGCTCCTAGGATCCTCCTCTCTCTTCGTTCTAGTATTGAGATTATAGTTACATTCCTTCATACCTGACTTTACTGGGTGCTGGGGAATCTGAATTCAAGGCTTCATTTATGAATGATATTGACCCATTATTCAATTCTTAGTTTAGAAACAGTTGAAACAATTCTAGCTTCAGAGGTAAGGTTTCTATAGATGCCCCCTTGCAACCTTAGCATTCACCTCTAGGGCTATTTTAGTTGGGATTTCTATTGCTATGATGAAGCGTCATGACCCAAAAGCAAGTTGGGAAGGAAAGTTTATTGGCTTCCCATGGTTTGTTCAGCCTGCTTTCTTATAGAATCCAGAACTACCAGTCCAGGAATGGTACCACCATGGCCAAGGCCCTCTCCCACGGATCACTAATTGAGAACATTCCTTAAAGCTGGATCTCATGGAGGCATCTTTTTAACTGAGGTTCCTTACTCTCTGATGACTAGTTTGTGTCAAGTTCACAAAAAAAACAGTCAGTTCAAAGGCTCTCTCTGAACTCCGTTCCTCAGTTTCTAACACATACCTCTTCTCCTTTCCTATTCATGTCTCAGAATGGTCCAGGTATGGATTTTACTTCACTGTGGAGAGCATAAGTAGTCAGTGTTGGTGACTTCAATGAGTTATTAACTATGCAGACATTTAAGGAAAGGAACTATGTGTTGTGGGAATGCTGCTTCTTTGTTCCTGACTGCTCAGTGAATCCCACATCAGTTATGGAGACAGATAAGCCAACAATATATGTCAAAGTATGTATATACTGTTAAGAGGCAGGCGGATCTCTGTGAGTTCGAGACCAGCCTGATCTACAAGAGCTAGTTCCAGGACAGGCTCCAAAGCCACAGAGAAACCCTGTCTCGAAAAACAAAAAAAAAAAAAAAAAGAGTGAAATTACCATAGATCCCACTAGTGAAATGTGCAACTCTAGGAAATAGAATCAACTAATGGATGGATAAGAAAGTGTCAGACAACTATATAATGCAATATTACTCAGCTACAAAGAAAAATAATTCAAAACATATGGGTAAATGAAACTAAAAAAATTATACTGAGGTCATCCAGACTCCAGAAAGACAAATGTAACATGTTCTCTCCCATATGCGGATTTAGATTTGAATCTTCTGTATGTTTAACTTGAAGTACATGCAGAAGTCATATAATTAGAGACAAATCCTTGGGAATATATCCACTAGGGGAGGGTATGTATAGTTAAAACAAACATAAGGGGGGGGGATATTAGGAGGAAAGTTTTACCAAAACCGAAGAGTTAGGAAAACTTTATATGGGAACCTATGATCTTGCAATCCAAGGAGAAATTATAATTAGACGAATACTGGAATTCATCCAACATGAAAACTGGAAGCACACCATGTCAAATTTTTAAGTAGACATGAGTATAGGTGGTAGAAGACACTGGAGTGTAGAGGGTAGGTTAACCAAAACTAAGGTGCACGAGGAACCCTTATCCAAATCTGCTAGTGTGTATGTTAATAATATTACAATATAAAAAGGAGCATTTGATCTTAAGCATCCTACATGGGTGGAAAACACCGATACCAATGGACATGATTATTTAATGGGAGTCTAAGTAACAGGTATGGATACCTCCCTATGAGTCACGTAGGCCCTAGAGATACACAAAATGAGACAACCTATTGCCATTTCACATGATTTTCCTTTATAACTAAATTGTAAAGCCATATGTGAGTTGATAAGCCTGTACGTGGACATTCTGAGTTGGTACTAGGATATGTTGAGTTTTGAGGTATTGGGATAGAACTAGAGAGATCTGTGAGAAGGACACAGATGAAGAGGGGCTATAATGGCACGTTGAATCTGTAGCTAAAAAGCTTATGTTTGAAAATTTAGTTGCTACCACATTGGTAGGAGGTAGCACCTTTACAGAGTGGTTACAACATTAGGATTCCATCCTGATGAACAGAGTAATATTAACTATAAAGGGGCTCACTTCTCCACTTATGATTTATTGCTCTCTAGTGCTTGCTCTATCATTCTTCCCATCTCTTTCCATGGGGTGACACAATAAGTTCCCAACCAGATGACATCTCCTTAAGTTTGGACACTCCATTTTCCTGAACTGCATAAAATATATTTATGTTCATTATAAATTACTCTTCTCATTTTATTCTATTGTAGACATAGAAAATAGACAAACTCAGGCATAAATATGTTGAAAGTGAAAAGATGGAAAATACATTACATGCAAAGGACAGCCAAATTAGTATTAGAGAAGCTGTGTTAATTCCAAATACAATAAACCTTAAGTAAAATACTACTGCACGACACAAAGAAGTTCATTGTATGTCTTTTAAAGGGTCAGTTTATCAAGAAGCCTTAATGATTACAAAATGCATGCACCAAAGCAAAGGTGAAGCAAACAAGAAGAAAACAGAAGAGGTAAGAACTCAGTTCTGCAGTAATATTTGCAGACTTCAATACACCACCTTTAATGATGGGTATGACATACAGACTGAAGGTAAATAAAGATGCAGAAGACATTAACAATACTACAGATTAATGAAATGTGACAGGAACATGTAAAACACTCAGTCTAAAAGCAGCAGAAGACACATTCTCCAGAAAAGACTTATTATATTTGTTCATAAACA
The DNA here is from genome assembly GCF_000317375.1 of Microtus ochrogaster. Classification (NCBI taxonomy): domain Eukaryota; kingdom Metazoa; phylum Chordata; class Mammalia; order Rodentia; family Cricetidae; genus Microtus; species Microtus ochrogaster. The sequence goes on from NC_022013.1 coordinate 56,834,368, forward strand.
AGAACAATTGAATTAAAAAGTATTGTTACCACAACATAACAGACAAAAACTACTAAGTATTGGACAGCTTGTATTTTAAAAGGGCACAGAGGGATGAGAAGTACAACACATCCTTGACCAAGCAGTGGGTAAAAGAAGAAACCCCAGCAGAAATCTAGAAAATATAAATGAATGAATATTAAATAAAATCAACATAATAAAAGCCCAGGAATTCAGCAGAAGCCATGTGCAGAGGAGTCCCCTGACTGCAAAACACCTCAGGATAAAGTGGTATACACCTATAATTTCACTACTCCAGGAGACAAAGGCAGGAGTATTAGGTTTGAGGCTAGCTTGGACTTCAAAGAGCCTGTCACACAAGAAAACAAAAACAAACAAGCAAAAATAGTACATGATGAGTTCACAGTAGAAAACTTGTTTGTTGTAGATTTAAAATGCTTCATAAAGTACAGTGTTCTAAATTTAAATCAAGAACATTAAAAGGAATATATATATATATATATATATATATATATATATATATATATATGAGCCAAGTGAGATTTGTTCTAGAAATGCAAGAGTAGCTTGACATAAGAAAACCAATCAATACAATACATTACAAATAAATGAAGGGGAAATAGTAATTTCAATTAATGGAGAAAGTATTTTGAAAAATCCAATACTTTACTTTTTCATTATTTTTTAATGATTTAAATTGGTTTTGGTTCCTCTCTCTCTCTCTCTCTCTCTCTCTCTCTCTCTCTCTCTCTCTCTCTCTCTGTGTGTGTGTGTGTGTGTGTGTGTGTGTGTGTGTGTGTGTGTGTGTATACATGGATCTGTATGTGTACGTATGTACATGTTTATGGTGCCTATCAAGGCCAGAAAAAGCATTGAATCCTCCAGGATTGGACTTACATTTGGTCTGACATGGGTATTAGGACCTCAACTTTGGTCCTCTGCAAGGACATCAAAAATTCTTAACTGCTGAGCTATCTCTCCAGCCTCATCTTCTGTGATTTAAAAAGGCACTTAGAAAAAACCCAGGAGTATAGGTAAGTTTAATATGTACTATAGATTTCTACAAACCTATGCTTACACCATAAGCAATGACAATGTCACTAAGATAAGGGAAAAGTTAAGGATACTTGCTTTCAGTGTTGTAAATATTTCAAGTTGTACTGAAAGTTCAAACCAGAGTAATTGGGCAAGAAAACAACAACAACAACAACAAAAGGTATATAAGCCGGAAAAGAAACCAAGTCCCTCTAATTTTAGGTAGAGGTGGTGTGACCTTACACATATAAATGGCAAAGAATCTATAAAAAAGCTATGGATATTATCCAAAAAATCCTGAACATTTCAGAGTAGATATTATCAAACTGTGAAAAAATACATTTTAATATACCAGTGTTAAAGAACCAAAAAAAAAAAAAATTCACAAGACAGTTCCACCTATAGTAGCATCCATAAGAACAAGTTACTTGGGAACAGAAGTTGAGCTAAAATACAAAGACTTGTGTAACACATTGACATCTCCAGAACTTTTGTAAAAGAAATTAAAACAAAGTATAAAATATAAGTACATTAGATACATAGATTAATGCTTATATATCAAAATATTACTTGAAATGACACATAAATTCAATGTAATTCCTGTTAACATTTCAACTGCCATTTTTAACTTAAAACTTGTTTTGACTGAAAGAGGTACTGGGTGGTAAACTTGGGTCCCCTGCAAGAACATCAAACACTCTTAACTACTGAGTCACCCCAGCATGGATAACTATCTAATTCCAGATGATGTCAAACTCATAGTAATCCCCCTGCTTCATCCTCTTGAGTTTTAGCTTTGCAAGCATGAGCAAGCATGTCTGCATACAGCTATTTTTAAATAGGTGTACTATGTAATGCATTTCATTATGCCGTGTGCTGGGATTAAAGGCATGTGCCACCACTGTCCGGCAATTTATTCCTACTTATGACTAAATTAAAGTCTATGCAAATATTTTTACTTTGTCAATTCATCTGTTTTCTGGAATCATCTAGGCTGGTTTCATATCTTGGATGTTGTGAATACTGTCCCAATAAACAGAGTTGTAGAAATCTTCCACAAGTTATTCTTAAAGAAATGGACCATACAGCCTTCAAAGGCGTATTTCAAGATATCATAGGTAGGTAAAATAATATAAGGCAAAAAGATTAGATGCTTGTGGACTCTTATGTTCTTAGTTCAAAATTTCCATCTAAGCCATAGAAACTACCATTGCACTGGCATAAGAGTACATAGAGAATATTAAAGGAACCCAAGGCATTAACCTAGATGTCTACGGACATCAAGATTTGATCTAGAACAAAGACCCTGTATGGAGGACAATATCTCTATAACAATTAACATTGAAGCAATTGAACAACATTAAAATCAACTCATTTTTACTTTCTTGTTACATCAAATGTTTTAGAGGAAGAGGCAGCTTATTGGTTCCTCAGCCCCGAGATAATCACACAGAAACTGTATTATTTAAATCACTGTTTGGCCCATTAGTTGTAGCATCTTATTGGCTAACTCTTATATCTTAATTAAACCCATTTCCAGTATTTTATATTTTACCATGAGGCTCGTGGCCTACCAGCAAGGCTGCAGCATATCTGTCTCTGGCAGTAGCTCCATAGCTTCTCTCTGACTCTGCCCTTCTTTTTCCAGCATTCAGTTTAGTTTTCCCCACCTACCTAAGTTCTACCCTATCAGGCCAAGGCAGTTTCTTTATTAACCAATGGTATTCACAGCATATAGAGGGGAATCCCATATCACAAATGCAAAAATTAATTAAATATAAAATAATAACAAAAATAACAGTACTTTTAAGTTATTTTTCATGGCTTTGGATTTGGTGATGAATTCTTAGATATGATACCAAGTGCATGACAAAGCAATAAATAACAGGACATTATCAAGTTTCTGTATATAAAATCAAATGTATCCAAACTAGGCCTGGTGTCATAGATCTGGTATACCAGTTACCCGGGAGATTGAGAGGCAATCCTCAAATACAAGAATGGCCTGGGCAGCTGAGTAGAACCATGAAAGCATTATCTCAAAATAATATGTTTTGTAAAAGGATATACTGGGCATGCAGTCAGTCTTTGGCAGACTTCAATCATCTGTGTGTGTATGTGTGTGTACATCAACTAAAAAGACAGCCTAATAATGAGAAATCAGCTATATGCTATATGATATGATTTGAAGATTATTTAAAGAGTTCTTATAAACAAAAATATAAATGTAAGCATTTAAAAGGATTAAATATATGCTTAATTTAGGTGAAAGACTTAGTCATTTCTCTAAAGAAGATATACATACAACCAATAAACCACATGAAATGATGTTCAACATCATTATTCATCAGTAAACTACGAACCAAACCTGAACATTGGTAACTGTTCAGATGCATTGAACTGGCAAAATTTTTACAAACAGAAAATCACAAGAGTTGGTGAGGATGTGGTATCCCAGATTCAAGGCACATTTTTAGTGCATGTGCAAAATGTCTTAGCCTCTGGCAATTCTTCAAAAAGTTAAATAAAATGACTGTATGACTTTGCTCTTCTAATGATGGGTACATTCCCCTCCTCCCAAATTAATATCAGAAATCCAAACAACCAGGCCAAATGTCTGTAAAAGATGAATAAATTCATCGTAGTATGTGCTGACACAGGCTACAGCAGAGGTAAGTTCTGAAGTTACTGTACTAAGTCAAGAAGCCAAATGCACCAAGTCTAGAATTAGGCAAACATTTCCTTAATGAATACTTCCAGGCAGAAGGAGAGAAGATAGGTAATTTCCAGTGACTTTGGGAAGAAACGGCTGCTAAATGGATAGGAATATGCCCTTCAAACAAAGCCAAAATTAAATAATATTTTATAGGCGTATACAATATACTTTGATCTTATCCATCCCTCATCACTTCCCTTCAATCATCCCAAGACTTGCCAACCAGCCTCCCTCCTGACTTATTATTATTATTGTTATTATTGTTGTTGTTTTTGTTGTTGTTACTGCTATTAACCCTCTGGGACCAATTAGTACGGACTATGTAGAAACAGGTATGCAGCCACCAACTGGTGCACAGGTATGGGCAATCTGTCACTGGCCGTATCCTCAAAGGAAAATCACTCTCGCTTCCCAGAAGTCACCAACCATAATTAACATTTCAGGTAGCAGTGGAGTCATCAGAAACCCCTCCTCCATCTACGCTGGAATTTTTTTTCCTTTTTTCCCTTTTATTATTTTTTTTGGGGGGGCTGGGTGGTAGTTGTACGCGCCTTTAATCCCAGCACTCAGGAGACAGAGGTAGGCAGGTCTCTGAGTTTGAGGCCAACTTGGTCTACAGAGCAAGCTCCAGGACAGGCTCCAAAGCTAAAGAGAAATCCTGTCTCAAAAAAAACAATCAACAACAACAAAAAATTCTTCCATAAAATATCCTGATTATAATTCTCTCCCTCTTACGCTTCCCATTTCCTCCCCACTAGACCTCCCATCTGGATCCACCCACTTTCTGTCCCTTATAAGAAGCCTTAATATATATCAAATGGTATGCTGGGTAAAAAGAGAGAAAAACACTAACTATATAAGTAAAAATTAAATATAAAGAAAGAAAAAGCCCATAAGAGAACAGGAATGTCCAAACTCTCCTGGAGTTCATTCTACTGACTGAGCATGTGGTCGAGCATGCTGCCTACCTTTAAGAGTTTACCCAAAGACTCTCTAGAGAAACCAAATTTCTGTTTGCAAATTGTTACTGATTGGAGATATTTCTGAGATAAGTGTGGGTACATGTGTCTCCTTCGCCATTCAGATCTAGGACCCCGGCTTGTACTGACCTGAGCAGGTCCGATGCATGCTGCTTCAGTCTCTGGGAGATTCTATGTGCACTGGTCCTGTTGACTTTCCCTTACTTCTTGGTGTCGTCCATCTCCTCTGACTCTTACATTTTTTCTGCCTCCTCTTCCGCAGGATTCCTTGAGCCAGAGGGGAAGGATTTAATTGAGTGTTCCAAGGTATCTTATATCTACATAATGTCTGACTGTGAGTCTTTATATTTCTTTAGATCTACTGCAGGGGGAGGCTTCTCTGATAATGACTGAGCAAGGCACTGCTCTATAAGTAAAGCAGAATGTCATTAGGGGTCATTTTATTGATGTGTTTCTTTAGTAGAATAATAGTATTTGGTTTTACTCTAGGTCCTGAGCTATCTAGTCTCAGGTTCTTGGTCATCCAAGCAATATAATCATTGTGTACCTTTTCCATCCTGACTTGATCTTCCCACTCTACTCTCCTTGCCCCAATCTATCCATAAATATCCATTCTATTTCCTCTTCATAGGGAGATCTGTCTTCCCAGCCTCCTTCAGTCTCTTACTTCATACAAAACCTCTGGTTCTAAGAATTGTAGCTTGGTTATCATTGACTTAACAGTTAATATCCACATGTAAGAGAATGTATACCATATTTGTCTTTCTGTGTCTGGGTTATCTCACTCAGATGATTTGTTCTAGTACCATTCATTTATCTGTGAATTTTGTGATTTCATTTTTTTAATGACTGAGTTATATTCCATTGTGCAAATCTGTCACATTTTCTTATCCATTCACTTATTGAGGAACATTTAGGTAGTTTCCAAATTTTGGTTATAATTAATAATGCATCAATGAACATGTTTGACCAAGTGTCTCTGTGACAGGATGAAACGTCCTTTGGGTATATGTCCAAGAATGGTATAGATGGATCTTGAGGTAGATCAGTTCCTATGTTCCTACAGAATCGACGCACTGATTTCCATACTGTGTATGCAAGTTTTCACTCCCACCAGCAATGGGTGAGTGTTTCCCTTACTCCATGTCCTCACTACTATGCTGGAATTGTCAATGACTTGACTATGCTGGAATTGTCAATGACTTTATCATTATAGGTATTATGCAAGCAACCACAGCTGTGGTATGGTGAAGTGTTCAAGAATCATGTCATATCTAGAAGGCATTTCCCACTCTCCTTCCTATCCTCCAGCTCGTACAATCTTGTCAACTTTTCTCTGATTTTTCCTGGGCCCCAGATGGGGAAAGGTTGATATAGATAAACCATCTATGTCTGATCATTCACAGTCCATTATTCTAAGAACTTTGAGTAGTTATGAGTCTCTGCATTATCCATTATCTACTTTATAAAGAAAGTATTAAATAAGTGGTTTTATAGGATGAGCACTCAGTGAAAAAATACCAATACATTCCCCAATAAAATCTATGATTTCTCCAATTACAGACTTTTGACCAAATTTACAGGACTGGACATAAACTCTTTCCTGTATATCACGTTCCAAATGCAATTAGTAAGCAGTAACTTACTCCCATAGCTATCATGCCACAATTGTAGTGGTGGAAACTTAGCCTTGTAGCTCAGTATTATAGCATACAATCTCCTGTGTTGTATAAAGCCGTCAATGTGTTTTTCCCTCAGAATCCCCATAGCAACTTACAGAACAAGATATCTAACCATCAAGGAAAAAATTCATAGTCAGTTTGAAGATGATTTTTCAATGTCATGTAACCAAAGTGGGTTATAACCTCAGCAACAAACTATCACCACTTACTTATTATGAGCAATAAAGAACACATAGCAATAGTATGTGTTCCTTTGGGGGACTGTGTCACCTTCCTGGGCAATAATCCATAGAAAGATATCATAAACCTGGTGCTGTTTCATTATGAAACTCATGTCTCCTGTAATATAACATTTAAAAGGGAACTCTCGTTAGAAGTACCCAGAATGGCTGGTAAAGAAAGTGATTTTGAGTTAAATAGAGATAATAACTTCAGTCTAAGGCTGTCCCAGCCTGAATGCTCCCTATTTCATTTAGACTCAGAAACTAAGCAAGTTGGGCCTGCTTAGTACCTGGGTGGGAGATGGTGTAATATAACATTCTAAGTGTGTCAAATATGGCTGAAGTGTTCATTTTATAATAGGGGGCTTTATGTCAGGTATCTTTTATCTAATTGAAGTACAAAAAGAAAGTGACCATTTTTTTTCTTTGAAAAATGCATTTTTTGCCTTTGCTCCATTGGTGCCACAGTTTTCCCATCATGTTCTGCCAAGACTTTCATGGAGAGTCTCTATGGGTCAAAAGCGCTTGAAATTCGATTGAATCTGCCTCACTTTAGTGATCAGCGGCAAAGCGGGAACCATCCTTGCTACAAAAAACAATCTCTGTTCTCCCTTAAGGCCAGTGGTTTTTGTGGGCTATGTTATAAATTGTTTGAAGCCACACACAACCTCCAGAATCCACGATGGTCCTTATGAAATTATTTTGTGTCTCCTTTCGTTAACAGTAGCATTTTCTTCCTCCAGAGGTGATATCACAGTACAGCATAGATCACCGGGTCTCTGACAGATATAAAAAGTGGGACTTTTCCAAGAATTATCCAAAGTTTCAAAAAAAAAATAATTACCTAAATTAAATCCAGTAATTAGTCAAAATTGCTCCCATTAAAAAAAAATTAACTGCTATAAAGTTCATCTGTCCCAGCAGTTGGGAGGTAGGGGCAATAAGATCAGAAACTCAAGGTCATTCTCCGGTCTACAGCAAGTTTAAGATCAGCCTAAGGATACATGAGACCCTGGCTCAAAAAAAAAAATTAATTCATTCTACTAAAGGTAAAACATTTTATATTGTTGTGAATGTGTTTCTAAATTTATTTTTAAAAGAATTCAGTCTGGATAATGACTTTGTTAAACAAATAGAGGAAACTTTTAGTGCAGCCTGGCCTCCTGCTCTTTGTTAAGGAACATTTTGACTAGGTTAGTGAATCTGTGAAACACCAGTACCTGGAATTGTTTGGAACTTCTCCACAGAATTCCTCTTTGTTTTAGATAAGCCTCGATAGCCTAAGGATAGAGATAAAAGCAATACTCCAAACACATTACTATTTACATATACACAGGAAGATGGGATGACAGAATTTGTGTGGCAAACACTTTAGCTATGAAATTCGGCTTGGCAGCAAGTGGATTTTAACTTTCCATCTTGCCATCAGTCAAATTTCAAAAACTGTGGAGCCTTTCAGGAAGTGTTTTGTGAATCAGCTCAAATGTCCTGCAGCAGCACTGAACACTGCTTAAATGAGTCTTCTAAATCTGGCAGGCACTTTATTAAAAATCAACTATAAATCTTCGGTAAGTACATGCAACAAATGGTTCTCCCCAAATCAGCTTTTGAGCTTTTAGCAAATTGAAAAATTTTGAAAGCCAAGCTTGTAAACAAGGAGACATTTAAATGTAATCTTGCAAAGCAAAAGTGAGACTAAACAAAGTAAGGCTAGAATCCAAATGGTGTGCAGAACTCAACGTCCAATTCTTGGGCAGCTATCTCTTATTGTAGCTTTAAATGGGATATTTTAATAGAGGTCTTGTTTTCATTTCGGCAAATTGATTTTTAACAACAAAACCGAATGAGTTTTAGATGACCTCTGATTTTCTGATTTTGGAGTATCTGCACTTGGTGAAACAGTCAAAATAATTACAAATATACATAATTTATTTGATGAGATTTGGGTTGTGAAAATATTTCTCAAGGAAAAGCATACTTGATTGAAGTGTCTGAAAATATATGGTCCAAAATAGATATCAATTTTAATTTAAAAAATAGACTCATGAATCAGCTCTATTTAGCAGGATTTTCTCTGAAATTATCAAATATATTAGCACTTGTAAAGAGCACTTTCTCATTTACAAAAATTATGGACTACAGAGATGAGAGATTAATTGAACCTGCCAACAATCTGAAATGTATAACCTATAATATATGTTTGATCTTTTCATTTAATTCTATTTGACAAATAATTAATAAGCTCATATTAAAATATAATGTTCAGAAAAATGCCAATGTCATGGGTGCCTTACAAAACTGATTGAGATACTCATGCGTGTTGGCTCAAGAAAAAATTGTTCTGCTTAATTTTTTTATTTCACATAATTGATATAATGCTTGTTTAATTTTACTTTATTGAACACAGAAGACATCAGTTTGTCTAAGAAATTATGAAAATATTTTTGAAGAGCATTATTTGATTTATCAACTCTGGTAGTATTATAGCTGGCTAATCATTATATTATATAAAGTACTTTAAATTATGTAATTTTAGCTCATTGTTTACTTAGTCAACTCGTGTATCAACCTCCACTTGCAATCTTGAGGAAATGGTCCCAGGGTACCAATGATGCATCATTATGCTATCCCAAAGAGCCACCAGGCAAAGGCAAACAAACAGTGTAAGAAGTAATATAATTTGGAGTTAAGCAGACATGCTCTAGGGCCATATCAGATTCGTGGCCCCAGAACTATATGAACATGCTCTGATTTCTGCATCTGTTACTGAAAATGATGGCTCTAACTCTGTCATGCTAATCTTAGGGCCAGCACACATGAAGCTTTCAAAGCAGTGCTCAGGGCATGGGGTGAGCATAATAAGCATTCTTAGTTTTAAACCCGCTATGTAAAAGAGTCATCATCTGTTTTCTGGAAGCAATATGTTGCAGGACCTCCACAAACACCAACATATGCAGATACTTAAGTCTCTTATATAAAATGCGTGGAGTGTTCATTTCATCTATTGCATGCAGGCCTGTGGACATTATCCTCTGCATAAATCTAATGCACAGTGTAAATGGTTGTTATATGGTCTAAGGAGAAACAAAAAGGAAAAAAAAAAGGTCTGCACATGGTCAGGGGCACAAATGTGCTCCAATATTTTCAGTGTTCAATGGTTGAATTTCTAGATGCAGAAGCTAGGGGTCCAGAGCAAAAGCATGACCCCAACTTCACCAGAATTCTCTGCTAGACATATTTTCCTTCCACCCACAGTGAGAGTGCCCACTGCCTTGTTCTGAACAGTGTAATATGAGGCGATCTGTTGTAGATGGAGCGGCGAGCTGCATCTCGCTGCCCGACTGGCTTATACCCGGGCTGGCAGGCTGCTTGTCATCCCGGCCACCCAGCTAGCTTATGCCTGAAATAATCACATGGAGATCTGTATTAATTAAATTGCTGCCCGGCCCATTAGCTCTAGCCTCTTATTGGCTAACTCTGACATCTTGATTCAACCCATTTCTAATAATCTGTATGTCACCAAGAGGCTGTGGCTTACCAGGAAAGATTCAGCATGTCTGACCTGGCAGCTTCATGGGGGGTGGGGGGGCGGCTCTCTGCCTACCTTCTTCCTCCCAGAATTCTGTTCTGTCTCCTCCACTCACCTATGGGCTGCCCTATCAAAAGGCCAAGGCAGCTTCTTTATTCAACCAATGAAATCAACACAAATGCAGAAGGACCTCCTCCACCAGAACAGTTTAAGTGTGGCCACTTTGTAGCACTTTGACTTTGGTTGCCAGTTTTTATTCGTTGAAAGTTTCCTGCGGGCATATAATGGGTTAATCAAACCCAACCGTGTTTCTTCCCCTACCCCATTCCCAGTTACTTTTCCCTCTCAACTTCACAAGCCTTTGCTTTTTCTTAATACACTGAGTCTACAGATGTGCACAGATGTAGAACTGTCTGGTAGAATACAGGTGTAGAGTCCACACCACTGACCCTCCCTCCCCCAAAAGCCATCAGTTGCTAATAGTTCCTCAGATTATGATGGTATCTCATGAGCCACCACCACCACTACATCCATGATGGAATTTGGCCTGGGATTGTGTTGTTCCTTCTCTTCCACAAACCCATGACAGTTTACATTTTCAAATTAAGCTATCCTTTTGTGTGTTTGTACCTTTAAGACGGTGTCTCAGTCTATAACCCAGGCTTGTCTCAAACGCATTATATACTCGGCATTGGCTTAATGCTTGCTGTAATCCTCCTGCCTCAGCCTCCAAGAGACTGGAATTATAGGTATGAACTAACATTCCTGGCAATACCAATTTTAAAATGTTTCACTGTTGTTACTCTGATTGCTTCCATATTCTAGCCTCTCCTGTGGCAAACCAACCTCAGTCTTTATTTTTCTCTGCTCCATTTGCCAAATCTGTGGTTAAATATGATATGGTATCAATGAGGACACCCCTAAACATAACCTGCCAACAGATTGGCAGGTGATGAGCCAACTCAAAATACCCAGATGGGATTTTCAAACGCTCAAAGGGAAATTTCTGGGTTTCTCCCACCTGTGAGTCCCAGAAGAGAACAGCAGATTTATAGATGGTGTCGCCTCCAACAAGGACCCCAAGTTACTGCTCCTGTTTGGCTTACAATAGCTGTACAAATTACTGAGGCGACTTCGTGTGCAATTCTGCCAAAGAGCATCTTTATTTGTGTGGGTTTAGGAGTCTAGAAGAAGGGAGGAAAGAATGGCTTCTAGCCCAGGCATGCATTTGTAAAAGGACAAAGCAAACAAAAGAAGCAGGAAAATAGCTGGCCCGAAGTTTTAATAACAGTTACTGGCAAAACAAACAGAACAGGAAAGCTATGCCTGGCTCTCAAAGCAAGATGAGTTAAGTGATTCTTGCCAAAATTGTAAATTAGGGAGATAGTTTTTCCCAAGTGCCAAGAAGAGAAATTTTATTCCCAATCTGATTCTTTACGCCTATGGGTGAAGGTAATTGAATCACAAATGGCACCCAGATTTTCAGGCAAATTTCTAACAATAAAGGCAAAGCTTGCAGGATTATGAGGGGCCTGGTAACCACTGTTTCTCTCCACATAGGCTCTCGCTATGCATGATCTTTTTTCTGTATTTAAATCTGTTTACTTTATGACTAGAAACTATGTTTTCTCTCCTGCTATTCTGTTGAGGCCCCAACTGCTCCTCCTATTGCCTGGCTTTGATATTCACACTTTGTGGTCTTCTCCCAACTCTACAGCTCTGACCACATTATACCCATGTTCACCTGTGACAATCTACTTACTTTGTTTCCCTTACTCTTTGGTGTGGGAGAATGGTCTGTATTCTGTCAATTATATTTTAAATAAATGTTGATTGGCCAGTAGCCAAGCAGGAAGTATAGGTGGGACAACCAGACAGGAAGTAGAGGCTGGTCAATGAAAACAGGAGAATTCTGGGAAGGAGGAAACCCATTCCTCTATAGTCCACAGAAGAAGCAAGAAGTGACTGCCCTGTTGAATAATGAGCCACATGGCTAACATAGATAAGAAGAATGGGCTAATATAAGTTGTTAATAAGAAGCCTGAGCTAATGGGCCAACAGTTTATAACTAATGTAGACCTCTGTGTGATTTCTTTGGAACTTAATGACTGTGGGAACTGGGCAGGACAGAAACCCCAATGACAACTCTTGATGTAAGAGAAATCTATTCTTTCCTGGCTTTTGGTCATTCTGCAGCAAATGGCTCTTCTGTAGCTATTGGCCCTTTTAATCTAGTCTCTGGACCCACTGCAGTACATTCAGCAAACTAGACTAAGCATCTCCAGTTCCCTTTAATTATCAGCTCTTGTCCTAGTACCAAGCTCATGGGTAATCTTTCCATCGTGCTTTGACCATTCATTCAACACTCTATACCTGATAGCTCACCTTGTGCTTTGTTCTAGCCTTGAAATTAAATCATGAATTGGAAATCATTATCACTGTTGATGTTTATTTTCTAGATTGTTGTTTTTAAAAAAAGTCACAAACTGGGTGACTTAGAACATGGAGACTTGTTTTAAATAGTTCTGGGGACTAGAGGTTCAAAAACAGTGTCAGCAAGGATTTTGCTTTAGAAAGCTCTGAGGAAAATATGACCTATACCTCTTTATAGCTGTTGGCAGTTCCTAGATACCCTTGTCTTTCTTATCCTCTGGCCTCCTTCACCGTATGTCTCAATGGAAACCTATGGCCTTAATCTATAAACCAGTCACTGAGTTTAGTGTCTTTCTTAATCCAGCATCTTAAATTAACTAGTTACATCAGCAGAGACTCTATATCCAAATAAGATCCTGGGAAGATTGACTGAATACTCAAATCAATATATTTTCTTTTAAAGTTCACAGTGACTATTGCATATGTAATGAAGGAAATCATCACTACCCAGTTTGATGTGAGAGTTCAGTTGTAAGTTGGACATTATTAAAGTATGGAGAACAAGCACCCACCAAATGCAGAACTAAAGAAAAGTGTCCTTGAAGTTTTATATTCTTTATATGAAATTGAAAAAGGAAAAAAATTAGATGAAGCAAACACATACATAAATATATTGGTGGCCATGAATCTGAATCAGCACCAATTTTTTTATTTACTTAACATAAGCATAAAAGGTATCTCAAGGCAAGGAAAAGTGAAAGGGGTACTTTTTCATTTGAGCTTATCATATGGGAAAAGGGAATGAGGTTATTAAAATGAATGCATTATAGAGAAGGAAGTTACTTTGAAAGGTTAATGATAAAGGAGAGATGTTGGAAAAGAGATAGATTGCTTTCTAACTAAGTGGAAAGATTCGATGGAACATTTGGCATGGAGGTGGCCTAAGGCAGGGAACTAGAATTTACTAGAGTGGTAAGGTCCAAAAGTTGGAAGAGCATAGGTGCCAGAGAGTTTGATGGATATGTCTGTCTGTGACCAGTTGTGATATTAGGTCTTACAGAAAAGCAGAAGACTGGGTCAAATGCCACAGCCCTGAAATTGTGATGGTGACCTAGCTGGTAGTAGAGAGGCTTTGAAGTCAGGATGTCATGAGCTTCAATAACCACCAGGACTGCTAACTCTTGATAAATGCTTTCTGGATGTAGATGAAACAAAGATGAATGTAGTAAGTGAAATGTCCCTGTGGGCACCTCCTGTTATTTTTCTGTTTACAGATGAGCAGTACAGATATAGGACAAAGAATTTCCTAGAATATTTGATGTCAGGTTGTGCCCCCTTAATCACTACCTCAACCAGTAGACCTGGTTAGTTTGAATGGCAGCCTTAAAGGACAAACTGAGGTCTAAAATGACAGTGAAGTTTTCCTGCCTTGAAAAGAGCATCTTCAGAAAACTGTTAGAGATTGGCACTAACAGGACATATGGAATCTGTTTTTTAAGAGAAGGAGAAAGACTCCATAAGGAGTTTGAGCTGATGGCAGTTTAACGCACAGTGATACTTCAACAGCTCCAGCCATAGCAGAAATTCAATAGCATGAAGATGCACTTTGAAGACAGAGAAATTCTTAAACAATATGGGGTTAAAAGGTGTGTGTTTATGATACAATAAAGACTTGCAAGGGCATAAGGTAGGCAGTTTGGACTAGTTTTAAGATGTCACAAAAGATGTTGCATAGAACTATTTATCACCAGCATGGATGATAGCCCAGGGAGTCTCCTGGATCTTTGAAATGCCACTAGATAACACACCATAGTGAGAATTTTCCTGTGAGGGACAATCATTATCTCTCCAGCATTGCTAGGACACATTTATATTCATATTAAATCTCAAATTGGATGTTCTTGGGGATATAGGCAGGCAGAAAGGAAATATAAAACTATTAAATTTCAGTGCTATTCGACTCTTGGTCATTTTACTCCTTGATTGATACACATGACTGGAGAAGTATATACTAGACTTGAGGTTAGATGAAATTTGGTAGGGAGAGACATCTTTCTGCTATCCAGAGCCATGTCAACCCTGTCAGGTATAAGGCAAGGGGTCTGGCATGAATTCATCAATGTATTTCCATGTTTTGAAATACCTTCGTACCTTGCAATAAATCCGACTCAGTTCCAAAGTCTAATGTATTTAATATGCTGCTAGAATCTATCTGTTCTTTGGTACCAAAGTTTTCTTTTATTTTCCTTTGGAAACAAACCTTGTGCAGTCTTGTCTGGCCTGGCACACAATTATCCCGCCTCTGCCTTCTGAGTGTTTAGATTGCATATTTGTGTTAGCACATCTGACTCCAGAAGGATTTATCCCTGCTTCTGTTGGGTTTGCTTTTGTTTTGAACTTTGATTTTAGCTCTAAAGCTCAAATCCAGGGAGTTGTACATGCTAGATTTATGGTCTATAACTGTTACGTCTCTAGTCTCACAATGTTTGGGAGATAAAGAGTCACCTACGCTACTTTTGAAATATGAATTCTACTACTACAGCTTCTTTGTGCACTATTCTGGGAAGCTGGGGTTGCAGGCTTTATGAACTTTCCTAAGCTTTCAACTTGTGCTGTCTTTTTAAAAAATATTATTTTAATTGCACTCTACATTTTTTATCTGCTCCCCTTCCTTTCTCCCCCCTTGCCTTCTATACTCTCTCAAGACTCCCATGCTTCAATTTTTCTCAGGAATTCTTGTCTTTTGCTCCTTCCTATTTAGATCAATGTATATCTCTCTTAGGATCCTCTTTGTTGTCTAGGTTTTCTGGGGTTGTGAATTGTAGGCTGGTTTTCTTTGTTTTATTTCTAAAAGCCACTAATGAGTGAGTGCATACTATATTTGTCTTTCTGGGTCAGAGTTACCTCACTCAATATGATTTTTTTTGGATCCAACCATATGTCTGCAAATTTCAAGATGTCATTTTTTTTTAACACTCAGTAGTATTCCACTACTGAGTAAATGTACCACATTTTATTTATCCATTCTTTGGTTGAGGGACAATAAGGTTGTTGCCAGGTTTTGGTTATTACAAATAATGCTGCTATGAACATAGTGGAAGCACATATCCTTTGGGTATATATCCGAAAGTGGTATTACTGGGACTTGAGGTAGATTGTTTCCTAATTTTATGAGAAATCGCCATACTGATTTCCAAAGTAGCTCTAGAAGTTTGCATTCCCACCAGCAATAGAAGAGTGTTCCCCTTACCTCTCATATCATATCCAGCATTAGCTGTCATCAGTGTTTTTGATCTTGCCCATTCTGACAGGTGTAGGATCGAATCTCAGAGTTGTTTTGATTTGCATTTCTCTGATGGCTAAGGATATTGAGCTTTTCCTTAAGTGTCTTTCAGTCATTTGAGATTCATCTGTTGAGAGTTCTCTGTTTAGGTCTGTACCCCATTTTTATTAGATTATTTGTTCTTTTGATGTCAAATTTCTTGAGTTCTTTGTATATTTTGAAGACCAGCCCACAGTCTGGTATGGGATTGGTGAAGATCTTTTCCCATTCTGTAGACTGCCATTTTGTCTTGTTGATTGTGTCCTTTCTTTTCAGAAACTTCTCAGTTTCAGAAGATCTCATTGATTAATTGTAGTTCTCAGTATCTGTGCTACTGGGGATATATTTAGCAAGTAGTTTCCTGTGTCAGTGTGTTCAAGTGTACTTTCTCTTCTATGAGGCTCAGTGTGGTTGCTTTTGTGTTGAGGTTTTTGATCCATATGGACTTGAGTGTTGTGTATAAAGATAGATACGGATATATTTGCATTCTTCTACATGTTTATATCCAGTTATGCTAGCACCATTTGTTGAATATACTTTCTTTTTTTCATTTTATATTTTTTAATTCTTTGTCAAAAATTAGGTGTTCATAGGTGTGTGGATTGATATCTGTGTCTTCAATTTGATTCCGTCAGTCCTTCTGTCTGTTTTTATGCCAATACCAGGCTGTGTTTTCACTACTGTAGCTCTGTAGTAGAGTTTAAAGTCAGGGATGGGGATACCTCCAGAAGTACCTTTATTGTACAGGATTATTTTGCCTATCCTGGGTTTTTTTGTTTTTCCATATGAAGTTGGACATTGTTCTTTCAAGGTTTGTGAAAAATTTTGCTGGGATTTTGATAGTCATTGCATGGAATCTTTAGATTGCTTTTGGTAAGATTGCCATGTTTATTTTACTATGTTTATTCTACTTACCCAGGAGCATGGGAGAGATTTTCACTTTCTGGTGTCTTCTTCAATTTCTTTCTTCTTCAAAGACTTAAAGTTCTTATTATAAAGGTCTTTCACTTGTTTGGTTAGAGTTAGCAAAAGATATTTTATGTTATTTGTGGCTGTTGTGAAGAGTGATATTTCTATGATTTTTTTTATTCCCTTTTTCATCTGTATAAAGGAAGAATACTGATTTTTATGCGTTAATCTTATATCAGAGAGAAACTTGCGCTGTCTTAATCTGGTTTGATATCTGAGTAATTGCACCTTCTGTGAATGAGCTTAGAAGTGTGTTGTGTAATATCTGTACACTGTGTGAAGGTGTATTGCTGTGATTAGTGTAATAAAAATCTGAATAGCCAACAGTTAGGCAGGAAGTATAGGTGGGACTTCCAGGAAGAGAGAGGAAGGAGAAGGAATCAAGGCCCACAAGAGAAATGTGAGTAGACACAGAGGAAGCAGGATGGGTGGTATTTGACAGGATGTAATAGAAATGGGTTAATTTAAGTTATAAAAGATAGCGGACAATGAGGACTACTGAGAACTCAAGAACAATGGCAATGGGTTTTTGATCCTACTGGCTTTGGGGGTGCCTGGGCAGTTTGGATGCTCAACTTACTAAACCTGGATGGAGGTGGGCAGTCCTTGGACTTCCCACAGGTCAGGGAACCCTGATGGCTCTTCAAGCTGATGAGGGAGAGGGACTTGATCGGGGGAGGGGGAGGGAAATAAGAGGCGGTGGCGGGGAGGAGGCAGAAATCCTCAATAAATAAATAAATTTAAAAAAAGATAGTTAAAAACAAGCCTAAGCTAAGGCCAAGCTTTCATAATTAATAAGAAGTCTACAAGTCATTATTACCTGGTAGCAAGGTAGCAATCCAAAGGAAAGTCCATTACACAAGCTTTCATTCCTCTTTTATTTTTTAAAAGGGTTTGAGGAAGATTATCATTAACTCATCTTTAAATGCTAAATATAATTTAACAGTGAAGCCATCTGGTCTTAGATTTTGGTAAGAAACTTTAAATTACTACCTACCAATATTTACTTGCTATTTGTCTATTCTGAATGTTCTATTTTGTTTAGACTTTATGTTGACAATTTTTGCATTATATCTGATTCATTTTTATGAAATTTTCATAGTTTTACTTTACAATAGTTTTATTTCTATAATGCCATTGCGATGTTTCATATTATGGTACATATCTAAAAGTCCATACAGTGTAAAGTGACTCTCTAGGACTAGTAAAGGGAAATACATATGCCAAGGCATAGTGGATATGAACCAGAGAATAAAGGAATATTGGTTAGTCCCTACTAACACAATCAATTAAATGAATGTTAATGAATAGTGGAGTGTGGGGGTTGCTGCGGGTGTCAGGGAAAAGATAAGAATGAACTTGGTGCAGAGTGACTTTGTTAACCTGGATCAGAGTTCAGATACTTAAATATTTCCCAATGTATTTAAGTCCAGCATAATTAGAAAACTGATTCCTAGTGCGACACAATCTCCAATGCACAAAGAAGCACAACTATATTCAAACACAATTCAGGATACATACTGTCTCTTCCAAGAATATGGGTTCTAGGGATAAGCTAACCTGTACTAGCTTAAGGGCCTATGGCTCTAGCCTGGTCACAGTTGTACAGATAGCATAGAGGTCAATTGGGTTATTAGCCACCTCTGATCCTGGTTGTGGAAGCTTGGGGTGGGGAGAACCTCTGGCTATAAGGGTCATTTAGATTACTAGCCAGTTCTGGTTCTGGTTGTAAGATCTTGTTATGGCCTGGCACAAGAGATAATGCAGATCAGCAGGCTGTCAATGACTTCCAATTCTCAACTTTCTGGATGGAAGAATGGGTTTTTTATCTTTCCCATTAAAAAGACAATTCGGTGTGCTTAACATTCCTAGTTTCTTGAGAGATCTGTTGGCACAAGGACCTTCATGCTATTCCCAATAATGCCTAGTGAAATTTCTCTACAAGACTGTAGCAACCTCCAAATTTCCAGGTATCCATGTTTTCAACAACTGAGTAATATTCCATTGTGTAAATGTACCACATTTTCTTTATTTATTCTTCAGTTGAGGGACATCTAGGTTCATTTCAGGTTCTGGCTGTTACAAACAATGGTGCTATGAATGCAGTTGAGCAAGTGTCCTTGTGGTATGATTGAGCATCCTTTGGGTATATGCCCAAGATCAATATACCTGGGTCTTATGGTAGATTTCCAGTTTTCTTAACTGACTCCCAAGTGACTGTACAAGTTCTCACTCCCACCAGATATGGAGAAGTATCCCCCTTGTTCAGTGTCCTCTCAGTGTAAGCTGTGGGAACAGGGTCTGTTTCAGACTCTTTTACTGACTTTTGGAGCCCTACTCCCCATACTGGGTTTCCTTGTTCAGACGTAATACATGAGGAAGTGCTAAGTCTTACTACAACTCGATATACCATGTTCTGTCGATATTCATGAGAGTCCTACCTATTGCTAAACAGAATCAGAGTCGGGGGTGGAGTGGGGATGGGAAGAGAGGATAATGAGATAGATGGGAATGTGGCAAGCAATTAGTATCGTGTGCCACATAATGACACTTTGGTCATTGATAAACTTTATATAAAGGGTGTTTCCATATCCTTTAAGATGATAGTGAAGCTGAAAAATCCCTGTTGTCTAGTGTTACTATAGTTATCATGATACCATAGCACAATATGTTATTCATGGGTTAGTGTGATGCTGGTGTACATGGGTCTATTGCACTACCACCATGTAAAATCAAGTTCATACCCTTACAAACAGTACATACTACTTGACATTGAAATTAATGAACATGCTACTGGCTTATAAGCTTTCTAAACTAGGCTTAGCACTACTTGAACATATACTCCTTCTATTTATACAAAAATATTTTAAGGTAATACAACAGGCTAAGGTATATCAGCAGCATCTCCAGTCTCCTCCTGAATGTCATATTGCTCTGCTAAATCAATATGCCACATCAGGCAACAAGCATATATAACTGGTTTGTGTAACGCTATGCTGTTCAAACAATGAAAGAATCCCCTAACGTGTTTCTCAGAACACACTCATGTCATTAAATGACATATTGATATAAGAACATTAATAAAATGTAAAGCCTCCATCAATACTAAAAACTAATAAATAAATGGTATGTAAAGAAGATAATGTAAAATGATATATAATATATAGTTTTGAAGTATTTCTATGCAAACTATTTTTGCAAAAAGAAGCAGTTGTTTTAAAATTGAGAAACCATGACTATCATGTGGACTAAAGGATCAATGATAATACTGTTGCTTTGTTCAGTTTTTTGTTGTTGTTTTTATAGAACACTGGAGACTGAACAATCGATTAAAAGTGAGAGAAGGGAGACAGGAAGAGAGAGAAAAAAAACTTGTGTGGGCTTATGGTCTGGAAGCAGGGAAAATTCTGTATCAGCTGGCTGTACTTTGTGATGATTACATGTTGCTTTAGACATGATGAAAAAATCAAGGTCCAAATCAGGAGCAGAAGAAGAGAGAGCACGAGCAAGGAACTCAGGACCGCGATGGGTGCACCCACACACTGAGACAATGGGATGTTCTATCGGGAACTCATCAAGGCCAGCTGGCCTGGGTCTGAAAAAGCCTGGGATAAAACCGGACTCGCTGAACATAGTGGACAATGAGGACTACTGAGAACTCAAGAACAATGGCAATGAGTTTTTGATCCTACTGCACGTATTGGCTTTGTGGGAGCCTAGGCAGTTTGGATGCTCACCTTACTAGACCTGGATGGAGGTGGGTGGTCCTTGGACTTCCCACAGGTCAGGGAACCCTGAATGCTCTTCGGGATGATGAGGGAGGGGGATTTGATCGGGGGAGGGGGAGGGAAATGGGAGGCGGTGGCGGGGAAGAGGCAGAAGTCTTTAATAAATAAATAAATAAGAAGAAAAAAAAAAGAAAAGGTCAGAAGGTGGACTGAGCATGTTGAAAGAAAAATACACAGGCTGAACTCCCCTGAGAAAGGAACTAATCTATTAAGGGTTCCATCTTCATGATCCAAACATCTGCCACTAGGTTCTATCTGCTTCCTTCAGCTTGTGAAGGAACTGAGGCTCCAATACCTGGACTTGTGGAGGAAACACTAAAACCACAGAAATCTACAATCAGATGATTTTGATCCGAGAAGGATACACCATTATTGTTCAGCTACTGGCAAAGCGTGGTAACAATAACAGCATTAATATAATCAGGAGCGCACTTCAGACAAACAGAGGCTAAATGGCCCTGTGTGATGTGCTTTTATTCTTCAACAGATCAAGATGAAGAGTAAAGACTGAACTCTTATGCTAATTACATGCAGTTTACAACCTCATATTGGACAATGAGCCCAGAAAACTACTATACAAAGATATTATGTGGCAATTTGGAGAGATAATTTGACCATTTTATATCTCATTTTTACACGCTGTCAAATATGGATAAATTTATTCATCTCCTAAAGTTACTAGGGCATGGAATCGTTGTATGAATGTATAAAGTATGTATCATGCGTGTGAGCATAGTAAATGTCTCGTGTGTGCTCATTGATAGTTTCCTTATTTGCTGTATTCCTGTTCTCCCACTCCATGATTTATTCTTACCTTCTTGATCTTAGATTTACATTTTCCACTTAGTTTACACTTTGGTATCATATCTGCTTCTGTCCTTCAATTCCCTCCACTTCCTATGGACAGTGTCTGTGTGCCTTTTGTAATTATTTTATAATATATTCCTTTTGATTATATAGAGTTTTGTCAAGAATGAAGCACAGCCAGTAAACATCTTGCCCTGTAAGCAAGAAGACATGAATGTGTTCAGTCCCCAGGAAATACATAAAAAGCTGGGAAGGGCAGCTTGCATCTTTAATCTAGCACTTGGGTAACAGAAGTAACAGGACTCTTAGATGTTGCTAGCCGGGCAATCTAGGTGAATCAGTGAGCTCCAGTGAGAGTACCAATGAGGGCCCCTATCCCGTAATGGAAGGTGGACAGTGCCTGAGAAGCAATAACCAAGACTGACCTCCAGTATTCACAGACATGCAAACACTCTAAATAAATAAATAATGATTAACAAATAATAAATTAATAAATTGCATGCTGTGCTAGCAGCAGCCTTAAACAGGTCATGTTACTGCATCTACTGGTTGCATCAGAAGGACAGGCTGGGTGACTAAACCACATCATCTAGGTTTGGGCAAGCACACTCTACGAGGAGATTACCTAATGTTCTGTATCTTAGAATTGTACTCATTACGAAGCGATGCACAATGGCATGAGCTCTCAAACTCGAAGCACTTCAATACCTGGTATTACACCATAGATCTATCACAACCAAGCAAGAAAGGTGAAGTAACAGATGTTGCTACCAAATGGAATGTCTTTGGACTATGAATCTGTTGAAATTAAGGTTTCATTTGGCTTCAGACCCTTCCACTCCCTGCTCCTTTACTTCATCCTCAGTTTTATGGTTTGCACGATGAGTATGAATACAGGGTCATGGTCTAATCCCCAGTGCCCTCAGGCCTGGGCTGGAAACTGAAAAAGACAAAAATAGACAAGGTATTAGCTATTGGGACTACAGACCAACAATCCATATTGCATCTTGACTTTTATTTATTGATGCTCATTTTAATTGTCTGGTTGAATAGAGAAAAGGAAATATATAGGAATTTATCTTGTGAGCTAGTAATACAGAGTTTACAATTACACACATATCATGGATAATTACAAAAAAAAACTTGCAAAATCCATGAGTGACCCACCTACCACGAGAACTGTACCCGTCTCTGGATTCTGTTCCTCAGATGCCTTCCCCAGGCCCATACTTTTTCAGCTTGTTCATGGCCCTGCTGCTGGGTCCTGGGTCCTGCCCCAACCCCAGTGGATTTCCACCACTCAGGTGGAACTACCCACAACCAGCCCAAGCTGCACCAGCTTGAATAGACTTCAGCTGCTCAGGTGCAGGCTACACCAGTTAGAAGAACAGGTCAGACAAAACCAGCCAGATAAAAGTCTTAGAGAGATCAGCTATGTAAGGGACACACCTAAATATCAAGGCAATGTATCAAGTGCCCATAGCTAACATCAAATTAAATGGAGAGAAACAAAGCAAATCCACTAAAATCAAGAACAAGACAAGTGTGTCCACTTACTCCAAATCTGTTCAATATAGTACTTGAGGTTTTAGCTAGAGCAATTAAGACAAGGAGATAAAGGGGCTACAAACTGGAAAGGAAGAAATGAAAGTATCACAATTTGCAGATATGATAGTTTACCTAAGCTGTGGTGGAAATCCACTGGGGTTGGGGCAGGACCCCAGTGTAACAAAATTGACCTTAAATTTTTATCAATAAACCAAGATCCATACCAATGCAAAGTATTCATTTCTATATCATATTAAATTAAAACAAACATTTATAAACAATCACTTGGTAATTTGGGCATATTTTTCTCCAAACTGTTTCTTGCTGTTGGTTGGATAATGTATTTTTAGGGTTCGCAGAGACATTTCATGGGGGAGTCTTGTTCTATCAAACCACCTTAGCCTTGAAAGAATCCACAAGTTTTTATCTTCTGTGGAACAAAAGTAGAAACTCCATTCCAAAGTAACATATCATTAGACAAAAATATTGATTCAAGATACCTTTATGTTGGTTTAACTTAGCAGTCCCCAGAATCAAATGTCTCTCTGCAGTTAAAAAATTCAAAGAAAACACAATAATAAACATAATCCAGACTCTCTGTATGTATTCTATTTTTACATGGATTATTTTTCTTTACTCACTCTGCTACAGATGGTGCAGAAGATGTGGGAGTGACCAACTGATGATTGACACAGCTGGAGTTCTATGCTCTTAGAAGGATCTCCCTACTGAGAGCCAGGATCCAGAAACAGGATACCCCAGAAACCTAGGATAGAACCAAACTTGAATGATAAAAAAGAAGTCAATGAAATGATTTCTAATGATATTCTGCTATACTAAAAAGATTGATGCCTAGTCCATCTGTTATAGAGAGGCTTCACCAAGCAACTGATGGAAACAGACACAGAGACCCACGGCCAAACATTAGGAGATTCTCAAGGAATCCTGTGGAAGAGGATGAGGAAGGATTATAGGACTCAGTGGTGTCAAGGGCACCACAAGAAAACCCACACAACCAAGTAACCTGGGCTCACAGGTGTTGACAGAGGTTTCTATCCTGCCTGGTCCCTCAGATGTTCATCTCAAAGAAACTCACAGAGGTTTACATTAAGCATAAACTGGTTGGCCTTTTAGCTCAGGCTTTTTATTAACTTTTGCATCCTACATTAACCCACAGTTCTTGTCTGTGTCAGCCATGTGGTTTGGTACCTTTTATCAGTGAGGCATTCTCATCTTGCTTCCTCTGCATCTGGGTGATGACTGCAGACTGAGCCTTTACTCTTCCCAGAATTCTCCTGTTCTGGTTGCCCTATCTATACTTCCTGCCTGGTTGCCCCACCTGGCTACTAGCCAATCACCATTTTATTAAAGCAATACAAATGACAAATCTTTACAGAGTAGAAAACCACAGCACATAGGGGCTCAAGAAGACCGAACTGACAAGCAGGGAGCCTGCCTGGGCCTGACCTAGGCCCTCTGCATATATGTTACAATTGTGTATCTTGGTCTTCTTGTAGGACTCCTAGCAGTGAGAGCAGGAGATGTCTCTGACTCTGTTGCCTGATTTGGGGACCCATTTCTCATTCCAGATTGCCTCATCCAACCTTGGTGGAGGAGGGGTGCCTGGTCTCACTGCAGCTTGATATACTGTGACTGACTGATATCTATGAAATGCCCACCTGCATCTGAAGAGAAACAGTGGAGGAGGAGTGATGAGAGGAGGGGAGACTGGGCAGAGAGGAAGATGAGGAAGCTTTGCTTAGAATGTACAAACAATAAAACAAACAAACAAAAAAAATCATTCCATGGTTGAAAAGAAAAACTCAAAAAAAGAAAAAAAGACAAAGTCATTAATCAGATAGATTGGTACCAGTTTCTGTTCTTTTGGTCTCCCTGGCTAGCTCTAATATCAGCACCAGTTGGCCCTTAAATTCTCATTTTGATTGAATTACTATTGGAGCTCTAATTCTTAAACTATACAGCCAATTGTGTATCAGTTTGGTAAAATTAAATGGTCCTTAGGACCTCTTTAGAAATGGGTAAGTCCACAATTTGACTTACTCACTAAGACCAGTGGGAAATATAACAAAGTCACAGACCTAAGTAGTCCCTGAAACCTTAGCACAGCTGACTCCAAGAGAGAAGCACCATGCAGAGTATAAAACTAAGCATGGAGACAGTCCTACCTGCCAAAAGTAAAACAAAGACCTAATGAATCCTTCGGAGTTCATAGTTCTGGAAAAGTCTTTAAGCATACCTACTCTGTTTCTTGTTAAGTAAGTATGTCAACCCAGAACATATTTTTTTGTTTGGTTTGTTTTTTTAAGAGTTTGTTGTTGTTGTTGTTGTTATTTTTTTTTAGAGGGTATATTGTTTTTTTCTTCTTTTTTTTCTTTTTGTTTCAAGATAGGGTTTCTCTGTGTTGCTTTGAAGCTTGGGAGCCTGTCCTAGAACTCACTCTGTAGACCAGGTTGGCCTTGAACTCACAGAGACCCACCTGCCTCTGCCTCCTGAGTGCTGAGATTAAAGGCCTGCACCACCACTGCCCAGTCCCAGAAAATGATTTTTTGTGCTTAAACATTCACCCTGAGAAAGGCTCAGTTCTGTACTGGATCATGAAAAATGGCTAATACTTTTTATTGGCGTAAGTCCATGTCTGAGCAGTCTTCTCTGGTGAATACCCTAAAAGTTAGGCCACAAACAATTATTAACAAACTCGAGAAGACTGAAACTTACGTACCCAGTATCTTTTCTAAGTCCAATGGAATAAAACTAGAAATCCACAAGCAATGGGGAAATCAGAAGCATTCCACAAAATTTTAGAAATTAGAAAACAAACTCTAGTGCCCATTGGTTCAAATTAGAATTGAAAAGGGAAGTTAAAAGAATACTTTAACACAAATGAAAATTAAGTAGAACACACTACAAGTTTGAAATACAACCAAGGTAGGAATAATCGAGGACATCATAGCAGTAAACATATTATGTGCACAGAAGTATCTCCAACAGCAACCAATGTAGGAATAACCGAGGACATCATAGCTGTAAACATATTATGTGCACAGAAGTATCTCCAACAGCAACCCAACACCACCAGAAGAAGATAGAATAAAAAGCACAAACTAAAGCACAGTCACACTTTTATTGAGAAGTCTCTTTGATTCCAAGGCACAGAGACTGTACTTAACAAGCAGCTGGAATAGACTCAATAGATGGATTGGTGTCCCATGCTGCTAAAACCAAGAATATCTGATTATTTTAAAAATGTTCTTCTCTATTTATAAATCTCCAGGCAGGATTAAGCTTCTACCATGATCTCTCGTTGACAACAGCAATATGAGTCTAGATTATTCACTGTACTCTGTTCAGAAACAAATTCTTATTACAAAAATGAAGTTTTCTAAGATTTAAGTTTGCTGAGCTAACATTGTAGTTTTAATTTTTCATTTGTTTGTTTCCAGGTCTTCATAACCATGATACAACAGGAAGTTGGAGGTAAAAGATAGAAAATTCACTGTGAAGTTGACATTCTCTACTAGAAACATGAAAGAATTGACATGGGCTAAAAACAGCATTATTTACTAAAAGCCATTTTCTAAGGGCAAAAGCCGATTCTTATGTTCAATTTATTAATGGTCCATCCTAACTCATTTCAGTGTTTCTTGGCGAGGAGAGGGATTTATACTCAAGTTTCCTATCTCTAAAAGTGACATCATGAAAACAAAGATAAGATTGAGCTTTGAACCATAGCCCTTCGGCCTCCAAAGTGAACATCTGCCATGCCAGTTGACCTGAAGTTCCACATTCAATCTACAGATGCATAAATATCCTGCAGAATGTCTGAGACGAAACGTTATTTCCCTGTGCTTATTGGTCCACAGAATGTGAACATTTATTTCACTCCACAGAGGGAAAATACTGGAAGGAAGACTACAATTTCTTCCTACAATTCTTCCTGGGTCTTAATCCCACTGGGTTTGCTTCAAAATCGTTATGAGATCCTGATATCACTTCCTACTGTCCTTCTACGGTATTCTTTGCTACAGCAGGGGGAGAAGATTCTATTTTCTTGCCACATCCACTGAAACTAGGCTCTCACCATGCCCTTCATCCCTTTATCCACAGTGCCTAGAACTATTGACCCCATTTTGGTGTAGGTTTGCTGGAAATCCTTTACTTACAGATTGTAGGATTGCTTACTTGTGTTTCTCTGTTAGAACTCCAGAGACAAGCCACTGTCTCCCAGCTTCAACAAAAGCATTCTCATGATTAAAACCCAACATGGTTTTTAATTATGAAAACGCATCCCCATATATCAGTTTCGCTGTCTATGAGGTCAGAGAGAGAAGGGGAGACAGGTAGACAGACAGACAGAAAGACAGACACAAGCCACTGTCTCCCAGCTTCAACAAAAGCATTCTCATGATTAAAACCCAACATGGTTTTTAATTATGAAAACGCATCCCCGTATATCAGTTTCGCTGTCTATGAGGTCAGAGAGAGAAGGGGAGACAGGTAGACAGACAGACAGAAAGACAGACAGACCGAGAAAGAAGAAGAGAGGAGCAGAGGAAGGAGAGAAGAGAGAAAACCTAAGAAGTTGCTGCTGGAATGGAAGAAAGTGAGGCTGGAAACCTCATTTTCAGACCTAGCTGTTAGCACTGCCTGGTCCTGACTGGGCCAGCCCTGGAGGGAGGTATGTGGGCTGGCTGTAGAATTAATTGAATTTCACAACTTGCCTCACATTCCTGCTGGCACGAAGTGCCTTGGAAGGACAGCGGCATCACAGGAGGCCAACACAATGGCAGGACCAAGACTGGGCACTGCTGTGAGCTTTTCTTTATACAACTCCTGCCTCAAAATAGCTTGCCTGTTAGCACCCCAGCAGAGAACCCCCACAAGCAAGGGAGGAGGAAATGAGCTGTCTCTAAGATACATACTGGTTCTCAACCCCAGGATGAAGCTCAGGACCCGAAATAAGTTCCCTTCATGGGCTCTAGAGCCTTCACCTTCAAAAGAGATATTTGGGTTATATGAATTTTAAATCCTTCCCAGCTGCAACATTGTATTATTGCCCAAAGAACATGAGATTAAACTGAAGGCTTTTTGTTTTAAAACATCAGCATCTAGGCTTCATCACCGCACACATTTCACAATACTTAGAGCCCTAGTTTCCTGCCTCAGATCTTTGTGTAATTTTAATCAATCCAT